>NC_052131.2:48898842-49498842 GCF_016086655.4 Lepeophtheirus salmonis | reverse complement strand
TGTACAAGTTGGGGAAAGAAAAGAAAAATACGACACATTTGTATGACAAAAGTAAGCTTGAACGATTGTTCTCGCCATTGAGGCTTGCTTAGGTGTAATAGTAATCTTCAACGAATTATTATCGTCCATATTTATCAACAAATAGTTTTGATGAGTACCTTTGAGTGTGCCGCAAATTCCGCATAAACTAGCCAAAATTTATCCTTATATTAAATCAATAATAAATTGATAGATTGAATGTTTTTGTTAAGGACATATGGGGCCCAATATAAGTCCCTTAAATCAGATAAAGGTCTTAAACTATAGCTAAAATTCTTAGGTATCTCGTCTCATCCCACAAATTTTAATAATAGACCTCTAAATGACTTCAATATATCTATGAAATATTGGAGTGTATGTATATTATGTCAAAAACGTAATTAAAGGTGTTTTTTTTCTTTTGCTTGATTTTTGTTCAAGATGGCTTTTATGTTGACACAAAACACTTTTATTAAGGCAATACCTCATTGATTATAGCAGGGGTAATCATAGTTTTGTTATTGGGCCAATAAATACTTCGATTGAAAAAAATATTGGGGGTCTAGTCCCACCCCACTTTTTAATAATTTACAATTTTTATCATAATGCAAATTCAAGAAAATATTTGATTTTTTTGTTTGAGCACACGTCACGTCACGTGGAGTCTATATAATCAGGGGCATTATCACATAAGGGGATTTTCCCCCATTAATTTTTACAGGATCTATATTCCCTCCAACCAGACCCCTCTCCAAAAAAATCATGATTACGGCTCTGACAATGAGGGGTTTGTGTCACACTACACATACATAGCGGACTTCTAAGGATCACAGTTGAATCATTCGTTTAATAAATAAATGTAACTTTAATACAGTGTTTCTCAAACTCTGCGTCAGGCTGCCCTAGTTTACGCTCTTGAATAGTCATCTTCGCTACTAAATATCTATCATTTTCACAATGAAAAAAGGCCAATTTTTCTGTTCAAGGGGCTGTTTTGAGTCTTTCTTTAATATCTCCTCAGATATTGTCTACAGAGTTAGAGAAATATATTCAAATTTAAAGAGTCATTATATATAACTTTTTATAAAATAAATATTAATAACAAATTGGGGGTTTGCTTTGAAATTTGTACTCTAAGCAGATTCTAGAAATTACTATTTGAACAATGATTTAATTCAGTTGACTAACATAACACCAGTCATTGAAATAATTACCAACTATTATAATTAATTATGATCGCTTAAAATTACTTTGTACTTATCAATGTTTAATTTTGATTAATATATCGACACTTTAATGCTGTGACCCTCCAACTATTTCATGCCAGAGTGCATTAATCGGGCAACCAAATCCATAGGGCGAAGTACAATTATTGATATATTTTACTTATAGCACGGCGTTACTGTACCGAACTCAAGTGTGTCTGCAAGGGGTAGGCTGGAGGGCTGTACCCCCTCCTAAAAAAATCTCAAAAAATAATAATTTTTCAAATTTGTTTACAAAAAAAATTATTTTCCTGTGAATAGCTATGGATTTTTGATTTTTTTTTTCAATTAAATTTAATATTTGAAATTACATTGTTGTATTTTTTTCCAAAAAGAATTAAATTTTGTGTAAACAACTAGGAATTTTTGAAATTTTATGTGTATATCTACTGATTTTTGAAAGTTTTTTCGAAAATATTTAATATTAAAAATTTAATTTTGAACTTTTTTTTTCAAAAGATTCAATTTTGACTTATTTTGTGAATAGGATTTTTAAATCCTAATTTCGAAAAATTTTAATTTTTGGATTTTTTAAAAGAAAAAATCAAAAAACCGAAAAAATATATAAATAAATATGTACTCTATATTTTGTTGTCTACTGTCGAAAGACAAGTTTGCAAGACAATAAAATGGTGTGAATAGTCTAGAATTTCACCCTAAAAATCTTGGACTCATCTAAAACCGTTATAGTTTTAACTAATTCCGTACAACTTCGGTCTGGAGCAGTCCAAGAGAAAAATTCGGTCAACAATAAGAAGGCCTGATCTTATCTCAATATATTTTTCGTTAGAAAATACATTAGGAGTGGGGGGGACGTTAATTTCGGCCCACTCTTTGAATTTCGGGTAGGGCGGAAATATTGATCTAGATTGGAATATAAAAAATCACATCAGAACGAATCGAGCCGAGTCTCAACGCAGCTGGATATTATCTGGCGTAGAGTTTGAGAGTTACTTATTCAATCACTTTTTAGTGATAAGTGTAAATCAATCATTTGTAATTTAAAATACTTTTGTATTGTAAATCCTTCATTTAAAACCTTTATTTGATTTTTTTGTAATACCAACTTGTACGAATTCCCAACATGTACACGATATTTACAAGTATAATAACTAATCATTTGTATTTTGAGGATCCCTTCGTCCCTTTTAATTACATTTGTGAGGAGACAGTAACTGTTCATTATCTGTTTATCTTTTCTCTTTTGCTTCGTAATTAATAACTTATTGATTTTTTTTTTTTTTTTGTAAATGTATGTATGGAAAGGGGAAGTTGATGGCTCAATTATTGTCGGCCCCTCTCTCTCTCTCTTGTGGTGGTCCAGCTAAAAACAATGTATATATAATCATTTATAAAGTTTGGAAAATAATTACTTAATATATTATTCAAAAAAAAAAAAAAGAGAAGAAAAATCTCCTTTTCTCCTTGACAGAGGTCAACACAAAAATTTCATTCTCCCTCCCTTGCTCCTTTTATTATCGTATCCACGTTGCCCCCGTTCAACACCTGACGCCATCGCGCGTTTTCTAAGTGATTTTTGGGGGGAGCGATCCTTGTAACAATCATATGCGTGCTGTTCCCCCTATGTAGGTACACATCTAAGTTGTCGTAGTTTCCTACTCATATGATTTTAAAATCAGAGTCAGTTTTGATTTATACGTGGACTCGCATTGACACACTCTAATAATCCAATATAATAATGATCCTTATAGATTCTTCTTCTTCACCCTCAACAACAAATGAAGTCGTGGATACGAAGCCTTATCTTCTCTCCTCATCCAATACTTTTCAAGGTAAGATTTGTTCTCTCTTGGTTGACATTTACTTACTATTCCACCTGTCTTGTGAATGGTCGTTCATACATATTTAATGAAGTGTGGAGACTTGAACAATGACAGGGGACTCGGATTGATAAGTATGGGGCGTACAAGTTGGTACTTGAAGTAGTATAAGTAGATTGCAACTCGAAAATAGGATGATGAATTCTCATTAGAGTTGCAATAGGAGGATAATTAAATATTATTTAAATGTCCATTTATTAAATAATGGTGTCATTTTTGACAACTTTTATTGAAAATTACTCATTGATAAGTAGGACAGCTTGTAGCTCAATTGCTCAGAGCTGGCTTGATTTAGACACGCCAAAATTTAACAGAATATAAAAAGAAAGTTCAATACTTTTTAAACTTATTTATAAATTTCACTCTTCAATTGTTTTCCTGCAAATTTCGTTTAAATATTTGAACTATTTCCATAGTCAGAAACAGTCGTTGAGAACGATACCAATAGTTCAAACATCAAGTTTGAATTAGAAATGAAAACTATCCTCATATTTTTTAAGAGCTCAGCGTATTCAATCTTGATCCAACCCACGTCTTTATCTTTATTTTAAACAGAAGATTTATGTCTACGATTTGAATTTACTTCCCGGTTAGTTTAGAATAAATTACATAGGACGGGACTGGAATAAAACATCGGTTTTGGACCGAGTCTCAGCACTAGTTTATATGTTTAAACACACTTGAGAACAACTTTTGTCACCTAGTACATATTTCCTTAAAAACATAACCAAAAAATATGATTTATGCCATGGAACAACCATATTTATTGGTCATACATGGTGTACTTAACACAAGTACTAACACTACTTACTCACTAAGAGTACTACGTACTCTTGTAACCTCAGCCTCCTATTTATAAATATATATCTAAGAAAGCATTTTTATTTGTGGTTTCTGCTCTCTTGTTTTTTTTTTTTTTTACTATTTATGATCCTTTTTTTTAAATATACGTATTTTTATTGTTTTTCAGACCAAACGAGTCCTCCACACATGATATCCCCTTCTCCATGGTTATCCTACGCCGCTGCCGCGGCAGCTTTAGCTGCAAGTCATAGTCAACATCCTCCATTTCCAGCATTCCTACTCCCTTCGCTTTGCATGCAAAGCCTTCTACTACAACAATCCCGTCTCCTCCAGTCCAAAGAAGACTCCTCGCCCCTTAACCTCTCCACCACGTCACTATCATCCCTCGTAACCGCCAACAATAACAACAACAATGTCAAATTTGATCACCACCGCCCTGCCAAAGGAATCTGGTCCCCTGCTTCCTCCTGCGAAGAAGAAGAAGAAGAAAAAAAGAGTTGTGGCCTTGTAGGAGCCCCTGTGTGTAGTAGCAACAAACTCTCCTTTCTTAGCACGTGTCCCTACATCTGTCCAACCTGTCGTGCACCCTTTGAGCACTCCCTTAGTCTTCAAATCCATTTCCGCACATTCCACTCTTCACCGCCTCTGACGAGGCATACGGAAGAATCCTCCCTGGAAGAGCTCTCAAAAGTCCATCTCTCTGCCGGTGGTAGCTTACATCATATCAACAACAATAGTATCCTGAATTGTAGTGGCAGTAATGAACACAACAACAGTATTGCCTCACTCTCGCCCAACTCCGGAGGGGCCCTGATATTTTCCGAGGGGGAGGGAAAGTCCTCTGACAAAACGTTTCGAGTGAGTATTCTGCCTTCTTTATGCTGTATATTTGAACGAAGCAACACAATGTTAATACAATCTCTTTGTGCCTTTGAATGTACAATTCTAAATATTTGTTTTACGAATTTGTATTATTTCTAGTGTCAACAATGCGGCAAATGTTTCAAAAGAAGCTCCACACTCTCCACTCATCTTCTGATACATTCCGACACTCGACCTTATCCATGTTCTTTTTGCGGAAAGAGATTTCATCAGAAATCTGATATGAAGAAGCACACGTATATTCATACAGGTAAATATTCAACAACTCTTTGTTCCTTTATAAAGATTAGAGGTGTATCCGTCCTTTATATGGGACTTAAAATTGATTCCGTCCTTGTTATCGATCCTTGACATGGCAGAGTGGGTTGGAGGGGCTGTAGTCTCCCCCCTCCCCCAACAAAATAAAATATTTGAAAAAAAAATTCCCAACACATTTAATTTTTCGTGAATAACTATGGATTTTTGAATTTTTTTTCTGCAAAATTTAATTTTTGAATTTTTTTTTCCAAAAATTAAATATTTGAAATTTTTTGTGAACAGCTGTGGATTTTTAAAATATTTTTCTAAAAAATGTAATATTTGAAATTTAATTTTTGAATTGTTTTGTGAATAGCTGTCGATGTTTCTGCTTCTATTTTCATATCAGTATTCTGATATTGATATTTGGTTGAAATTGAATTAGCTTTTATTTAGAAAATTTAAACAGTCACCAATAATTAGTAAAATATAATTATTCCATAATTACTCACAACTACAAACAGATTTTGGGGTATTTTCTTTTGCGTGGAAAAGTTACTGCATACAACTCGTTATTATTTTATCACACAACCTCTCATACGGGGTGGGGGACCGAAAAAAATGACTAATATCACTTGGAAATTAGCCAATTTTCGAGTAATTATTTCCAAATTTTAAATTTTTTGTTCTGCTCCATAATTTGACCCGCGTAAATTTTTTTCATTCTACTAAAAAGCAAACATTCCTGAATTGGAGAGGGGCTACAGCCCCTCCAGCTGCCCTTGATTATACCCCTTTATTATATTCCTGATTTGACTCACTAATTAATTAAATAAGTAACCAACCTAATTAACCTTCTTTTATTTAAAGGTGAGAAGCCACACAAATGCGTCGTTTGCGCCAAAGCATTTAGTCAATCCTCTAATTTGATTACCCATATGAGAAAGCACTCGGGCTACAAACCCTTTGCGTGTGGTTTATGTGAAAAGCGGTTCCAAAGAAAGGTTGATCTCCGAAGACATAGAGACTCTCAGCATCCCACTTCCACAACGACTTAGCAAATCATTTTTTTTTTTTATTTATTTAGTTTGTTTTTCAATACCTATGTTGTAGTCTGTTACTGCTTTGCAGGCTTGGATATTGAGCACTCAATGAGCCCCGTTGATTTGTGAGCAAACCAACGAAAAAAATATCTTGTAACTCTTCATTTCTTTCTTGTTATTCTC
This sequence comes from Lepeophtheirus salmonis, assembly GCF_016086655.4. Lineage (NCBI taxonomy): Eukaryota > Metazoa > Arthropoda > Copepoda > Siphonostomatoida > Caligidae > Lepeophtheirus > Lepeophtheirus salmonis. Next base: position 49,492,569 of record NC_052131.2, on the reverse strand, counting down.
TCAGAGCTAAAACCAAGCGGTGAAACGACGAACACGTCATCATTTTTTGTTCAAACGTATTTGGCGGCGAAAATACATTTTTGACCGCGAGGAGACGCTGAACATATCATGAATTACTATCATTATACTAACTATTCAACCTCCATGAATTCACAAAGCAGGGGTGGGCTTGAGGGATTATAGGCCCCCCCCCCCAAAAAAAAAATTAAAGAATTTTTACTTTTTTTACAAAATTTAACTTAATTTTTCAAATTTTTTACAAAAAATTTAATTTTGCAAAAAAAAATTTAGAATTTTTTTCAAATTTTAATTTATAGATTTTTTTTTCCAAAAAAATCCCCCCCTTAAAAAAGTAACAATAATATATATATCAATTCTGCGGACGCCCCTGCAAAGTGAATTCTACGAAAGAAAGAAAAATTGCATACGTCACGATTAGGAAAAACGATAAAGTGACGTCATCAGTTGAAGTTCCTCAAAAGTGACATCTTGAAAAGAAAAAGAGTCTTTACGTAGCCACTTAAATATGGACGAAAAAATGATCGTGTGATTCTCTTTTTTTTTTTTAAATGAACTGAAAAAGTGTGAAGAATTCTAAGCCTGCAACTTTTGTAACTGTGTTTCTCTCCCTTTAAAATCTGACTATTTTTGTAATACCCATGTTATTAGAGAATTGATTTCAAACGACAACGTGTACCTTCAATATAAACTAAATACCATATTATGTGTAATCTAGTTTACAATTTTTAATTAATTATTATTACATTTATCAATCATCCCAAGCATCAATACAGAATCTACAAATCTGATAGTTACCCATTCCTTCCCCCCCCCTCAATTTACCCCCCAAAATATTGAAATAAACCTGCCTACATAAAATTATCTATATTTAAACCACTCTTGTGTTAATATTTGTATGTAAAAGAATATGAAATAAATTTTAAATTCATATTAATGCACAAATCTATCGATGTAGTACATTCTCTGTTATTATTATCTCCGCAATAGAGGTGGATTCGGTCTAAGTCGAGCCCGAGCCTTCCAGTCCGACATTTATATAATGTAAAATAACTCCTTAACAACTACACCATCATTCATTTTCGATTTGAGACCGTATGAAAAATAAACTGACGATGGCATTATTGATTATTTATAAGTCAAATTACAAATGATATAAATTCAGCTGCTGTCATTACTACTAATTAATTCCTGAGTAGTGAACATCCTTTCCTAAATAGATTCAATTATATTCCAAACTTGTTTGAACGTTCGTATGCTCATAAAAGACAAAGGATAACCCTGAGGACTTGTTACAGATTTATAAATATAAGTCCTTGTTGGACTCAGAGTAGAATCGAGAATGGATATCGGAGTAATTTTTAGCCAATGTCCTTGTGAATATACTTTTCTTCTTCCTCTCATGTCAAAGCTGATTGTAGCTAATCTAATTAAATTGCTGATATTTTAAATATATATAGCTCTCATGGGTATATATAGGAATAGATTAATTGTCTCATGTTTTGGATCGATATATTTCGATCAAATTATGGAGCGGAGCAAAAAAATATAATTTTTGAAACTTAAAAAAAAAAAAAAAAATCAAGTCCATATACGTTATGTATATTTCCTTCTCTAAGGACGGCCGGGGCGCGAAACCTACGCACATTGATTTCAAGAGAATAATTTCTCCCGAGTGTGTTGTCCATTCAAACATTCAAAAAATAACTAGTGGATGCACTCACGAAAGACGGAGAGTAACAAATAAGGTAGTTTGCTTGGGAGTTATATGACTCGAAATGTAATTGAGGATCGACTACCAAGTAATTCCTGCCTATATGTATGTCCTTGCCATACTGAGTGGTCCATTAAAATCTGAATACTTTGAATTTTGAACTTCAACAAGATAACATTTATTAAATAACAATAGAATTTCAACAAATTAATGTGATAAATAGATGTGTTTCTGAGCTCTCTTAATCATTAATGTAGCCATCCTTAGCGGCAATGATGGCTTACGGGAAGCAGTGGAAGGTTTGGCACACACATCGGATGTAGTCCTCTGTCATGTCATCCTTGAGCTGGCTGAAAGTGGTTTTGAGGGCATCAGTGTTTGGAAGACGGACACTACAGAAGGTTGGTATCAGGTCTCTCAAAAAAGAGTTCTAAAGAATCAAAAGACTCATTCAAAAGAGTCTTCCAACAAAAGGGATGAGTTTCTTTCATTACTGGTGTCAAACTGATTTTATCTCTATCCTAATAAGGCTCTTTCCTCCCACTTTTTTTATAGCTCTTTTCGATAGAGTCCTTCTTCCTCTCCAACGTTTTGGACTTTTCTAACAGCGTAGACAGTGGTTCTGAAGACGCCAAACTGAGTGCACGAATGGAAATTCGTCGATTACGTTCAAGTGTCATTTTCTCGACTAGTTTATTTTCTTTTGTAGATAATTGTTTATGCTTTAATATATCTAAATATGAATTCACTAAAATGACTTGACCTTTATTAATTATTGGATTAGTAAGTGTTCAGATTTCAATGGAACATCCTGATTTCGGAGTGGGATTTGTGTTTATTTCCTTTCACTCACGGCTCTTCTCCTCCCAAATCAGGATTACCAGATTCAATTTCGGTTTCTTTTATTTTAACATAACAGAAGGACATATTTTATACATCACTAAGGATGTCCTTTTTGTAAAGAAAAATGAGTGCAAAGGGAAGGCACTAGAGAAACTTATGGTATTATTGAATTAAGAACCTTGTTATTATCAGCTATCTGTTATATAATTTGGGTTGGAGAAAATGAATTAATCCTATAAAGAGAAGAACTTTCTATATTTAAAATAGCAAGAGGAAAATATTATCATTATATTTTATGCATTTTTAAAACAATTTACACCATAGATATGCGAGAACGCATACTTCAGAGGGAGAAGATAATATCACGACAACATATAAAAGAATGAGAAAAAAAGATGTGATGCGTGTGATAGAGCACACGCAAAAACTGTTTGTCCTTTTCTAATTTATAAACTAAGTTTTTTCTTTACAAAATTCCCATCTTTATCCATCCCAAATCATAGCTACTTCGCGTCGTTACCTTTATTGCATCTTGCAACCTTTTCTCCTCTAAAAAGAAACGGAGAGAATAAAGACCCAAAATCAGTTGGTTAGTGGACAATACTTCAACAATATAGGGACTGTTTAACGTCCAGCACTCCTTGTCAGCTGATGTGGCAAATACTCATAGGATTTGAAACGATAATAATGACTGAAAACATAATGAAAAGGAAAAAATAGAAGCTGAAAATAAAATATCATTGTGTCAGATCGTCAGTTTGCTTCACTAAAAAAATTATTCTTAATACAAAATAGCTTCCCGTAGCAATACCTTTCCTTATTGTGGAAAAATTATGTAATTAAATCCTTGTACAATCGTATTTCCATTTTGTAGATACAAATTAAATATTATAATGGAAAGAATGATATATTTTTCTCAAATTATCCTACTTTTTTCGTACCTAATCGATCAAAACAAGAAAAAACAAAAAAATGCCCACATTTAGCCTTTTAAATGTGTTTTCAGTACATATTAATTTGATTATATTCAAATATCAGTGTTTATCATTTGGCATTATGAAGTATTCATTGCAAATTTCAATTCTTTTTTTGTTCATAAAGCCATTGATGGGATTTTTTATCAAAGTTTATAGGAAATTTGTTCATTGCATTAAGTAAAAATATCAACTTCAAACATCTCTCTTTCAATTATGATGCAATTTATGCCGTCAGTAAAAATACTCTGTACGAACAACACTATTCAATTAGAAGTGGATCGGGCTAGAAAATATCGGGGTTCAGGCTAAGTCAAGCTACGAAGTGTCGGGTTTTGGGCCAAAATATGATACAATTAATGTATTCCTATATATACCCATGAGAGCGAAATATATTTAAAACATCAGCATGCAATTAGTAATTAATAAAGTCAAATACCACAAATTGAATTTAATTAAGAGGCATTAGTTTTAAAGCTTTACATCTCAATAAACTTATTTCAGTTTGTGTATGACTTTTTGATCTTTCAAACAACCCTATCTATTCAATTTCTAATATTGAAGGTTGGTTGATTAGACATTTTAGGTGTTTAATGTATGTTGGTACTAAATTAAACATACTAATACGATACAGCGAGGAACGCCCATTCTGAGGATACAAACGTTCCTCGTGTTGACAAATATTTCCTTTCAAGTCGAAAAATAAGAACAAATCTTGTTCGTCCTTCGTATATCCACCACTGCGGAGGATTTGAAGCTCTAGGCTTTAGTAGAATGTCGATGTCATTTTTGGAATCAATTTTGGGATAAGTGGGTTTTGAAATTTGCTCTCTCTCCTGGGAGTTAATTTCTCCGTCAAAAGAAGCCCTCAAAAATCGAAGATTCATATGAAGTATTTGAAGCAGGGATTTATCCGTAATTTTGAATATTGTATCTTCATTTTCATACAGTTTGATCAATAATGCTTACAAATAATCAGTAACGTCATCCTCAGCTTATTTTGACGCCATTGTTTAGTTATAAAGGAATTATTTTACATTAGATATAAATGTCTGCCTGGAAGGTTGGGGCTACGAGCTATGTAGGCTTGGCAAATGAGGTACAGATGGTGGGCTTTCGGTCTACTGCCTAGACCAAATCAACCTCTATATTCAATATAATTCAATGTTTAAATAATAAATCTTAATATTGAACAGTGACCTTAGTTTGATATAAGTAGGTCATTTTAAAAGACTCTTTATGAGAGTAATTGAATATAAAGAATTTCCCCACTTTTTAGTAAGAATAAACCATTGTAAGATTTATGTGACTTTAATGAATTATCTACCTAGCCTGGATAATTAAAGGCCGGGACTGTGTATATATTCGTTTACAGGAAGCGTGCGCGAGTTTTTTTATATATTTAAGGAACATAATTTTCATTTTGAAAAATGGTTTATTTTTTGGATATTTTTTCATTCTTTAATTATTAGTTAATTAGGAAATGTTACTCTTTTTTTTTAGAGCAAACTTCTACCCAACTTCAAAAATTACACAGGGAAAAAAGTATTTAAAAAACCCAGCCATAAAACGAAGTATTTTTTAGTTCAATGATATTGATATTTTTTTTTTTTTTTTGTGGTTTCCGATTGCATATAAAACATCTCGTGCTAAATAAAATATCTATAAAAATTTTGCCTCTGGAAACACTTATATATTATTTATTTGTTTTTTCCAGAATATAAGACGCAAGGTTTTTTTCTTTTTGAGCTTACTAAAATTTAGAGTTGTAAAAAATATGATTTTAAACTAGTGTGATGTTGATGTTGTTGGTAGCTTAAAAACTGTCTTTTATTTTCCAATGGAATTATCAATATTCTTTCATTCTTGAGGAAAGAACATTGAAGAATTAGGTGTGAATGGGAGGATGAGGAAGACAATGATTTGCTCCCCCTTCAACAAGGGAATTTTAGAAAAAAAATGATTGTTTTGTAAATATCTATGGGTTTTTTGAAAAATTTCACATTTGAATTTTTTTTTTTTTTTTTTTTTTTTTTTTTTTTTTTTTTTTTTTTTTTTAAATTCAATATATAATTTTTTTTTTTTTTTTGAAATTTTTTCCCAAAAAGCTTAACATTGGTGAACAACTGTAGATTTTTGAAAAAAATTCCAAAAAATTAAATTTTTTGTGAATATCTTATGGCTTTTGAAAAAAAAAAATCGATAAATTAAATATTTGAAATTTTTTTCTCAATTTAATATTAGAAATATTTTTCCAAAAGATTTAATTTCTTGTAAATATCTATGGATTCCTGAAAAAAAATTCGAAAACTTTGATTTTTTTTTTGTTGAAATTTAATATTTGAAAATTTTTTCTAGAAAATTTAACTTTTATGAACAATTGTACATTTTTGAAAAAAAATTAAATTTTTTGTGAATATCTATGAATTTTCGAAAAAAATTCGATAAATAAATATTTGAATTTTATTATTCAATTTAATATTTGAAAAAAATTTCCACAAGATTTAATTTTTCTGTAAATATCTATGGATTCCTGAAAAAAAATTCGAAATATTTGAATTTTTTTTTCATAGAATTTCATATTTTTTGAAGTTTATTATTGAATTTTTTTTTTTGTTCAAATTTAATATTTGAAAATTTTTTCTAGAAAATTTAACTTTTATGAACAATTGTACATTTTTTGAAAAAAAATTCAAAAAATTTAATTTTTAGTGAATATCCATGGATTTTTGAAAAAAAAATTCGACAAATTAAATATTTGAATTTTTTTTTTAAATTTAATATTTGAAATTTTTTCCCAAAAAATTTAATTTTTTGTAAATATCTGTGTTCTCGAAAAAATATTTGAATTTTTGTTCCAAAGAATTTCATATTTGAAATTTTTTTCAAAACAGAATATGTTTGGAAATTAATTTTGAAATTGGAATGAAACTAAAATCAAAGATCAGTAATTATTCTGATACTGATTTTGGTCAATATAAAGTAATTTTTTCAAATGTTTGACCCTGTGATTTATTTATTGAAATGGGCATTGCTAACTTGCCATGTTCCTTCGTCAGGCATTTGAGGCTAAACCATGTCCATGGCCATATTTGCCAAAATTAAGTCAGTGGCTCCCTCCATCGTGTCCAGGGCGATCAAGGCCGCCGTGGGAAAGTCCAAGAGCTACGTGGAAAGACCATTAATGACTCGACAGCAACACGATGTCGTTTTGGAGTGGTCCAAACGCCTCCTAAACAACGTGAAGCAACCCCGTCTTCAACAAACAGAACAATCGAGTTGTTTGCTTTGAAGACATTTCTGAATACCTCTTCCACGTATCCAAGGCGGGTGGGCGGGTGCCCGATTTTGCTGGGAGACGTAGGACGCCTTGCCCGACTAGTATGGAGATCAGCCAATGTTGTGAAAGCCTGGATGGAAGAGAACATGGAGAAAACTTCTGGCCTCCCCAGAGCCCCGATCTGAATTCTTTAATATTAGTATGTAACTATTTATAGTGGGTAGTTCCTTTAAACGTTCCAATTTTTCTCTGGCCTCATCCCATCCCTTAAAAACTGATTTTAATATATATTCACACTTATGGAGAGTAAGTCTGGTACGAATGTTAGCACTCATTATGCTTCTTAACGACAGCATATCTCCGTTTTCTTCTAGTTAGGAACAAAAACGTTGTTTAATTTTTCTATATTTTGTACAATTTAAATGGTAAAAGCAGACAACGCGTTTTTGGTTAAAGTGGTCGTGCGTGCGACTCGATTCGTCCAAACATTCAGAATACGTTTGAGCAGGATAGTGAGGAACCACTAACGATGATTTCCTGAAATCCTTTGGATCCGGAAGAGGCCAAAATCTTCCGAAGGTCTGCTTTATTGAGGAAAATAAGCAATCTGCAACATAATTAAAGACCGTCCTTGGATCTGGAAGCAAGACGGGCACCCTGTCATACCAGGAAAAGAACACTCGATTTTCTTTAGTCCGAGAATGTGATGCAAGTCTCGCCGTGTTCTTGGCCTCATAAATCTTCGGAATTGAACTCTTTAGACTATTTTGTCTGGGGCAATGTTGAACGGGTTTCTAATGAAAGTCTCCACAGAACCACAAGCTCCCTGAGAGCTGGGATAACGAGGGGGTGTTCCAGACAAGATTTGGGACACAGGGACGTTGTGATTGTGTGGTCGAAGCGAACGGCGATTTTATTGATTGAATGTCAAAAATCTTAATAAAATCGGTTAAGAAACAAAGTCACAGCAGCATTTTACTTTTTTTTTCGCGGCTTGTGAATGTAAACCTTAAAATATTCCTGTAACCAGACCTACATATACTCAAGAAGGGCAGTCCAAGTTATGAGAGAGGGGTGGGACTAGAATTTTGCGTTTACGGGTTGACTAGCTCTCTAGTTTTTTGAATTTTTTAATGGTCTATATTTAATTTGAAAGTATTTTTTGTTTTGTTTTAGAAAAGACCTTTTATTTAACATTTATGTTATTTTAACACATCTCAGTAGTCAAAGCTCTGGGAGCACGTTTAAGCATAAACTACAGTTTAGCACAATAATTTAGAATATAGTCAGAATTCTCTCATTTTAATAGAATAAAATTTAAATTATGTAGATATTTCAGTTGTATAGGGGGCACAAGCATCGTTCTGGGAGGTCATGACCTCCTAATGTCCAGTGATCCAAGTCCTGTGAATTTTTTACATGACCCTTTTTTGGTATTGGTATTCTAAAGAACGAATTTTCTATTTTTCAGCTGTTGTCATTATTATTTAACCCCTGAGTAGTGAACTTCCCTTTCTACTACACTCAATTAAGTTCAAAATCGGAGTAAACATTCGTGTGCTCATGAAAGAAGAAGTGTAACCCGGAGGATTTGTTGCAGAGTTATAATCGTAAGTCCTTGTCCGACTCGGAGTAGAATTGGGGATCGACATCGAAGTAATTCTAGCAAATGTCCTTGTTTATATCCTTTTCTCCTTCCTCCCTTGTCACAGCTGATTGTAGCTGATCTAATGAAACGTCATGAACATTTTTCTTTCTCTCATCCAAAACATTCTTCAAAATTGTCAGGGTTACCATGTTGATTTTGATTTCTTTTTTTTAACAAGCCCAATGTACACATAATTTTCATCACTACTTTTAATGCCCCTTGTAGTTACAGCACTCTACACAGAGCCATAGAAAGGGCAATTAAATTTCAATTTTCGTGGATTTGGACTTGAATAAAAATTGAAACGGCTTTTATGTTTTCATTTGACTTTACTTTTTATTTCCTAATATTCTTTTTTAAGAATGTCGTATCTTTTTTTCTCTCTCTCAGGCTCAGAGAACAGCTGCATTTTTTAGGGGGAAAAAGAAGTACCATTTTCCGATCAAATAGCCTGCTTTGTTAAGATTATATAGAGACAACTTTTTGAAATAATTTCCTATCATGAAAATTAATATTTTATTAAAATTACGTAGATTATTATTTGATTAATTACTGACTGCATTCTTATTGAGGTAATCAAACTGACTTAATACTAGAAAACTTAGATTTTATCAGTTCAATAAAAAAAAAAAAAATCCTAATGTTTCTACTCAAACTTTACTTGAGTTAAATTCTCAAAAACGAAAAGTTGACCTAATACGATATTTATAATTCTCTATGAAATACATTTCCACCATAGGCAGTCTCAGTTTAACTGTGAAGGGAGTCCATGTGTTATGTAGGGTCGGAGGTTACATTGTTATTTATAGAGTAATGAAAGGTACCCTTAGCTAACATATGGGCTGAAAAGTCCCGAGCTTCACACATAGATAGTCTATTACTTTTTTTTAAATTCATTTCATTTAGTACCAACATTCAAAAAACACCTGCCAATATTCAATGACAATCTGTTCTTTAGTTTTTGAGTTATTGAGCAAAGTGATGCACTATTTTTGTTATTCCCAAAACAATGCATCAAAAAAATAATTTGTGTCTTAATTTTACACTGCTACTTGTTAGGAAAAAATACCGTTCAAGCTAAGCAGTCGCTTGAAAAGTTTCATGGGGACTCCGCTCTATATAACGAATGAAAAAAATAATATTTAAGGAAAAAAACAATTTTGAAGGATAAAACCGTGTTTTCGTAGTTAAGCCTGGGGCTTTTTAGCCCATATGTTATTGTTCTGTAGGACATATTGAGGACTGAAGTCCCGTCCAGTTCATTCCAGTCCTGCATATCAATCTTAAAACTTGTAAGATTCGTTCCTTGTTGACGCCACCCAACTTTATTTTTTTTTTGTTTTTTTAATGAGTTGTATTACTGACAGTCCGAAGGGCCAACGGACTTAAGGATCGGTATCAAGGATTAATAGAACCATTATTAAGACTGGACCTAATAAATAAGGACTGACACAAAACTGATGGACAAAAAAGTATCGTAGGAAATTTGTACAATAATTGATTCATGGACTTAGTTTAGCAACTGGGTTTTATAGCTTCCATGAAAAGTGGAGCGAGGTGCACCACTGAGGTTGGATAGGCTGTCCATATCAAGCTGGCCTTGTACAGACACAAAATTTCCTTACACAAACTCAATGTAAAAATAAAAAAAACTGCTATTAATGGTTAAATCTAATATCTTCTCCACAGAAAGTGGAAAATATGTTTTGTTTTTGACCAAAATCCAAGAATATGTTGTTTAAAAAGCTGTCGTTTATCGATTCAATTTCACTTGATCTTAAACTAATGAATATATTGTTTTAGTATATATTCTTTATTAATTAAATAATTGATCATGGACAACTCTATTGTCAATTATTTAATAGCTTTTATATTTCAGAAAATTATTTTGTGAAATTAATAATGAATTTCTTGGTATATTTTTTATGATTATAAGTCAATTCAAAAGATGTGGAACCATTACTCAGCAATTAAATAAAATACTATATAAAATTTAAATATTATGAAATATTATACCAATATATGTAATTCATTTGAAAAATTCAGAGAAATGTACCGTAAATGATAGTCAAGACCAAGGCTGCGGAGTTGGTACATAAAATTATCGACAACGACTCAAGTACTTTGAATGTCACGCACCTACTCTGACTTCAGAACACATTTTTTTAAATAATATTTTTAATTGCCTTTATAAGTACATAAAGACTATAAATATAAATTTAATTTATGGATATAGGTAGTTATTAGTTATATCTACTATTTTTGAAGAGTAAAATTTAAATCAAAGGTTTTGTTTGGACATTTGTTTAACAAAAACCGCTGAAAATATTCATTGGCACAACTTTTATTCAATATGTGAGCCCTCAGCTATAATAATTATCTCAATACGAGGCCTAAACCCACTCCAAACTTTGAAGTTATAGTGAAACTCGAGCTTGTCCCACCCCTTCTTGATGGAAGCCTCTAGAGACTGGACACTCCTGTGAGGAGTAGCACACATCCTCTCCTCCAAACGCACCTAGATAGAGTAATCCAAGAGGCTCGCGTCTGAAGAACGTCGCCACTGTTGTGTCTTGACGAGGTTGAAGAGACATAAACTAATAAACTATTAAATAAAGGAATCCAGGAGGACCGAGATATGAGGAGAAAAAGAGACGTGGAGGAATAAGGCAACGATTTAATTTAATAGGAATATCTATATATTCTTATTAATACATAATCATTACCGCTCTTACAAACATGCACAATGCACGGCTATTTATAAGAAGAATAATGAGGACAGTACTTTATCCATATATATATATAATAATAGCAATAATTAAAAGATGAGAAGGAAGAAAAGGAGTCACGAATACATAACAAAGAGGAGGGCAGCCACATGTTGAGATCCCAAAAGTCTGGAACGTTGTCTCTCAGGAAGGCCTGTGTTTTAGCGGTACTATGACACAGAGCAACTTCTTGAGTGAAAGCAAAGTTGTTCCCAAACTTTTCCCTGGCTTGAGGTAGGGATTTCTGATCCAGAAGTTCGTTCGATGTAGCTGCTCCTTCCTCACCACAAAAATGGGGGGGGCAAATTCCTCAACACCCAAGACTATGATTCCGGCTGTAATTTTTGTACTGAAAACATGTCTCACTGAAGGTGAGACATTGTCTGGATGTTCAGTTGTGATTTAGCGGCTGTTCTGCTTATTCACAGTGGTATGAACAGTGAAAAAAAAATATCCGAAAAGAGCAATGCTTTGACTAAATTTTGTAGGGCTTGAGAAAATTTAGAATCTTCTTGGCTCTTTCCATACGGCTCAGCGTCCTCTAGATAAGAGGTCAAGTTGTCTTCTTCAGTGATTTTACAGCAATATCATTCTGGATTGAAAGTACAAGATAAGATCAACCTTGTGCATTTATATTCTGTCAAAAAAATTACCATTGTTTTTCTTATATAAAACAGAAATTTCTCATTTAATCATTAAAATTTATTTGGTCGCCTTCAAAGTAATCTCCATTGGATGCAATACACATATGCCAACGTTTATTTTCAGTGTTCGAAACATTTTTTGTACCCACTTTTTGGCATGACCTTTAGCTCCTTCCACGAATTTTGTTTTATGAATTCAATAGGCTCAAAACGGGTTCCACGGAGTAGTAATATAAGTTTGGGGAACAAAAAACGTTACACAGAGATAAATTAGGTGAATATGATGGTAGATCGATGGTATTTATTGCGTGTTTGGATTTGAATTCGCTCACAATCGTGACTCTGTACGATGGCGTGTTATCGTCATATAAAATCCACGAGTTGTTCTTCCATAACTTTGGCCTAAATTTGACGGATTTTCTCACGCAAACGCTTCAGCACATCATATTTTGTTGGAAACACAAAATTTAAGGCAGACTCTTTGCTCAATCATTTCGTTCATTGTAAAAATCGTGGAGCACTAGTGAAGAAAACTGACTTATCCAGCTGTTGCAAGCAAACTGGTCTACGGATCTCGCTCAAACTTGGTATCATAATGAAAGACAGTGCTACTGACCTAGGAAAAAATGTTTTTAATCTCATTCAGCGCAGGCAATTTAAATTAACAATTCCCGGTACTTTTTTGACAGAATGTATAAAATAAAAGTTGTTGATTTCACCTCGGTTTGTTTGTAAGCAGGATGACGAAGAAAGTTAGTGACCGGTTTTAATAATACTTTGAAGGAAGATGCTATATGTTCACAGTAAGAAAGAATTTTGAGAGAGAGGTCAAATAATCGACCATAATATTGGAACAAATTGAGATATATAATAAAGGCACTTCTTAAACATCATAAGCTCAAGGTCAGACAAAAGGTCAAAAATGCTAACCATTTCAGACATTTTACTAGTAACATAGAGCAGAAATGAATGTAAATTTTTAGATAACATGATTTTAGGCGGAGGTTTGAGGTACACCAAAATTGCCCCTTAAATTCATATTTCCCCCTGGCCCACCTTGGGTATGGACTAGTGTTGGGTTTCGGTATGTAAATCCTAGACCAGCCTAAGGCCGTTATATTTTTTGATGGACCGAATTAGTTCGGTCCAACAAAAAAGCTCGATCTGGACCGGTCTCATTTAAAATTCGGTGTAGATGGGTCCAAAGGAAAAATTCGGTCTAGTTCAGTCCCAAAAAATCGATAAATTGTTCAAAACATTACATCATACCTTTTTTTTCAAGAACAATGACGTTATACAAAGTTTAAACAGAGATAGCTTGGATTAATTTTGATCCCCCCCGTCTCTTATTTGTATACAGTATTTGTTCTAGCATTTATCGTGTACTTTTGAAATTTTTTGAAAAAACTGAATGACAGTTGATTAAAAAAAAAATTGGTATCTCATAATATATGAGACCGGAAAAAATCGGTCCATAAAGTGAGACAGAATCAAAATTGGTGTACAATGTAAGACCGAAAAATTGGTATAGAAATAATCACTTAAGATCAAATCAAAAAAAAAAAAAAAAATCGGTATTGGAACGAGTCTCAACACTAGGATGGACCGGAAAATGAACGTGGTAATCCTGACAATTTGAAGAACATTTGAAAGGCAATCAGCTTAGCTGGCATGACGTTTGTATTAGACTAGCAAAGGTTTACCTGAGGTTGCTGGGGCCAAGGAGGGAACGGGAAATCACATTGATAATGGTAAATATTATTTATTCTTAATGTTTAGACCCCTTGCTTGCGGGCGAGCATTATAATATATGTATTATTATGATTTTTTTAAATTTATTATAAACTTCCAAGAACATACCAACATATTTGCATGAAAAAATTTGTCTAGATGAGTAGTCAAAATTTTATTTTGTCCAAAATCGCTCGATCGAAATTCGAAAATAAAATTGCAAAAGAACTTATGGGTACTAGTTTTCCAAAAAAGTAGAAAATAGCATTTATTACAATTAAAAAGAGGAACACAAACCTAGCAAGATTTTTTTCGTACTTCCAAAAACCAAAAAGTAATGGAGAATAATGTTGTCGACAAAATGACCCGCGATAACTCGTTCACTTTTTTAAATATTTCAAAAATTATGAAATAAAATGTTCCGGAAATTGAAAATACTATCTTGGATGTAGTCCAAAATTGTATCTATGCTTTTGTGTTTTGGGCATAGTATAATTTCCGCCTCATAGGTCCACGCATAAAAACACTCACACAAAATCTATTTTATATATATGTTGTGTACAAGTTGCGATTTTGTACAAGTTATAACTTGTAAAAGCAAATTGTACAAGTTGCAACCCAAAAAAAAAAATGAGATGAACAATTTTAGATGAAGGATTTACAGTACTTGAGATGAGAATAATGTTATAATTTAATGTTGTATGGAGGATCAATGTATTAATTATGTAATTTTTGACTATTTTAATACAAATTACTAAAATATAAGTATTATAAAGTTCAAATGCCCATAGTAATATTACTCATAAATACATAATAACCATGTAATTTTAATAGATCAAAATAATATGATAGTATCAATGTAAAGTTGGTAATTAAAATGACCAATTTTGCTATTAAATAATGCATTTTAAGACGAAAAAATTGGAACTTGTACAATTTTCTTATACATCATGTATACAGATTATTTTCAAGCACATCATATATACAGATTAGTTTCAAGCACATCATATATACAGATTAGTTTCAAGCACAACATATATACAGATTAGTTTCAAGCAGTCGTAAGAAGAAGAAAATGAACACAAATCCTATTCATATCGATCCTAAATTCTACTTTAAGTCCAACTAGAACATGATTCAACGTAACCAAGACATTCAAACGTCGAACTCAAGGCATTGCAGTGTTGATACCGAGACGAAACCTTCAAAAATTGGTCTCGAGACAAATAATATAGACTTTATAGACTCCATCAAAAAAATATACATTAATATCAAGAATATAATTTTATTTTGGTAGTAATTATTTAAGAATGTATGAAGCGAAATGAAGCAAAGTTCATGAGGGTAAGGATAATATGAATGCAGTCCATGTTTCATAACTACTATAGATAGATCATTTATCTAATTTCCATAGTCTGAGTCTGTTAAAACATTGTCAAAAGAGCATTCCAGGATGCCTTCTTGCCACACAACACTTTAACCTTTGAAATCGTTTGTAAATAATAATTAGTTATCTCTCTATACATACAAGAGTAATAATTGATTACTCAATCTCGCACATTTGTTTTAATAATTTGATCGAAGACACGGTCTTCCTCATAGGAATAAGGGCCTTTATTCCCCTTCGTGGAATTGTTAATCTCATCAATGTGCTTTTTCACATCAAGGAATATGGAAAATTTCTCTGGAGAAATCCGAGCAGACGTACTTGTGAAAGCAGAGCTCAAATAGTCATTCACCTCTAACGCAGCTTCATTCACTTTGTGTAAATCGGATGCATCTCCAAGAGTAACTAAATGACATAGTGTAAGAACGATTTGATCTGTTAGATCTGCTTTGTGTTTGCTCTCTTCAGGGTCCTCCAAAATACTTGCTGAAGTTACAAAGGCATTCATGAGTGAAGAGAGGGCTTTAAAATATAAGTCTGTCGTCTCAGATTTAAAAGTCTCTCTTTTAGTAACACAACTTAGGGAGTTTGCTGCTGCAATGCGAACTTTAAAGTTGGGACATTCATCAATGATCGGAATAAGGGTTTGAATTAACTCTAGTCTCCAAGATTCCCTTGTTTCAAATAGGATTTCATTTTTCAGTATACATCCAGCGGCATAGCAGGCGTTCCAACGAACCTTCACTATTTTGCCCTTTGATGCATTTAGAACAATAACGTGAATGGCGTTCGTTATAATATCTAATAGTATATCCAATTCAAAGTTATCGCCATTCATGCTCTGTAAGAAGGATCCAAGGGATCTAACACAATTGGCTCTCACATTCATTTTGGCATTTAAGTCTTTTGCTAAAAGGGTAGCAATTTCGATTAAACGAATGGTGAGGTGAGGAGGAAAGTCCATATAAATGTTCCCTTTATCAGCTGCTAAACAATTTGCTAAATTTGCAAGGGTCCACGTACCAGAAAATATCAAACTTCGATGACTAGATGCATTTGAGAGAATGGCTAATACTTTTTCACCAGAGTCAACCAAAAAAGAAGGATCTGTGTCTGGTCCCTGATAGGTAATAAGGGTTCCAATGCCTCGTAAGGCAGAGCTGACAACTGACTGCTGATTATCTTTATTCGTTGGTTGGGAATAGCTCAGTAAATATGTAATGGATAGAAAGCGTCTGTCATTCGGAAGAGCATGAAACACGGATTGTCCCATGTCTCT
Organism: Lepeophtheirus salmonis; assembly: GCF_016086655.4. Taxonomy (NCBI): domain Eukaryota; kingdom Metazoa; phylum Arthropoda; class Copepoda; order Siphonostomatoida; family Caligidae; genus Lepeophtheirus; species Lepeophtheirus salmonis. The sequence goes on along the minus strand of NC_052131.2, from coordinate 49,476,283 downwards.
CAAACAATCACAAAATGCTGCCTTAAAAATGGAGCAATCCCTTTTCTCAATTATTTGAAAATTTTCTTTTGAGAGAAATTGTTCCCAGAAGAGTAAAACTCTTTTATCATCAGGAGAACATGATTGAATGAGTCGACCCACGTTTTTAACGAGGCGGAGAATGTGCAATACAATGGATTCATCAGGATCATTTAAATTAGACTCAATATGTGGTAGAATTTCCTCTACTCGTTCAAGGAATTTCTCAGTGTCCACCTCACATAGTGCTCCAAGATTATATATGGCAACGTATCGAACATTATTTTCATTGGAACTTGTCATTAAATGCATGAAAAGAGTATACAATTCATCAAAAGAAGAAATGACTTCGGGGTGTTTGGGATGTTCAGTCAAAATGGAGGAAATAACTGAGAGTCCAGCGACTTGTATGATAAACGTGGGACTACTTTGAACATAATGAATGGATTTCTCTTTGAGAGCTGTTAAAAGTCCAGAGCGAAGTTTGTGGTATGGCACATTATCTGCTAGAGCTTGAAGTGTCTTTAAAACTGCTCTTGACAGAGGAACGTCTTGAGTTTCTTCTTCCGGGGCTGAAAAGAAAAATTAGATTGACATGAAAATCATTATAATATATATTTATTATATGAACATAGGCGTAGATGATTAATATTTTTTTAGGTGGGGGAACTTCAATTTTGTTCAAATATATATATATATGCATCAGTGCCGGTTTTAGAATATACGGGAACAAATCAAAGAAAGATGTGCAAGGCCTTTTCCTCAAAAAAATTCCTTCAATCTGTGTTTTTTTACAGCCCATTTTCTAAATTTGAAGGATACGGCAGTCCTTCATTTTTAACATTTGATGGCAGGCCCGAGTACTTTTTGACATTACTTGCCGAAATTTCAAACATGATTGTCTTAATCTTGGTAAATTTGGATTTGGGAGGAAATGGCATCACTGTTATCCACGCCTATGTGTAAAAAATATATGTGGAATCATTCTTACTACTATCAAATAACAACATTGTATTCAGATCTGACAAAGACTCTGCTAATAAAAGCGAAACAGGAATGAAACTCGACGAATATTTCCCTTTCCGTTCATCCGCCAACTTGAGAAAAGGAGCGGACTTCTTAAAAAACTCTTCGTATATAGATAGAACAATGCGTCGATGTGATTCCAGACAGAGTGAGAGAGAGGTGATTCGGTGTGATGAGGATGGGAGAAGTTGATTCCAAAAGGGAAAGATCTCGGATTTCTTAATTGATTGAATTAAATTCAAAATACTCCTGAGGCCTTTTAAACGTAGATTCATTTTCTCAGTTACAGGAGCATGGATTTTATAGAGGCCCGTATCACAGCCGCAGATGGTTAAGAGATGGCTCACGGTTTTCGGGAGTATTTCACTAATGAAAATCGCGGAGGCAGTCGACTCTGAGGGAACTGCAACATTTTAAAGAATAATTCAATTTAATCTCAGCTTACTTTAGTTCATAATTAAGGATTACCTGGTGAACTAAGAGCTCTGATTGTTTTAATTTTAGAGTAGCAGCTATCCAGCACATCGCAAAAGGATCTCAGTGCTTTCAAGTCCTCCACATAGCCTCCGAGCTCAGCCTCTGAGAAGTTCTCCTCTGCAGACTCGAGGGCTTTATAAAGGACTTCCAAAACTGTTGAGAAAGTAGTGCTTGAGTCATCTACCCCTGACAAGGACTCTTGTAAAGTCTGGAACTGAATGAGTCGCTGTCGAGAAATAAGATATTGGTCGCCCATGATGATGGTCGAAAATACCTAAAACTTGGATCAGGATTAAAATAATTTTCCTTATGTTTTTATGTTTCATCATATTAATGTACGTATGGGGAGGATATGTGAGATTTCTCACATTGGACAGACTTTTAACATTATCTCGCAACCTTCAATAATAAATTTTTGATTCCAATTCATAAAATTTTGCAGTTTCTATGAAAGATAATTAATAGTTGCTGACCCAAATGTATAGCTAGATTTTAATAAAATAAAAGATTAATATTATAGTTCTCAATCTGTGAGCTTTTTCAGGTGTGCTCTGTAGCATTAATTAAATATCTATGCGTTACTGTACAGTTAAGAAAAGCAAGCAATTATACTAAGCTGTGTTTCTCATTAACACAGGAATAAATAAACTTCATGGACGTATGGTCGTTATGCTTTTATTAAATGCGTTATTTTTCAATATATTATTTAACCGAATTATATGATATTAGTCCTATTTTGTAAACAGAGCGACAGAAAGCATCTGTAGTATTGTAACTGAGCTTAGACTCTATAAAGTTTAAGAACCCCTGCATTAAAGTATTAAAGATATGTGTAATATTTTAACACAATTATAATCTACGAAAGTCCTATAATTATAAAATACAATTTATTGATGTATTGTATCACTTTATAACTAAGTACAATTTTTATAGACCATATAAATTCACGGCAATTTAATTCTCATTATCACGCATTGCATTGAAATAGATACAATTTAATATATTTATGTGATGAATTATAATATATCCTTCCCACCTTATTTCAGGAATCCATATAGTCAAATCCCAATTTCATAGGTCGCGAATCAGGATATACGTATAATATCAATTTGTTAAATTAGATATATGGAACATTAAAATAGATAATGAAGAATTAAAATTAAGCTTTTATATAGATAGAAAAATAATCATTATTAAAAATCGTTTAATGAAGATTTAATGTATTTTTGTGAGTGCAAAAAAGACTTTGTCCGTATAATTTCCATTCCCCAAAGAGTAAATATTTCACAACAGGTGTAGGAATTAATGACAGTTGTCAAAAATTGCCTCTAGTTGGTCTTTCATTATTGTCTATTCTAAAATAACAATAAATGAATCATTAGGTTTATTATTGTTAATTTATTTGGTTATTAATTATAATTGATCCCCCTGATTGAGAATGACGGATATTCCCAACAAAGTCGAATTGCATCTACATCCCACTGCAGATGCGCCTATTATGAAAAACAAGAAATATTTAGTCGAATGTGAAAAACGGATTGATTGGATCATTGCATTTATTCGTCGATACCTCAAACTAGACGAATCCGAGCAACTGTTCGTCTATGTAAATCAAGCCTTTGCTCCATCTCCAGATCGAACTGTTAGTAATTTATATGAATGTTTTGGTGCAGATGGGAAATTAGTCTTATACTACTCCAAAAGTCCAGCCTGGGGTTAAAGCTATTATCTAATTTATATTATAAATCAATCATAAATCTGTCTATTATCTCGATGTAATTTAAATATCACTTATATATATATTAATTATTATAACAGACTGTATGTATAACGTTATAAAGGAACATATTATAATAATTAATTGGTTTTTCAGTCCTTTTCTTCATGATGTGATGAGTTATGGATTATATAATTAATTAATCGTAGCATATCATCCCTCTCATTACTCCTACCATAATGTATTATAATACCCAGAACTCCATTCCAACTTTTATAATAATCAACCCCTTTTATTATAAATAGAAGGTCCACATCGAGAGTCAGTAAGAGGCCAATCTAGAGCATAACCATCCCCTCTTCGAGCACACATTTTCCCTGGATTGCAATTCATTAGTGGGAAATAAGGAGTTTTTTCCTCCGACAACTTAAGAGGAGGTTTATGGATCTTGAAAATCCCATTAATACAGCGCACACTACTGATTCGACTATAGTCAACGAAATCATTTATATTAGAAACCTTATCGGGATCATGGTAGACAGTGATCATTGCAGCAATAGGATCAAAGGGTGGAAGAGATTTCTCAACACTACTCTTCATTCTATAGTCAGGGACTTCAGACTCAAATACTTTGTTCAAATATCGTCTCCACGGATATATCTACAATTCCATTGCAAAAAAAAAAAAAAAAGTTCCTACAATCAAATTAGTTTAAAAAACAAACCTTGTAGGCAATGGAGGGTCGAATTCCACTCTTGAACTCGTCATACTCTTCTTTCAAAGCTTGTTTCATTTGATTTTTAAGTTCACCGATATTTTCTTGTCCGAATTTAACTTGTGACTCATCAATTGATTGGGTTTGAAGAAGAGATTTCATAGCATTTTTGTCTGAAGTCATCCTTGAAAAGAATCAATGTGTGCACTGATTAATTGATATAAATCCAACTGTAAATTATGTGTGAATTCGTTGATCTCAGATAGTAAAGTGTTCCTAGTTTGTGTGGGAAAAAATACGCATCGACAAATAATGAGGGAAAAAGTCCAATAATACTTCCTCTGTTATTACATAATTGCCTTTGTGAACAAACATTTCAAACATTTTATTCAAGGGGTTTATTTAATAGAAATTACAGACCCGAGATAACATAACTGGTCAAATAATTGTATTGAATAAAACAATAATAAATGCCTTTTAACTATTTTTTAACACTCATAATTGATTAATAAATAATAATAATTGGATTAATTATATATAACATACTATCTGTGGCCTGATTGATGTATGCATACAACAAAAAAATATGATGTCTGCGAAAAAGAAAATATTTAGACCCAGGAATTTCAATAAAAAAAAATATCTACTGTCCCAAAAATATGATTAAAACTATTTCTTATAGTAGTACGAAAAAAAGACATTAATGCTCCGTAAAAATCAGGAAATTGTCCGCACTCTGATTCATATCCATTTTAATTTCTTGAAGTAAAGAGAACGAAACATCAGGCAAATTGAATTCCGACCTCGTTACCTCATCATTCTTCAAATGAAATTGTCCCATATGAATCCTTCGAAGAGCCTTACTGCTCAAAGCCTTTTCACAAATAGAACAAATAAATATTTTTTTTCTATTATACGCTATTCCAATGGAGTGTTTGGAGGCATGGTGCTCAATGAGGCTCCTTCGGTTGAGAGATACAAATGAGCATGTTGTGTTATTGCAAGACGTTAGTCTTTTATGAGTGTGGTTGGATTTGAGATGTAAGTGGAGTATGGAACTATGGGCGAATGTTTGTTCACAATAATGACATTTTAGATGCTTCCGCCGTTTAACAGAATGTCGCATTCGTAAATGGGAATGGAGCTGAGAATATAGCATAAAACCTCGTCCACAAAATTGGCAAGGGTATTTATCCGTATTTGATCTTTTGAGCGGAGTAACTGCCATAGAAGAGCAGCTTTTAAAATGAATATGAAGGTCGTGCTCATTTCTAAATTGTTTTTGGCAAATATGACAAATAATTTTAATTTTAATTATTTTTGGATCTATGGAATGCACATTAAGTCTATGAGATCTATAGGAGATCAAGGAATTAAATCTTTTTCCACAAATGTTGCAAATAGAGTATGAGCGAGACTTGTGTTTAAAAAGCATATGCAATTTGAGGGAGGGTCGTGTTTTAAGGGTAACAGAGCACTCGCCACAAGTATAAGGCCTTTCTCCATGATTTACAACGACGTGATCCTCATAATTTTCAATATTTGGAAATTTTGTATTACATTGCTTGCAAATTACAGAGAGATCCTCATCTGGAGTATGAATTTTTTCCTTATGGCGAAGGAGTAAGGCATCATTGCCAAACAATTGAAAACAGAGTTCACACTCAAACTGGGGTAAGGGGCCGTCCATGGATCCTTCATGAACTGTCATTAAGTGTCTCCTAAGTAGATATTCAAATTTAAATCCTTTACCACAAAGAGGGCATGATTCAATTTCAATCCTTGGGCGACAATAGTCCAAATGATGCTTTAGAATAGAGGAATGGGCAAAATTTTTACTGCAATATGGGCAATTGAATATTTTATCCTCTTCTTTAGCATGTACACTCAAAAGATGTTTACGAAGATATTTTTTAGACATAAAATCCTTTGTACAGTGTGTACATTGGACTCTTTGTGAATGAAGTATGTCTACGTGTTTTTTAAGAGCATGTCTTCCGCTTAGAATAATAGAACATTCCTTGCATTGTTGTTCTTTATGAATCATGTCCTGATGTAATTTGAGTGACCCAGAAGACTCTTTTTCTGCTCCACACTCTTCACACATAAAGGAAGAGGGTTGATGGTGATTTTTGAGATGCACATTCAGAGTAAATTGGGATTTGAACAATTCGCCGCACTCAAAGGGGCATATGAAGCGCCCTAAGCGAGGGATGAATCCCTGAATATCAACAGAGGCGGATAGGTGAGATCTATTCATGGTTTTTGGTCTGGATTTTTTGGTTTTCTCATACTGATTTAGAGAGGCTATCACAATATCAATGGATAAGGCACTGACTAGACCTGGCGGAATCTCCAAAAGCTCACTCGTAAGATGATCAGAGTAGCACATTTTACTGTAAAGAATCCTTAAAAAGTGTTTCATCTCAGTGAAAGATGTACCCTTTGGAAGACTAATGCAAATAGGCATCTCTCTTTGCTGAGTTGCATGGTCCAAGAGCAGCTTTTGAAAAAGTGTGCTGAGAGACATCAAAACAACGGAGTGACAAGGAATACTTTGAATCCGCGAAGACTCTGAGTGATCGAACAGGATGACATCACAGGAACTGGACCTTCGACCAAATTGTTCTTGGAGACCTCTCCATAGGTGAATCAAGAACGGCTTTTCTGATCCCATGAGTAGAGAGTCGAATTCATAGGAGGTAAAATAGTTGGTTTTATTTTGTTATTTATTATATAAAAATTATATCGTACTCAAGGTTTCGTGATAAACAGAATACCAATATATTTGGACCATAGTGATAGTCGATAGATATACCATGGACATGGCCATGGCATATACTATATTATTTCCCGCCCCTTTTTTTAACTAAGTATATCTTCATGGGCATCGAGCTAGACGTCCATGTACATCTTGTTCAATATATTGGAATGATCACATCGGATCATAATTCATACGATATGGTGTTGTAGAGGCGTGAGTGTATACTACAATCGCTTTTAAACAGTATTGCGCTTCGTAAGTTCAGTCGTGAATTATCGTGCGTGGAGAATGGATATCTTGAATGAAGAAATTCACCATATTTTACATTTTTACTATCTGAAAGGGAAAAATGTATCTAAAGCGACCAAGAAAATTTGCGATGTATACGGGGCCGATACTCTTTCGGTTCGTGTTACTCAACAGTGGTTCGAGCGATTTCGTTCTGGTGTAGTAGAGGTGAATGGCGCACCACGCACTGGCAGACCAGTCGTCGAAAATGTCAATAAAATTATGGGAAATATCGAGATAGACCGTCATGTTAGCTGTCATAGCATCGCCCAAAAGTTGAACATTGATCATAAAACCGTTATGAACCATTTGCAGAAAGCTGGATACAAAAAGAAACTCGTTATTTGCTGACGCAAAAAAATCTCATGGACCGAATTTCCATCTGCGAATCACTACTGAATTGAAACAAAATCGATCCATTTCTGGAGCGGATTGTAACTGGCGATGAAAAATGGATTACTTACGTCAATGTCAAACAACAGAGCTCGGACCCAACCGTGGCCAAGCCTGGATTGACTGCCAGGAAGGTGTTACTGTGTGTTTGGTGGGATTGGCAGGGAATTATCTACTATGAGCTGCTCCCCTATGGTCAAATGCTCAATTCTACCCTCTTCTGTGAACAACTGGACCGCTTGAAGCTAGCGATCGAACAAAAGCGGCCAGTATTGGTGAATAAAAGAGGTCTAGTATTTCATCAAGACAACGCCAGCCTGCACACATCTTTGATGACGCGCCAGAAGCTCCGGAAGCTTGGATGGGAAGTTCTTATGCATCCACCCAACAGTCCAGACCTGGCACCAAGTGACTACCACTGTTCTTGTCTATTGCCAACGCGCTTAGGGGTACGAATTTGGCCTCAATAGAGGCCTGTGAAAATTGGTTGTCGAGTTTTTTGAGAATAGGGACAAAGGCTTCTACGAGAAGGGCATTATGAATTTGGATTCTCGTTGGAAACAAGTTATCGAACAGAACGGGGCATATTTGGCTTAAATTGGATGATCGTAACCCTTCTTATAAAGCATTGATGTAAAGTGAAAAATACGAAATACTTTTTCACCAACCTATTAATAGCTTCTAGGCAAGCCCATGGAATTGTATACAGGATGCCATGATCTATTGTACCATTTCATTCAAATCATTAATTAAAGCTAAATTGAAAATTAAATAAATATAGCAGGCCCATCACAAAATCACTTTAGCTTAAGTTTTACCCTTACACAGTTTAATTTAATCCTATGTAAAATTATCTCTTTGACTTACAAATAATTTTCAATCCGCTCAAATTATTTATAATAACAACACTGTTTAGATATATTCTCATTGTTAGTAAATAAGTAAATTCTCTAATATAAAGAATTTAAAGATGAAATGTATAAATGAATATATTGGAATCTTAAGCATTCTCATCCTTGAAACACTACTAAAAAATATATCCAACATTTCCTTTGAAACAAGTCATTTTTCTTATTGTCACACTTCATCTCTTCTCTAATTAACAAAAGACAAAAATTGTTTTTTGAAGAAACAATTATTTTTCTGAGGAAAAGCGTAACAAGTTATTTTAATTTCTAGTAAAAATTTGAACGGGAAAATAGGTAAATAAGTTGTCTTTTTTTTAAAGGTCATATGTTAAAATTCAGGCTCGATCCCAAAAATATTTTCTAAAAAGTTTTTGGTCCGTTCTATAAAAATTAAGCCCCCTCCAAAATAAAATCCTGCAAATACCTTTGAATATTCTCCTTGACTTTTAACAAATACTGTAAGAAAATACCCAATACCTTTTGATATATATATATTATATATATCAAAATTTTATATATATATATAAAATAACATAGGAACCTCAACAATTTATATATTGATGAAACTTTTCAGAATAGTAGTTCTCTTCTATAAAAATCTTAAGGTGCATTATCCAGAGAATCCCGAGATAATTGCCTTCCAAAGTTTAAATAATTGTTAATATACTTCTTTTTTTTTACAACTTAAACATAGATTCAAAAGCAGAGTTCCAATTATTTAAGAAATAGGACGTCATCAGAATTTCGCATTGTTTCAGATAAGTTGTTACAGTTCATTTATTATTCCAATCCTTCCCTATTTCTTTTGTTATTAACGCATAGGAAAATACCTATGATTACTATTTTTTAAAACTTTAGTGATAGATTCCAAAATACGCTCTGGTTTTTATGATGAGTATCATTCTGGGTCTTTCTAATAAATTGAGAAAATTTTATTAAGTTATTATTATTAATGATATACCTTGATTTTAGAAAATTTTATCCTAGATATTATCTCAAAACAATAGTATTACACTAATCGTTATATTGTTTTTCCGGATCCACGATATTTTATACTTATAGTGTCTAATCTATGGATACAAACTACGTTAATCAAAGTTAAATATTAGCAAAGCCGGAGAAAGTAACATTTCGGGTTTTTAATTTTCGTTTGTTAATGTTTAATCTGCGTCAAAAATTCGATTTAAAGAAAAATTATCGAACCGTTATGTACAATATAGGTATATGCATTTAGACCAGTGGTTCTCAAACTGTGGTACGTGGAGGAACATCACAAATATTCTAAACGTCCACTAATGTACATTTAGATAAATCATACGATTAATAACTCATGATAGTACTTAGAGGTCTTTATATTATATTTTTATGAGGTGGTACTCACTGTAAAATGTTTGAAACCCACCTTTTTTAGATTGTTCATAACTGAATTATTATCATATTTTATATAATTAGTCATTTTTCTTAGACTTCGACGTCATATAGCTGAATGGGAGATTTTCCTTCCAATCTCGAACAGCAAGGGTGAAATTAAGGGCACAATGTCCGTAAATGGTCTGTACAGTTAGTGTGGATAGGACAGGAGATATCTTTATGGGGTAAATAAGTTTAAAATTGTACAAATTTGTTAAATTCGATGTTCATACTCAAAGATATTTTCGGAAAAATAGCATGGAAAAAAACATTCAAACTTGCTGTTGTCCAGAGAGTGAATACTAATGTTGCTCTCATACAGTCGTTTATGGAATAAAATAGTTAATACAATCTGAGATTTGTTCCTATATGGATTCGACTGTAATTTTAAGTATTTAAGTGGATTTAAATTTGCAAACTTGTAAGGTTAGAACAACATTTAAAGAAAAAAAACACCTTATTTATTACGTGAATTGGCTCGAAAGTATTATCATTAGGTTAATAGTGTATATAAAATAAGAATAAAGACTGTATAACTATGACATATCATCATCCTCCGAATCCGATAATTCCTCGATGGCTTGTCTAGCATATTTCTCAGCATCTTCATGAACATCCTTCGGTACTCTACGATGACGCCCCTCCGTGTTTTTCGACACCCAACTCAGCTCCAATTCAAACAATTTGTCCTTGACTTCGTCATGAACAACATAAATAATTTTAGCGGCTTCTCGGATCAATTCCTTGCAAGTCATTTCCTTGAAGGGTATTTTCTCAATCTCAGTCTTGGCCGCCTCCTTTGCCTTTCCAGCGGCGCATCCCCAATATCCATAAGAGACGCCTGAGGGATCGATGGAGTAGAGTTGCGGTCCTTGGATTTCATCGTAGGATCCCAGCATGACGTTAGCTCCGAAGGGGCGATGAGATGAGTAGAGTGTGTAGAGATGCATGTAGTCCCCAACGCGCTCCGTCAGGTACTTCACAGGAACGCCCTTTCCGTACTGAGAGAGGAAGTCATTGGCTTCACGCCCCGCGTAGTCGGCCAGGGTACGACAGTCAGAGTATAAGCCAGTCACTACGCATCCGATCTGTCGGTTCACGTCAAAGATGCGTGGGTTGGAGCTCGGCTCATACAATTTCGACTTGATGATCTTCTCTGCTGCGAAAACGACTCCGTCCTTTCCGCGAAGACCGATGGCTGTTCCAGAGGAGCTCACGGCTTTATTCGCATACTCCACTTGAAAGACACGTCCGTCAGGACTGAATTGAGAGGTGTACAGATCGTATCCTGTGCCCATAGACGTCATTTCGATGATGGATCTCGGGTTGCTTTATTAAATAAAAAAGTAAGATCTTAGATGACTCGGTAAAAATTGTATTAGTTAGTCGGAATGTGGATAGAGGGAGACACTTTATTCATAAGTTCAGGTTGCTTGAGAGCGCTGATGTCGCGTAAGATCACGTCATCTGTTGTGTACCCTCCCGCTACATCATGAAAAAAAAGAAAACCAAAAAAAAGTAATTAACTATTATAGCATAAATACCCCAACAACAGCTGACTTCATATTAAGACGATAAATTTAGTTATTCTGTATGCATGACGTACGAGCGCTCATCACCCCCTAAGCTAGGTGACCGACTCTCCAGTGACGTCATCGTAACAACAATAACAAAAGCACTCACCTTAAAATTTCTCATATATACGTAAATAAAAAAAGATACAATTATTATTCTCAGAGCAGATTCACGTGGGATCCACCGTGCTGTGTTGTAGAGCGGAATTATGACCTACAAACGGAAAAAGTACCATTTTGGAGATACACATTTGAAGAAGAAATGGAGGACAAAGAGGCGAACCAGGGATTTGGATCAAGTATGTATTCATTAGACATTATTCAATTAATTATTGTATCATTTCTTGTCACGACTGACATTGATTGACGTATTTCATTTTATTTTTTACAGATTGACGGTGATTTAAAGCCCGAAAAGGTAGATAATTTATTAACACAGAAAGTAGATTTTGACAAACCGGGACTAGCGCAATTTTATTGTGTACACTGTGCGAAGCACTTTATCGATTCCCATGCCTTCGAATGTCACATTAAATCCAAACCTCATAAAAGGCGTCTAAATGCACTCAAAACTGAGCCTTACACCGTAGAAGAATCCCTTCGTGCCGCAGGCATGGGATCTTATATCCCTCCTAAGAAAAGGAAAATGGAAACCTTAATACCTGAGGCTGTCAAAGAGGGTCTGAAGGATGTCATTGATATTAAGAAAAAGGCCAAAATGTCTACAGATACGGATGGAGATGAAAAAATGAAATAATTAACTATAATAATTTCAATTATCTATAATTTTATGTTTGTACGTGATATTTTATTGGCGAGAATATATTTAATTATATGTACATCAGTGAGACATGGCATTATTTTTCATTCGTGATTGATAAGGTTCTTTCAGTTTTTTTTATGTACATTGTTTGGGGGTATTTTGTTTTTTTCAATTAAAAATGATTCTCCTTCTTCAAGGTAAACTAAGCATCTCACACTTTCCAAAGCTATCCTGCATTCTCCTATAAGCCTCATCCATTTTCTCAATTGCCTCATTCAATTCGTCTTTAACTGTTTCCCTGCTATGATTCGATCCAATGACTTCAAATAGTCCACCCCGATGGGGAAGCATTTTCATAGCTAAAAGAGCAGCTTTTTGCATAACCCATGGGTGATATTTAGCGAGTGTTTTGTTGTATGCTTCTTGAGAAACAGGGGCACAAGGAGTAGTGTCACTTTCTAATTCCACAACTGCTTTAAGAAAGGCAATGATGTATTCAAGGGCACGATGAAGACGTAAGAGATTCCGAAGGGGTCCAGATTTGTCTCCTCTTGGAGGCTTTTCATGAGAGATTGCAGTTGATAGAGTTTCATATTCCTTGGGCATCTTTTTTCGTGCTGTGTGTAACACATCTATTTTTGCTTTGACGTCCGAGGCAACCCAAGCAAATATACTTCCTAATTGAAGAAGGACATATTTTAGATTAGTAAATAATATTTATATGAATTTCAAAAACTCGAAAAGATTCAACCTGCATAACTAATATTAAATATAAATTAAATTTTCTGTAGATTGTGCCAAGTTATTTAAAAGACCTTTAATTTTATTTAAAGGCCATCACCTACTCCCTTTCAGAAATTAATGCACAAAAAGCTTACATATATTAATTTATAGGTCAAACTTAACAAAAACTTTACTGATAAATTTAAAATATTTGCCTAGTGCTATAAGAAATTTGTAGAGCTCTTCAAATCCCGATAAATACGCCGATAGGACCACATCATCCGCCCCCTCCGTAACTATTAGTGACTTTTTGAAATCTGTATTCAATTTCTGAACTGAGAATTTGCCTTCCGACATGGCTACACTTTCTTCAGGCACAATAAGGAAATGTCTCAAACAAAAAAAAACACCGGCAAGTTAATTTTTAAAGATCTAAATTCTATGAGTTAATTTGTAAAAAAAAGAATATAAGATTGTTAAAGCAATTAATCGTTCAATACAAAAAAATAAAATAATCAACACTTAATTCTAGGAATCACAATAAACAACAACGTCTCCTTATTACTGAAAAGAACAATGTCGATATGTACATGACTCAAATTACTGAAAATATTAGTCAGTACAATATAAAAGCTATTACTATATTATTATAATTATAAAAGTGATAAGAGTTATATTTTCACTACTCCTAAGTAAGAGACTAATATTAAAAAAAATAATCCTTTTCCAATGATGATGGAACAATTATCATTACAAGGGAGGTACAAAAACAAAATCCTTCTTGATCTTTTAAATTAGTGTCCACGCAACCTCTTAATGTATTGTTTACTTTAGCTTCACAATAATATAAAGATGAACATATTTGGTCAATTTGTGTGTATTTAACAATTAATGTGCATATAAATGAACGACTTATAAATGTTCTTTGAACGTTCTGCCATTTATGATTCCATTATGACAAAGCAACAATCTTGAAAGATCTCTTATTAATTAATTAAGTAAATTTTGAAATACGACTGTTAAGCATACCATAGTGATAGATACCAACTATGAGTTAAAACAAATGATTTATAATTTAATTTAAAAGCCTGTCATATATATTTAAAACCCAAATTCACAAATATTTTTTTATTCAGTTTGAGGTTGTGTGTGTTTGAATAAATAAATCATCTGCAAGTGATAATAAAATAACAAAACTTAAATAAGGAAGTGTGGAAATCCAAATATTACGGCGATATATGCTCAACTCACGCAACCTGTAATAAAAATTAAATAGCTTATTGCTTACGTAAACAATATGACGTGTTCGTAGTATAGGAAATTATGATCTATAACACATCATCTTTATTTATGAGTTATGATGTGTGTGATGCAAAAAATATGCTTCAATATTTAACAACTAAATATGGGGAGTTCATCCTTTTTCGAATGATTTATTAATTTGCTACAAAATTAGATGGTCATGCTACGAAGTTGAGTGATTTTGAAGTATATAAGTTATTTTTCCCTGTGACTCTACATTTTTTTCAGCATTGTCAAATTCTCATTTTAATATTAAAGATTAAGCTTATAACTAGTCGGGGTACGATCTGTTATTGTTCCCTTTACACACGTGCACGTGCGTCTATTTTGGAGCAATGTCATCCTCGATCATCAAGGCAGAATTGGAAAAGGAATTTGCAAAGTTGGGGCATAAAAGTCGGAAGATTCGTAGACCCGAAAAGCCCCTACAAAAGCGCTTGAAAAAAGCATTTAAAAATCGTAAATTCGAAGTGAAAAGCGATTCCTCTTCGGTAATTTTTATATAACTAATAATGCTTTAGACACTCATTAAACTATTATTTTATTCCAGTCCAAAAAGGCTGCAAATCTGGAGAAATTGCTGGGTGATTCGGATCGTAAAATAGACTCTAAAATTGCGGAGTCTGTTTTGGAACAAGACTCGCGCCTTAAAAGAACCCTTGACTTTAATTTTGAAAAGAACACACCTAAAAAAGAAGAGACTGTTTTTACAGATGAAGACTTTGAGACATTTGCAAAGGAGTATTTTGTGAATAAATGAGCATGTTACTCCCATTATCATTTTCTGTCCTCTTCGTTTATTATACTTTTTGGGTAGTGATTCTGCCTTTTGTCCAAGAAGATATCCGAAATAATTATTTATCCTATATTTTCCCACCTGTTTTCTACGCGCTGGCCTTCCCTGCGGGGATTGGCTCCTTTATTGGAATATTCTTATATCTTAGGGCGTATAGCCTCGTATTAGAAGATCGTCGTATGTCAAATCAAAGAGAGTGACTCTCATTAATTAATTATAGTTATTTTTATTAAGTTCCTTGTGTCTTTCTTCTGGAAAGAAATATAGAAGATAGTGATTCTAACTTTTAATTATGTTAATGATATGTCTCGAAATACCGTTTTAGGGATCGATGGCTTACTTTCGAACCCCAATTGTTGTATTATTAGGCGCAACAGGGGCTGGAAAG
This sequence comes from Lepeophtheirus salmonis, assembly GCF_016086655.4. Lineage (NCBI taxonomy): Eukaryota > Metazoa > Arthropoda > Copepoda > Siphonostomatoida > Caligidae > Lepeophtheirus > Lepeophtheirus salmonis. The sequence goes on along the minus strand of NC_052131.2, from coordinate 49,461,021 downwards.
TCTAAACTTGCACTGGAGTTGGCCCAGCGATTTAAAGGGGAGATAATTAGTGCAGATGCGATGCAAATGTACCATGGGTTGAATATTGCCACCAACAAGGTAAACTCTCTCATATTTAACGAGTTATTACCTGATGTTACTCAATTCATTTAAAGGTATCTGAGGAGGAATTGAAAAAAGTCCAACATCATATGATTGATATGTTGGATCCTTTGTCCCAAATGGTCAGAGTAAATGATTTTCGAAATACTTGCCTTCCTATTATTGAGGGTTTATTAGCTAAAAATGTAATTCCGTTTATCTGTGGAGGAACCAATTATTATATTGAGAGTTTAATTTGGAATATCCTTGTGGATGATGCGCAAAGTGACTCGGATTCGGAGATAGATCACAATAATCTACCGTACCAAAAGGATGATGACCTCTCCATACCTTCTGAAAAAATGTACTCGGAGTTGCTAGAAGTAGATCCAGAGCGGGCCAGTACTCTACATTTTAAAGAAAGACGTAAAATATATCGATCTCTTCAGATATATTATAGACATGGGGGTAAAAAACATAGTGATTTCATCAAAGGTCAAAGAAGTTCGTTAGGTGGATCTCACATTGGGGGTCCTCTACGCTACAAAAATGTATGTTTTCTGTGGGTGGATACTGAAGTAAGCATACTGGATAAACGATGTGACTCTAGAGTTGATAAAATGATTCAGCGTGGGCTTTTAGATGAACTAGAGGACTTTCACCGGAGATATAACTTAAAAAGGAGCACTTCCTCTGACTACACTATTGGAATCTTCCAGGTTGATTTACCTCGTTGTTTTATATTCAAATTAACGTTATTTAATTATCCATCTATTAGTCGATAGGTTTCAAGGAGTTTCATAGTTATTTAAATCTAGAAGAAGACTTAAAAACTAAACCAATGGGTAAAAAAATGTATGAGGATGGGATAACAGCCCTCAAGATTGCAACTCATCGCTACGCTCGTCGTCAGATTCGTTGGATACGACAGCGGTTATTGAATCCGTTAAACATGTCTCATCTACCTGTATATAGAGTAGATTCATCAGATCCTTCTAAATGGAGTGAGAATGTCCATGAACCTTCAGTAGAAGTTATTCAATCTTTCATTGATGGAAAAACACCTGATAAGATCCCTGTCCCCTTGCTTGAAAAATCTAACTATGATCCCGAGGATTTGAAAAAAGTGTTCGTTTGTGAAACATGCGAAATGCAATTAAAGGTAGAAATAATCAATAATTATAATCTTTGATGATTAGTTAGTATCTAATGTGTGTATTTGTTTCAAAGGGAATCATTCAGTATCGTACTCACATGAGTAGCAAAAAACATAAAAGTCGATTAAAGAAAGTATTCCAATTCGATGAAACAACCCCTTTTTTCTCTCTCGAAATAATGAGGGATTCAAAATCGTTTAAAGAGTCTGATAGGCTTCAATTGATCAAGACTCTTAAGCGGATGAGTAAAGGAGAATTGACGTCTTTACGTATTTTTCATTTCTTGAAAGGAAATGAAGCCATGGACATGGATATCAAACTCAAGGAATCACAAGCCGATAAACATATTCAAGAACTTAATAAGTACAACATTCTTGCTAAAATGCTTCCAATACCTACAAATAAAAGTTGAATTTCCATTAAATGAGTGTATGTTTTTGTATATTTCAAATAGATCGTTCTATAGGCGTATACATTGCCATAGTAATTAATATAATTATATATTAATATATATATATATATAATAAAAATCTAATTCTTATAAAGAATTTATAAAATGGACAAAGATAAATAAGACTAATTAATATAAAATACATCTAATCTAAGAGCTGGTCATGATTCTGAGCGCCACAGTTATTTAAATATTCAAAAGTATAATTAGTTATAGTAGTAAATTAATTTATATTGTTAAAAAAATATTGTCATGAATTTGATGAAATTTTATATAATTCCCTTTATTTTGTCTTTACTAAAAATCTAATATGAAAATTGGCGGCAACTAAAACAAATTATAAAGAAGGGTGTAAAAATCAATTAAATAAAATTTGCTCATCATGCTAAATAAAAATATATATTACGTAGGTAAGTAGTCTTTATGATTGATCTAAATAGAAACACAAAAGTTTCAAACATATATATCCTGCAGTCACTTCGATCTACTGAAGAAGGAGTATGGAGGAGTGAACTCATTTAAGTGTGATGAATTTCTGTTAGTCAGTCTTGTTTCGTCACATGGAATTACATATATCCTTCATAATATATTTATGTAATGTATTGATATAAAATACTCGTTCTTGTATAAAATGTGCTATGATTTCCAATCTAAATCATATCATAAAGTATTAAAAAGCATGGTTCACTCAGTTAAAAAGTTCACTATAGTCATTTTCCAAGTGTTTTATGTGTCTTAGAACGTCCTTTTTTGTAATAATGCCAAGAAGGCTTCCTTCGTGCGTAACTAGCGTTTGCCTCAGCCCCAGTTTTCTAAACATATCTACGACAGTCTCCATTGGCGTTTTATCAGTAATTGTTGGAGGAGCAAGATCAACAATCTTCCCTAGTTGAATAGGTGTCGTCTCATAGTGATGAAGTAATGAGGGAGGATCCAGGATATTATTTGTGAAAAGACAAAGGGTATCTTGATTTACGTCATCCATTCGTGACTTGGCATTTTGAATGGCAAGACTCAAGTCTCGACGATTGACAAAGCCTACAAGATATTGAGGCTCTCTAGACGTCATAACCGGGAATCCATTATGCTCAGTTGTTTCTAATATTTCCTCTACTTCTGCCAATGACATGGAGTCTTCCTTCAAAACAGATAGGCTCTTATTGCTTTGAGGTTGCATGACATCTGCGGCTAAAGTTGTATGTTCGAATTCTTCTTTGATGTCCAAGAAAGGGTAACCGTTCAAAGCTATGTGAGCATCATATATACCACTCTTTCCTAGTGCGTCTCCGACCCACTTACTCGCCATTACTGCAGCCATTAAGGGAACAATATATCGGACTCCACCAGTTAGTTCAAACATAATAACTACTAAAGAAACTGTCATACGAGTCACACCACCTAGAACGGCAGCAGCACCAACCATGGCGTACAAACCTGGCGTGATACAGGATTCGTCTTGTGCACACTCCCCTTGAAAGAACCAAGGGAGAGAATCATGATAGAAAAAAACAAATTGCTCCATACCAATCCCAACTATTCTCCCAATAATGGCCCCCATGGATAAAGAAGGGATAAAAAGTCCTGCAGGTACTTTCATTCCAAAAGTAAATATAGTTACAAGCATTTTAAAGATCAGTGCCAGACTAAGTTTCCACATGGCGGTATAAACACCTGGTCCCGCTTGTGCTATGTCAACATTATCAGGATACACATATGTTGAGTTTTTATTGATGTATTCACAAATGCCATCAGGGTTTGTATCCCCACATTGAGAGAAAAGTAAATAAATCAATTCAGAGGTGTTCATTCGAGTGTAAACATTAGGATAGGCTACAACAGCTGTGGCTAATGTGACGAGTACAACTTCTGCCACAGGATATTGACCTAATCGGGTTTGCTTCCTATAGCGACACCATTTAATATTGCACCTGATAAATAAAGCACCAATGAGTCCACCAATGATTCCCAAAATTAAAAAGGGTATGAGTTCGAAAAAGATCCAAGGCTTTGAATACTCTACATAGAATAGAACGGAATGTTCGTTTCCAAATGGATTGATGGATTGAAGCACAAATGCTGCGACTAGAGCACAAAAAAAGGAGCGCCAGAGTGTTTTGAGCGGAAAATAATAGCTTACTTCCTCAAGAGAGAACAAAATCCCACCAATGGGTGCTCCAAAAGCAACAGAGACGCCAGCTGCAGATGCTGCAGACAGGATCTCTCTTTTTTTGGCCTCATTTCTTCCATATTTTGGGAAGAGATATGCCAGAATATTTCCCGTACAACATGCCATATGAACCATAGGCCCCTCCTTTCCCAAACTAAGCCCTGAAGCTACTGCAAGCATGATGGCCACACTTTTGATAAGAAAAGTCCACTTCCCCAGATATCCTCGTATAATAAAACCGGATAAAATAGTTTTGATCTCTGGAATACCCGAGCCACAGGCATAGGGTGCAAACATACGCACAAGTCTAGCTGCAAGAGTGGCAAAGAGAAGAGCCCACAACACGTAGAAAAGATAGCAAGTGACATAGGCCCCAGCTCCCTCCTTCCCAAGAGTAAAGACTTCGGACCAGGATAGCCAAAGGGAGCAGTTTCCCGCAATATCAATGAGTGTGTCGTTTGACGACCAGCAGCATTGCTCCTTGTTCAGGTAAAATGCACTTGGACATATCCCAAATTTAAGATCCATGAGCCAAGTAGCTCCAATGTCGATGACTCCAGCCATCACTCCAGAACAGATCCCAACAAGTAAAACACAAACCCAGCCCGACCATGCGTCGTGGAAGCCTTTTAAGGCATCTAAACATGAATTCGAGGACTTTTTAACGATGTGGCGATGTCGCATTCGATCACGGGCAATGTCACGCTGCCAGTCAATCGTATGGAAGTCGTCATATTGCCCAAGACCTTGAAAACCGGAGTAGTCCACTTCATCCGGCTCAGCTCCTATCGTAGGGTCGGAGGATGTTGTTCCAGCATGGCGGATATCCAACATTGCATCGTCATCTATTTCGGATCCGCGCCCACGGCGAAGCACTGGTTCCGTATCTGTCATTTGAAGCTTTTTTTACGTCTTACACTCGAATTGCCAATTGGAAATGACAATTAATTCACTACTCTGATATTCACGGGGGAGGATTCCAAACGATTTCCTTCTCTTTCAATTAAAACTCCGTCACAAACGTCATTCCCATATTTTTAATCATTTACTCAATATTACATGATATTATCATCCTAGTCGATTATGTAGTAGTAGTAGTTGTACGTAGCAGCTACAAATTCCTCAAAAGTCAAATCAGTGATAATATCACACTCAGCGCAGCACCAGCTTCTCTCAGAAGCACGCTCTTTACACACTCTCTCTTTCACTCGCTAGCACTCTCTTTTTCCACCATTCTAGGACTAGTTATTTATTTCTTTCTATCTTACTCCCAGCTTTTTCTATTAACTAAATTCATTAAATCATTCAGACAGCTCTAGCTTGCAGCATCTACAATTCCTTCGAATTCCATGATGAATAAGCAATGCGGCTTAACTGGGGGCTGCCTCATATTTTTCTAACATATTGTAGAGATTATGCACTGTTATTTTTAAGAATAAAGGTGATTTTTTTTAATCAACCGTTAAGTAATAACACTATTACTTAGTATACTATTATCAATTATTATTCACTTATGAATTATGACTCAATTGTCGATTCCCTTTTTATAGGGAGGCCTTCTTTCTGGCCTTTGGGATATATATCACATCACTAATATTGTATGCTATAAAATAAATCATTTCACGACATAATATTAGATAAAAATCTTGCACACAAGTACATTTCTATAAATATATAAGTAGCTCAATATTATCTGGGTCTATTAATAATACATATTTTAACGAAAACGATCCCTTTTATAGTACGATGCATATCCTATGTAATCCAGTGGCACCGATAGGAAATTTTTCATGGGGGTACTAAGAGAGAGCTATGGAATACTATGGGGAGGCTTACTTAGTATAAGTGAGATTTTTTGCTAATAAATATTTTGTATATGTCAGGTAAAGCAACAATAAGAAAATATATCAACGTATGAAGTTTTTATTTCAATATTATATTGCTTCAATAAGTACTCGACAACATCAAAAAAAATTATTTACTTCTTTTTTTCCTAAGTAAATATTTATTTACATAAATGCAATTCGTCTATTATTGTGACTTAGAGCAATTACTTCGTCATTCTGTTTATACATTTATTGACAGTATAGCTAAATCACTTATACGATTATCCCCAATGCCATTTTTCAAATTGTTTTTTAGTCTCTTAAGGCATGAAAAACGTATGCCATAGCAAACTGATGTTACAGGAAGGGTTAGAGAAAAGCCAAATAGCTTAAATAAATCGATAAAAGCGTCGCTGTAAGGGCGCATGAGATGGAAAAAATCTTTCAAACAGATACATTGTCCTTGAAGGGTTTTTCTTTCTATTAGCCGGAGCAATTAATGAAGTTCCACAGCCAAATTGTCTTCATTGATTCCATAATCCTTTTCCTTGAGTAAGAGGACATTCTTGTCTAAAAAAAATTGAATATTTTGGTGAAAGTACCGGAGTTCCTCTCATTACATTATTAGTTTCCGAGGAAAAATGACGCCTCATCTCCATAATTAATCGGTCCAGCATAGGATAAAATCATCAAATCCTCAGTGCATCTAAGTTTTTGGTTTGGCGTGGCTGGACTATTGAAGTGTCAACGATAAATGCATCAAAATTAGTTTGTTTGAGCTCACACTTCTGCTTGGAAGTAGTAGGTGGCTTGCAATAAGGCTCTCTGTTTGTTCTAATATTTTTTCCTATTCTTCAATCCTCTGTTCTTTTTTCTGAAAGGGAAGTAATTACACAATGTGCCAAATCATCAGCTGCCGCAAGTTCAAAATTAGATCCTTGAAGCTGATCCTACATAAACTTAGTTTTCCTAAGAACGTCTTCAAAAATAATTAAGTGCAAAATAAATTGCTCATTCATGAGAGACATTATAGCTCTACTCTTCTTCGGACATTTGATCCTTCCACGATACTTAAATTAGTGTTGCTCATATTTTCGCAATTGATATTGACATGTCCACCTTGTGTCACAAAGTCTCTTTAATTCTATTCATGGTGATTTTGGTTTAATATCTTTCTGTTTAAATAGTTCGTGAACTACACGTCCAAAAAATAATTTGTTAAGCATTCAACGATATCAAAAAATTGGTTTGCATCCTTCACATTACGAACACAATCTACCAGGACTAAATTGAGTCTGTGAGCGTAGTAATGAATATATATCGCTTGAGGAACTTCCTTCCTGAATTTCTCCTGAACGCCATTATTTGATCCTGACATAACAGAAGCTACATCATAATATTGTCAAACAACGATTTATATCAATATTAGACAATTCATGGGAGTGCTTGAGCACCCCCTATTGCCACCACTGATGTAATCTATATTAATAAAGAAAAGTTTCTCTGTTGTTATGTATGTTTTCCGTGACGCCATTTTTTGAGTGTACCTTAGAACTCCCTAGATACTTGATTATTATAAAATATTAGTCGAAAACTCATTTTCAAGTACTAACATATATAGCTAAAACTCAGCCAGGGAGCGCTTTAGAATTCTAAAGTATTCCTTGACTTAATATGTCATATTAAAAAAAGAAAAAGAAAGGAGAGTACATAGATTTAGAGTTGTAAGAGAGGATAGAACAGCTAAGTATTGAGTCACTACGTGTGAGTGTGCTCATCAAAAATGGAGATTAAGGATACTACAGGTATACCTGCGTCTGCAGGATTATATTTTTTCTTGAGGGGGCTTGGTTTTTGGAATTTTTTTGAAAAAAAATTGAAAAATTAAAATATTCTGCAAAAACATTTCAAAAATGAATGCATATTCTCAAATATCTAAAGCTATTTACAGAAAATTAATTGTTTTAGAAAAAAAAAAAAAAGTCCTAAATTTGGGGGAGCTACGGTTCTTCCAGCCCACCTGCGGACGCCCCTGGCGCTTACTAAAGATTTGTTATGGAGTTATCTTCTATATCAATGCAACAAAGGGTGTCTGTTTGTTGGCGGCTTAATGCTCCAGACAATGCCGGGTACTACCGCCAGTTATTAAATATTATTACTTAGTTGGTAAGAGCGGTAATACGCGGCGGCATTCTCTGGAGTTATCAGGTGTCGCCGAACATACAAATTTTGCTTTAAAAATACAGAAGGTAACTCCCCAACAAATCCTTGGTGTTGCTCTCCGTTTTTCATGTCGCTACTTAACCTTGCATTCAAACATATGAATTATGATATACTACGTTAGGGATTTAAAAAAACGAAACTGAAACAGTTACCCTTGAATACATGCACACGCCTACAATATTTCATTAGTATGACTACATTATTATTTTTTCGATCAAAATATGTTTATGATATATATCAGGGGCACTAAATACAGTGCACCCCGTATAATGATAATAAGTTATAAAAAGCTACATGTTAAGGTAAACAAGAATTTTTTTTATTTGTTGATGAGTTCCTTCATATTAGGCCTATACATTCACATAAAAGAATTGTATAAGTTTTCATTGGGGGAGTGCCCCGTATGTATTTGATTTGATAACTAGACTTAAAACTTTGGGTTAACTTATTATACAAACATGCAATTAAAAAGGTTGCTAAATAAATATTGGTTAAGTCCGGATTATTTCAATTTTACAGTATTGAAATGACCGGATTAAAAATCAAGTAAATACCCAATCAATGTTGAATTTGATAAGTATCTATTATTTTAAGTAATTTATGATGAATGAAATGTTTTTATTGTCCTATGCATACTAAAAAAACAATAATAAAAAGTGGACTTTGAAAAATATTTTTTTCCATTTTTTGGGTTTCAGTACTAAACAAGTCACCCTACAACACGAATTTCATACATGTTTCTTGTTTCTAAAATCACGACAAGGGGGAACCCGCTGTATCAGCTTATATAGAATAAGCTGGAGCTGAAAAAAGTATGGGATAAATAATGCACTAAGGCTGCATATAAATTAAAAAGGTCTCCCCTAGTTGAGTTTTGGATGACGTCATTGACAGGAGTTTTTCATTATGGATTGTATTGTATTGTTATGGATGGACAGTATGACTAAAAAGTTTAATAATATTAAAAAAGATAACTTGAAGAGGTGAAGCCGAGTCCTTGATTGAACAATCCATGAGAGCACAAGACCTCCTCTTTCTCTAGCTGGCAATGAAGATAGGAGGGGTACGGATCAACGTACTGATAGAAGAAAAGTCCTTTGTTTACGCCACTCTCTGGATCCTCACGCTCAGCTTATCGTCAGCTTACTTCCTTAGGTAAAAACTCCGAGTCCCTCATACTCTTTATTCCAGTAGAATACGTAATAACCAATAACATATCATGGAAAAGGAAATCCCGATATTTCACTGTGAGCAAGAATGGAAAGCATTTTTGGAGAGAAAGACGCCTCAGCGCATTCCTGGGGTTTGGAGGGGTGCTACCAACATTGGTACATGTGTTTCCAAGTGGAGAGATCCTCGTTATTTAGCCGAGAAAATTCGAGATCGTCCTGTTAAAATCCATGTATCCAAAGAGCCGAATATGGATTTTAAAAATAAAAATTTTATGTATAAGGATTTAAATTTGAAGGAATTGATTTTAAGAGCCTCGGGTCTTGAAAAACATTCCTCCTACTTTATTGACTCACAAGTAAAAAAATGTGATTTAATTAATCATTAGCCAATTATAATAGTTGCTTGATTTATATCCTATGTATAGGAGCTCTACTATTTGAGACATATAGGGGATAGTCCTCGTGGAGAAAGAGTCAATTTTGAGGAAGACTTTCCTGAGCTCGGAGAAGATTTTACTTTTCCAACTACTTTCTTCCCCTCAAATAAATTATTTTCTTCCATACTCCGTATTTCAAGTCCAAGTGTAAGAATATGGACGCACTATGATGTTCTAGATAACTTTTATGTGCAGATAGTGGGCACTAAACGCGCTATATTCTGGGCTCCACACTCAGCCTTAGATTTATACTTGGAAGGTGATAAGTCAGCTGTTGTTGATGTGAACAATCCGGATCCCGAATTGTATCCCAAATTTTTATCTGCTCAAAAGTACATTGTGGATCTAGAGCCTGGAGATGTTTTGTTCATTCCATCGCTTTGGTTTCATAATATGGAAGCACTGAGCTTTGGAGTAGCAGTCAATATCTTTTGGAAAAATTTGGATGATAAACTATATGATAAAAAGGATGTCTATGGCAACAAAGATCTTGTTCCAGCAGCGAATGCCGATAGAATGTTGATAAATATAATAAAACAATTAGAGTTGCTCCCTCAAGACTATCGCGATTTCTATGGAAGACAATTAATCAATAAAATTAAAAAGAAATGTCTAACTCATGAGATTTGAAAAATATATATGAACTTTCTATTATAGATATCAATGTACCAAAGTCCCATATTGTTTATTTTTCAGTTTGTCATGTGGTTTTATGATCCTAGTAGCTTTTTTCGGAGCAATCATTATTTTTTCCGTAATTATCGAGTAAGCAGCTAGTGATTTACTTTAGTATTATAGATTAGTATATTCCTACTTCTTTATATTATTTGATTAGAAATGGTCCGAAAAAAATAGAAGTTCCTAATTTTTTTCATAAATGGATTCCTCAAAGGTGGCACAAAGGATTTTCTTGTCAAAAGTGTGGAGAAAGGGATTGTATTCTGCATTTAAGTTGTACGGACCCTTGGAAAAATATTCAAGTAGCAATTGAAATTGACACTGCCTTAGAAAAGGTTGTATTCTTTTTATATTATGTACTTAATTTCTAATTGTATAATCTTTAACAGACAATTGATCAATTACTTCAAGTCTATGTTTATGAGTGGTACACTTCCATTTCTCTTGATGATGAACTTACTCAAAACCTTAGACTTATTATACGATACATTGCTGCAAATCTGGCTCGTCGTTGTTCCATGGTTTGTTGCTTTAGTAAACATTCTTATTAAAAAATGATTTTTAATCATTTCTTTTTTATAAAGCTGGACTTATCCGCTCTTATTACAAATGAAATTACTTCTTGTTGTTTACGACATTTGGATGGAGTTCTACGAGCTGATGAAATTGCAAAATCTCTTCCTTATGGGGATGTAGAAACTATGCGAAAGGAATTTTTTGACCTATCTAATATTAATATCCATGAAGCTCTCAAATCTCGGGAGCACGAATCGGAATATTTATTGGATCTTTCTTCTTGTATTGTACCGTATATTTTACCCGCAAAAGAGATCAAGTGCCAGTAAGATTTTTTTGAAAATAAATGAATATCGAATATTCTTCTAGTATTAACAAGGACTTTTCTTTCAGATCTATCAGATGCTTGATTGAAGATCTGATATCTGGAGCTGTATTACAACCAATAGCGGATATAACTCCTAACCCCGATATCGTTAATCATCTTTTATGCCTCGCTTTTGACTCTAATCACTCTAAAAAATTACCAGAACCCTCAGGAGTTGAGGTGGAGCTCTTGCACTCATTGGTGAATAGATCCAAAAATAATACTTCTTCGTCATCAAGAAATGTAAGGAAATTTAATACTTCACTTTATATATCATATATGTGGGTCATTCCAACCCAAATCGTCCAAAGGATTATACTTCAACAATTCTACATTTGATGAGATTTAGTATTCATTTATCATATATTTTTACTTTCCATCAAATTATGAGGTGGTTGGTTTTTTTTTTTTTTGCGATTTGAAATAACCATGCAGTGCCGTAATCAGAGGGGGGTGTAATGTCTATGGATGACTCGGCATTAATTGCTCGATAAATATGCCCCCCTTGTTGATAACGGACCTCCCATATATAATAATAATCTTATCATTTTTAGAATTTAAAAATGGACTTGAGTGCTATTTTGAAGAATCAATCCGCATTGTTTGCATTTATGAAATTTTTAAAAGAAGAAAATGCCATAAGTAGTATTCAGTTTTGCCTAACAGTGGAGGATTTCAATAAAAGAATAATGGACCCGCATGTAAATAATGAAGAGCTTGATCAACTTCATTCTGAGGCAGTGAATTTGTTCGATACCTACCTTAAAAGATCGTCTCCACATCGTGTAAATGTTTCTATTGAATTGGTAGAGGAAATTCGAAGGGTATTGATGAAACCCGTAGCGGACATTGTTGAGTTAAGAACTACAACTCCACTTTTTAATGCTTATGAAGAAGTCTATAATTACTTGGAATTAGAGATGTGCCCCTCATTCCATACGAGTGAAGAATACTTTATGTTCCTCTTGGGAAAAAGAACGGATGAATCAAATGATGATTTAGACAAATGTGGAAGCAGGTATGGGTTGTATTGTTTGGGTTGTGGTATTTCATTTTAGTTAGTTAGTTGTTTTTTTCTCCCTTCTTAATTAATTGATTTTCAACTTTCTTTTTTTTCCTTTAAATTAATAATTAATTAATGCCTTCATTTTGAGTTTATTTTGGCACTTTTAACTTCATTAATTTTAGTTTTTTGTTACTAATTCCCCTTGAATTGTGTAAATAGAGGCTGGAAAGATCGATTGAAATCTTCTTTAAGAAAAATGAGCGGTAAGTCAATTTCGAAGTCTCCCATATTTTATGTAAGCCATGTAGAGGCAGATCCAGAAGAGAATGATCAAGAGTTCATGGACTGTGAATATAAACTGGATAGATCTTCTTCGAGTACGACATCATCCTTCATTGATATAACAAGGGTTTGTGCCTTAGCATCCCTCGAGGATGATGATGATGATGGAATTTCATCCTCTAAATCTGCCGAGGATTTACCTAAAGTCATGGGGCCCAGTAAATTAGAAAATTTTCTTTCTGTGTCTAAATCAAGGAGTTTACCTCGATCAAGTTGTTTGGCATTTACGAACAATGAAAATGTATTATATACTCCAAATGATACAAATCATCGGAGGAAAACATCAGGCCTTTCTTCATTCTTAAAGCCTGTAAAAGCTCTTACTAACCCCATTCAAAATTTTCTCCAACCTGGAACTTCGTTTAAGAAAAGTGGCAGGTAACAAACTCTCTCTCACTCTCTTTCTTCCAGGACTGAATGATCAATACATACTTGCATAATTTGGGGAATTGGATTTATCTTAATTTATTTTTTTCTCTCTCTCTGTTTTCTTATTTCACTTTTTGATTTGAACGTGTGGTTTGGAATCTTTAGTATGTACAATTACTCTGTAGGTTAAATAATACTCTACTATATATCCAGGAGCAAGTCATCTCATTCTTCTAAAGGAGACAAGGACAAAGTAAAAAGGGTTTCGTCATTTAGTAGAAATAAAATGGGAGATGATGGAGGAGAACATTTTGAGCCTGCAATTGATTTAGCGGATGTCTATGTAAATCCTACAGAATATTTCAAAGCTAGAGAAATAATAATATTAAGATTTTGTTCCAGGATGACGACGAAGAAGATGGACTCAGATACTCTGGTGTCAATCCAGAAAGACGACAAGAGTTTCGTGACCTTTCTGCATGGAGAGTCTCCATACCTCGACTTACCGCAGTGAGCTCTTCCTCCATGGGAAAGCCATATTTTGTATTTGTAATCGATGTTCAAAGGATTGACATGGAGTCAAAGGATGGACATGGAGAGGATCTTCATTGGAATGTGAAACGCAGATCATCCGAGTTTTACGCATTAGAATCAAAATTAACAGAATTTCACGGTGAATTTGAGGATGCAAAATTACCTGCCAAGTCTAAATTATTTGCTGGAAAAGGCCTGGATTATCTTCAAGCCAAACAGCAGCCATTTGAGGAATATCTTGCCAAGCTTCTTCAAAAGCCCTCTCTTAAAGAATCGGATCTCTTATATACTTTTTTAACCTCTAATGAAGAATTTACTCTGGCTGCCTCCAAACTTGGTTTGGGTAAAATGATTAAGAATGTCAAATTAACCAAGGAAAAGGGGCAATCACTTCAGCCATTCATTGATTCTTTTATTGACTCTACTCGTCCGGGATCTCCTAAACCAAGGTTGGATTGTTTAATTAAGGAACTAGATTCTTGGGAGGAAAGAAAGGTCAAATTACATCCATTATATGGAGATAATGCTGAAAGGAGCTTGGTTGTTGGAGATGGGAATAAAATTAGGAAAACATTTGATTCAAGCATGATGGAAAATGTCCAAGGGGTCACGGATGTATTTATCTATTTAGCGCTAAGAGTGTTTCATCTCAATAAATGGAAACTGCAACTCCTTATGTCACTTCGCTTATTAGTCAAAAATAGTTTAGATCATATTGTCAGATATGGAATTGCATATAAGCTCAATCAGCTTTTAAATTCATCACGAATAGCGCATTTAATCAAATTAATTGAAGGTATATTAAGCTACACAATACTTTTGATTTTACTTAATCATTATCCTTGATGTAGATACCATTTTTTGTAAAGAAGCTAATCCTAGAACTCAAAAAGATAAATTGGATCGTCAACATTTAGCTCAAAAGAAGTTTCAGAATTTTCTGCATCCTTATTTACATATTTTCTTTGGAAAAGAGAGTTTTGAATCAGGGACTCGGAGGATTTTTATGGCATTACAGGATCCAGTTCTAAATAAACAGGTTCGAACAGACAATCCTCTCTTGTTAAATTTTCATGTATTTCCTTCATTGTTTCAGCTTTTCTATCAACTACTTGATGTCCTTGTTCAAAAGCTATTTCCTGAGATCCAAAGACAATAAGTTGAAATTATTTTTGTAAGAATGATTAATTAATGGTCGAATGATTATGATATCTGTGATTTTTGTTTTTATTTTTTTAGTTCTTTTTTAATGTTTTTAATTTATTTTTATTTAATGTCCATGTTATATTTATATATAATGATTAATGAATATGAGGATTACCTTTATTTTTAAAGAAAATATATGTTTTGTGTATCTTATTGATGGAAAAATAAGTTCATTCAAGACGGTTATTCTCTTTATAGCACTTAATTCATTGACATAGTAATCACTTTTTGCTTTCGGCTCAATTATTTGGAGCTTCCTTGACATAACTGCATATGCTTGCTTTTGTTTAAACTGTCAGGGGCGGGCGTCAACAGGAATATATTTTTTGGGTTGGTTTTTTTGGGGGAAATCAAAATCCACGGCTATACACAAAAAATTAAATTTTTTGTATAAATTTTTCAAAAATCCACAGCTGTTCATAAAAAATTAAACTTTAAAAAAAATGTCAAATATTAAATTTTTTGGATAAAAATTTCAAAAATCCTTAACTATTCAGAGAAAACGCAATAACAAGGTAGAATGGTTTTTCTCAAAATTGCATTTTTAAGGACAAAGTATTCTTATTAACCCATTAGAGGTGCCGCAAATTGCACTTAAATTAGTAAAAATTGATCGTCAAAATGAATTATGAGAAGTTGATATATTTTATGTTTTTGAAAGAGCCATATCCGGGCAAAGTAAGTTTTTTAAATCAAATAAAGGTCCTTAACTATAGCTTAAACTATTGTACATTTGAATTCATCCCACAAATTTGAAAACAAAGCCTATAATTGACTATAATATGTCAATAAAATATTGGGTTTTATGCTTGAAGTAATTTTTTCTTGATTTTTATTCAATATTCTTTTTATGTAGACTTACAACAAATAGATGTGTTTGCTGTGAAGCATAATCAATAATTATGTATATAAAATAATAAATAAGATAAACCATACAAGGAAAACTTACATCACTTTTTCCAACTTCCAACTGCCCCTTTTGTACTAAGCCTCACAATATCTCAAATTTCTCCTCAATGAGTAAGTTGTTAACTTTGATAAAATTTATGACATGATGGCCAAATAACTCAAATGATATATATTAGAGGAAGAACAAGGAAAAACGGGTTACATTATTACAAAAATATTAATCCTCCAAAAATATACTTTTATTGTTGCAACACATCAATCCGAATTAATATTTCAAAGAAAAGTTGACACTAATTATATATTTTCACAATAATCTTCAATAATCATACAATTTCGATATAAATTTTACTTTTTTGATGTTCGAGAAAAGGGTGCTGTTGCAACCGTATCGTGTTTCAACTGTCAGAGTCTCCCTTACTGCTTTGAAATTAGGATATTTCCCACAGGAAAATTTTCTCAGTCATTTGAATTTTATTGCTTGATCCAATTTATACTGAACTCAAGAAAAGCCTTAGCATATATGTACACTATATAACAACTATGGACTTGAAATAAACTTGAATTAAATTTTAGGACTCGATGAAAATATCCAGGAACTTGAACTTGTGTGCAAAGATTTTAGACTCGACTTGGACTTACAATAAAAATAGTGGAGTTATATATTAATGAATTCATCCTTAATAAACTATTTATATTGTTTTTTAAAAAATAGGATCTTGACAAAAATAAAAAAACCGAACATTTTATGAATTAATAAAAAAATCATACCGAACGGATCTAAATAGAGAACAATATGCCCGGAAAAAGAGGGACAATTAATCTCTCACACTTCAGAACTTTTTTCATCTCTGGTTATATTAATGTTCAGGTCCTACAGCATTTAGTATATTATACTTAGCAATTAATGAATTAATCATATCGTTGCTTAGTAAATAATAATTAATAAAGATTATGGTCCTGATTTCGAGTATTTAATGTATTAGCTAAGCGCGGTTGAATAAACGAGAGGAGGCATATTTATTAAATAATGATTATCATTATGCAATTGTGTAACGTTATCATTTAATAATTATATTGTAGTAGAGAATTATCACGACCTTCCATCATTAACAATTATATTTAATAATTTAATAGTTTTGACCCTTAACCATCAAGTTCAAAAACTTGATGTGCTGCCATTGTACCCTACTTTAGCCTGGCCTGCTCAAAGCCCAATTCGTGAAACGAAAACCATCCCAGGAGCGTTGAATATCACTTTGACTAACTCCGTAAATTTACCCTTTTAACTAAGATGACAAGGTGAGTTCTGCAATGGGAAGAAAAAGTATATAGAGAAAATGACCTAAAACGATTGTGACGCCATCATTGTTATTATACAAGCGACATCTTGCGTGGGAAAAAGGATATCACTAGACAGGCGCGTTCCCCCACTTTGTATTTGTAGCCTGTCTAATTTAATAATATAATAACTGAGCAAACAACAGTTGAAAGATATACTGACAGTGAATATTAAATAAAGGCGAGAAATATTAATTTGCCAAATCAATATTAAATATTCTCATTGCTTCCGTCAGAATTCGTGGTGCATGATTCATATATAACTTTAATTAACATTTAGCATACTCATCTCAAAATGGTTGATGCATTTACTCGACTATTTGGAAAGGGCTTAAAGAAGAGCGCGATTCCAATGGGTTACGACGAGAATACTAGTAGTGGTAGCAAAGGGTCAGCGTATTCCTCGATCCCTGATGTGGAGACAAAGAATGATGCAGCGTCTGACAATGGCTTCACATTTATAGGAGATGCGCCTCCACCTGTGGATCCACCCATAGTTAAAAAAGTGGAGCCCATTATACCCTCAGATGCTCCGCATATGCTGGACGGCGTACCCTTTACCATTTCCTCAGCATGGGCCATCAAGGATCAAGATACAGACTCTCAGCAATTGGATAGACTCATAGCAGAAGTTGAGAGCATTACCTGGAGTCCTCTCCAATATAACTTCTCCATTGAAAAGAGTGTCATCGAAGCCAATTAAGCTCTTCCCATTCTTTCTCATTATCATGACTTTTTCATAACTGTTCCAAATTAATTATATTGTCATTATTTTCAAATTATGTGACACATTATTTTTTATTAATATTATACTATGATCCCTATTCTATTCCAATTAATTATTTTGCAGAAATTAATATTTGTTATAATTAGTCAATTGATATTATATCAAATAAATTAGAATAATATATTATAGTGACAAATCTTATGTTTGTTTTTTTAATTGCATAATTATTTTATAGAAATATGTCCTCCAATGAACACATTGTTATAGTCGGAGGGGGCATCATAGGCTGTGCCACCGCATACTATTTATCACAAATGGGTCGGACAAACATTACACTTATAGAACGACACGAAATTGCAGGCAGCTCCTCAGGTTAATAATAACTTATCCAAGTTCCTTAATTATCTCCTCAATAATTGATCATAACTTTTATATATTAATATTGCATTTGCAGGTAAAGCTGGAGGCTTTTTAGGCCGAAATTGGTCTGATCACCGCCTCTCTGGGCCACTCTCTCGAAAAAGTTTTGAACTTCACAAAAATTTGGCTCATACTCTGCCACATGAAGTGGACTATAGGACACTTCAAACCTACGCAGTACGCTACTCATCAGACACAAAATCTAGAAAACAATCATCTAAAATCCCTTGGATTAAAAAAGGGTATGACAGTATTAAATTACTTGGATCTGAGAGTAGCACTGCACAGGTTCATCCCCGAAAATTAACTAAAGCTCTTATAGATGTTGCAATGAGAAGTGGGAATGTTAGTTTACTTTTAAAAACTGTTTCTGGGATTCAGTTGGATGGAGTTACGGTCAAAGGAGTGATCTGTGGTATAAGATTATTTTTTTCCTCTTTTGAAATAAACTAAAATTGATTTTTGTGTCATATACAGGAGAAGAAATTATTTCTGCAGATAAGGTTGTTTTTTCAATGGGACCTTGGTCCAACAAGCTTGGTATTTGGCTAAAGGAAGCTAAGTATTTAAGTGGGCTAGGTGGAGGACATCGATGTCACAGCATCGTTTTGGATACTAAAGACTGTAATATTAGCAACATAGCTATTTTTGGCGAATTGGAAACTAAAGAATATGAATTTTATCCTAGACCTGATGAAACCATTTACGTATGTGGTGAAGGTATTAGAATATTAACAAATAATTAATTATTTGAATTAAATAATTGATTGCTTCTAGATGATAATGAACCTATTCCTGACGATCCTAAAAATGTATCAATTGACATGCAAAAGATCGACACATTAAAAAAAATCACCCAAGAAATGATTACTTCACTATCAGAAAGTGAGCCACAATCGGCTCAAGCTTGCTATATTCCCTCATCCCCTGATTCAGAGCCGATAATAGGCCCCTTAGAAGAGTACAACGGAATATATGTTGCCATGGGGTTTACAGTATGGGGCATATTAAATGGACCCGGAGCGGGTCTCTCTTTGGCTGAAATGATTACGGAAAAAGAATTAACGATTCCCGAAGTCCAAAAACTGAGCTTTCAGAGGTTTAAGAATATGGTTTAATAATAGAGTTATGATTATTAAAATTGTATGCAGTTAATTTATTGCATTTTATGTGTTTATCGATATACTTAAAGACCAGTTAAACTGAAATAATATAATTTATGATATATTATGTTTTTTTCAAAAGCGTTATAATATTAAAAGAAAGATGCTTAAAATTAATTATCCATATACTTGAATTTGAAAGGATTGATTTAAACATGTAGTTTTTATTAATTTAGTGAACTATAAATTAAATAAAAATCCTTAATTAATTACTTTTACAAAATAATGGAGACGCCTATAAACACTCTAATAAAATACACACGCAATCTCTCCGTGTTATTGAGTGGAAAATAAACAGGAGCTGTTGGATCGATTGATCATGGACAACAATGCACTTGTAAAAAAAAAAATATCGACGTTTATGTCAGTGGTTGAGATGAAGTTATTAATGAAATAATTTGTACAATGATGGAGGAAGAAAGCTCCTTGATTGAGTTCAAGAATCAATTGTCACAAGTTGAATCTTCCCTTTTAGAAAACCCTTCAAACTCTGACCTTTTGGACTTAAAAAAAGACTTGTCTCAATTAATAGAATTAACGGAGTCAACCCTTGTCGAAGCAAAGAAGAAAGAACTTTTGTTAGCACTAGAAGAAAAGGAATCCTCTTGGGAAGGAAAAAAATGTCAAGCTCCATTTCGACTAAATGGAAATGACATATCCTATCATAATGCAGTTGTCTTTGCTCAAGACAACTCCTCTGTCACCGTTGTTTTTTCTAGTCCTTTGGTGAACGCCATGAAGCCATGTACACATTACATGAATGGACAATGTAGGTTTGAAAATCGTTGTAAGTTCTCACACGGTGCAAAGGTTCAAATATCAGAGTTAAAAGACTTCAAAGAACCTGATTTTAGCCTTTTATCTAATCATTCTACTGTGTCCGTGCTTGCCAAATCACCAGATACTCAACTTTGGGAACATGCTAAAACTCTATCCCTCTCTTCAACGGAAGATGTTCTTCTAGAATTTCAAAAGGGAAGCAACAAAATCCAAACGATCCCTCTTGAATTTGTATTTCCACTCGATGTTCAAATGGAGGATGAAGAAGAACAATCTGGGTTTGTTCCAATAGATATTCTTGATCGAATTCAAGGCTCCGCTTCTGCACTTGGAGAATGGGAAAAATACACTAAAGGGATTGGCTCTAAACTTATGACTAAAATGGGCTATATCTTTGGAACTGGTTTGGGTAAAGAGGCTCAAGGTATTGTCGAGCCTGTTACATGTACCCTTTATCCACAAGGGAAGTCTTTGGACTTTTGTATGAATCAAAAAAATAGAAAAATAGCGGCTGAATCTACGCCCAAATCGACAAAAAAGAAGGGGGATCTCAAGAACCTTCAGCCGAGAAACCAACTTTTTTCAGCCTCTTAAATTCCAGCCTCGAGTCCTCCTCCTCAATGAAATCTTCCCAATCCAAAGCTTCCCAAAAGTCTAAAAGTGAGTCTGACCTAAAAATAGAAAACTTTCAACTCGCTGAAGAAATTACTAAATATCAATGTGAAATAAAAAAAATGGAAGGCTCTCATTTAAAATATGTCAAGACGGATCCAAATACGGCTAAAAGCATTCAATCAAAATTAAATGAGAAAAAAAATCAATTACAGAGATTAATGTCCAAACAGAAGGACGTTCAAAGAGAGCAGTGTAACCGAAGCGATCGTAAAAAAATATCTATATTTTAAAGAAAAGTACATATTAAAAAATTACTCTTCGTGGGATTTCACATGCTTTTATGGTTTTTTTATTTATTTAATAATAATTATTTTAACTTATTAAAATAATATAAACTTAAATGTGTGATATATAACATGTTATTTAAATGAGCACAAGTTTTGTTTTGTTTTTTTCAATGAGAAGGACGTTTTACTACATCTAATTATAGTGATTTACATATTTGGTGAACAATCAAGCTCCAATACGATTTAAAAAGTGTTTTAATTTGTTCGAAATATATTTTTTTTTCTTGAGACAATGGAATTCATCATACTCTTAAATTCTACTGTCATCACAATGATTTGAGTGGATTTGATTATTCCCATCAAACAATAAAATAAAATGGTAAACAGCATCAGTCATTAAAATGGAAAATGAGTTGTCTTCTTGCAAAGCCTCTCACCCAACTTTTCGCTCTGACTTTTCCTCTTATGATATTCGTTCCGTAACGGTAAATACTCCTTTAGGAATGCATCAATATTCTGGAATTCACCGTCTAAAAATTGTTCAGCAATGCGATCGCTCTCATCTTCTCTTAGATGACTAGCTTTGCGAAACTTATCACATACTTCGGGAAGGCCACCTATTTCTTTCTTAAGAGCGACAAAACGCTCCGTCTCAGATATCAATTTAGATTTGAAGGACTCTAGATCCCCTTTTTTCGCTCTGAGCTCAGAAGTCTCACTTTCCAAAGTCTTGGCAGCGGTTGAGTTATTTGTTTCTAAATGTTTTAATTCAGTTCGTAAGGAACTTAGTTCTTCATCATGACGTTCAATAAACCCCCGCCGAGTGTCACATTCCGTGTTATAAAAATATTTAAGACTAGTTGGATCGGAATCAAGTTCTTTTAACTTGTCAATAGAGAGATGAGCGAGTTCAGGAAAGTAGACTGATGATGAAGAATCTTCCTGAAGGGGAGGAGGAAACGGCCTGGTTGTATAAAAGGAATTTTTTGTTGCGGTTGTATTAGGAGGTGAGCGGATACTACTAGGAAGTGGCGGTGCTGGAGTAGTGGAGGAGTTCGTGTAGTTGTTCTGACCATTTTCGTTTGGAGTCGAAGAAACTATAGGAAAAAATAAATTATATAGTTATATAAGAGGGGTATTATTATAAAAGGTCAAAGTTCACCTATGGTGAGAGGAGTGAGTTGAAATTGTCTTTTGATGGCTTGGACTAAACGACCCAAATCCGTATGTTGCCCATTATATGCAAGAAGCCCTGGCGCGCGTACGACTCTTCCAAAGGTGTCAGTCCATGGATGATGAGTAGGGGCTGGACTAAGATAAATTTCTGGAGGTTCTCTTGGGAAATAAGGGCCTAGTGTGAGGAAAAGAGCAAGGGGCTCGCCTTCTTCTTCTCGATTGAAGTCCACGCGGTAATGCAGATTCGGAGTTAGTTCGTTGACATTTTCATTAAAGATATGGAGAGTCTTGATTTGTCGGAGACGTTCCTCTAAAGAATAATCCGATGGAATGGAAGTAGGGTAGGAAGTGGGTACTAACAAGGCACGGTAGTCCATTCCTAGTATTTTCCAGAAACAAAACCCTCCCTAAATAATTAAGTAAGACAATAATGATTCACTGATCCTAGCCTATGCCAGGCAATTATTCATATCCTTAAAGAACAGAAAATCCATCAAACAACTCTCACAACTCCAAATGAGTTGAATTTTGCCCTCTTATCACTCCGAAACACGAGGATTCATCTCCAAATCCACTCACCCTTTATAAAGTTAGGAACTATTTAATTACTAATTTACTCCGAGTTAATTATTTGTAGTAGAGTGGAAGACGATTAGAATAATAGATTAGTTAGTAGCAGAGAGAATTCCAATTTAATAGACTAAAATATTGACTCATTTGTTCTTTACATTTTAACATCTATACATCTCAAATATATGGACTTGTAAACTCTTCGGTACGCAACCTCCGTTGACTTTCATTCGACAAGTAGCTGCTTCTTGCTTTGTTCCATCTTTTATAGGTAATAAATTATTTGTAGCTCTCATTATCTACTCACGTAAATGCACTTGTATTGTAAATTATATTCCCTAGTAAATTGTTGCCATCATTATGATAAGATATTAGTATCCATTAATTCCGAACGGGTTATATAAACATGAAGGGAACAACGATTATTGTGTCAAGCATTATATCCCTTTTTTTTTTAAATACTAATAAAAAAATGCAATAAATATGTTATTAATAAGTAATATTTATTTGTACTCATGACTGAATATTAATTCAATGTATTCTACTATTGACAAATGAATAGAAGTTGTTGAATAATTTGATCAGATAGTTTTTTTTTGTTTTTTTTTTGGGATGAGCCACTCCTTATTATAATAAAGGAAGAGATTGAATAAGTTGCGTGGTTTTTTTTAGCTGGGATCAAATGTTTTAGGTAGAAGATAATATATTATTAGGGATGTTGATGTATTTATTCAAGCGAGCTGACAACTGTTCACAAGTGTAGTGGCTATTTAACAAAATTGTTATTGCAACTCGCTCGCTCATTAATTCTCTTTCTTTCTTTTTCTCTGAATAAAAGCTACGACTCACGCGACATCTGACGTCCAACTAAACTGTTAACTCAATATTCTTCCATTCCAGACTCAAATAAATACCCGCGACTTAAATGCCTATTGGATATCAAATCAATGATTAATGAATGGATAGTTATCATGGATTGGATCTATTTATATGTTAAAATGTCGTAACTTCTCTCCACTGCAATGAATGTAGGGAATTCTGATGGTGATAAAGGCATGTCGAGGAAAAGACGGAAATATGTGAGCCTCCGAGCTCGTCTCCTTGCTCCAAGTCACATTTTCTATATCAAAGGAAGCTCCAAAATGTTTTTCCTTGAGGTGAAAGTGACTGAAGTCCTCAAAACGGATTGGAAGGAAAAGTTACTTGGTTCACGCGTCATAATCATATTTCCAGTGGAGCCTTCCCTTCCCAAGGATCTGCGTTTCATGCAAAATGATCCCCATTTGGGCTTGACATATGAAATTACCCACCTTGTCAAAGCCTCTCTTTCCTTGACTTCATTTCAAGACATTTTCTCCGTTTTCAAAATTACTCCGGACACAAAGTGTGAAATTATTTCTTTCCCTGATGCTGGATCCAGCATGAATGAGTCCACCATTACCACGACTTTGAATCACAATGTTGCTTTTTCTTACAAAGGGATCGTGACAGACGACTCTTTTGCATCCTCTGGAGTTTACATTCTCGATAAAATAGTCAAACTTGTGGCCACAAATCTCTGTGTTGTGACCAATGTACGGTTGTTCAAAAAAGGAATGACCCTGGAAATTTTTAATAGTCACTATCATGGACCTGAGTCAGTCATATTTCTGTGTGCAAGATCATTTGTCAAGTCACATCACTACAGTAATGAGACATCCGTTCACAGTAAAACTTCTGTGGATGTCTATAAGGAAGATCCCATTGTGGACTTGGCTTTGGATTTTAATTTGGGTCTTAATAACATTTTACAACTCTTGGAGTTTAAGAATGCCCTGGGGGTTTCTCTCTTAAAAACTCCTATAAATGGAACTGTTTTCCGTAATATCATCAAGTCATGTCTACAAATTTCTGAGTTTCATACGGAATATCGTTCCTTAGTGAAGGAGTATTTCAGTACAGACGAAGAACACAAGTCTTGTTGTGTGATTGACGTGGATCTATTTCAAAATAATCTTATTAAACCATTCAAGTCCATTAAAGCTTTTAAAGAAAGTTTTTTAAGCCAATTTCCAACGAAGAAAACTGTTGAAACAGAATCAAATAAATGGATCCGATGGGGCTCTGATGTTATTGAGGTGAACCCAAAGATTAAAGGACCTCTCGTAGGTAAATTAATTATGGATAAAAATACGGGGAGGTATATTTTGAAGGATAATACGGAGTCTATACCCTTGATACTCATGGAAGATGAAGAACCTCATCACATTGGATACCTTGATTTGGTGATCAACTCTCTCGTCATTTTATGCGAATTTAATTATTATCTTGTTTTTGAAAAATCCACAAACTGGAATAAAATGTATATTTTGTTGAGGGAGAATGATTTGAAAAAGTCCATTTTTTCTGCGGAAAGTCATGCAATAGACACAAATCCTGAATTAATGGATAATGAATGGATAGTAATTCGGTGCAGTCCTCCGACACGAAACATTTCCTCTTCTATTTCTACTCCTCTTGAATTTATTGTCGAGGGTAAGTCCAAGTATTCTGAAAAAACTGAATATCTTACAATACCCTGTAAGGACTACATTTATCTACGCCCTGGTACAAAAATATATCACTTTAAAGATTTTATTGATACGAAAAAAGAATATTATCGTCTTTATTTCATTAAAGCAAACAGATCTATACTTTGCGATCCTCAAATAGACATCAAGTTATTTAAAAACTGCCTTGCATCTCACAAAATAACTGAAATTATGGCAAATGCTCCGATATCTGGAGTTAATTTTAAATGTATCGTCGTGAATAGGTGGCTCTATAAATCTGCGGACAAATCTAAGGGAAGTTCTTACAAAGATCAATGCTTGACTACCTTAGAACCAACAGAATTTGGATTTGTAAATTGTCATAGTCTTCAATTAGTTGTTGCTGAAGATAACACTAATGAGCCGCTTTATAACATTTCATTTAAAAACAGAGAAAACGTTCCCTATCCCCTTGGAATAGTTCCTGGGATGCGAGTTGTTGTCACATCTTTGGAGGCGGATTTGTCTTTAGGTAATAAGTCCAGTGTATTTTTTGTAGCTACTCCAATGACGAGCATCATTCTTCTGGATTTTTCGGAATTAAAAGACTCGATAGTAAGCGTTGCAGATTTAAAAAAATATAAAAACGGACCAAACAGGGTCATCAACGCATTTGTGGACAAATTTAAAAAACTAACAATGACTGCCTACTGTTTATCATGTAATACAGCCTTATCTCCCGGAGGACGCTGCCCCTATGTTGGATGTCATGCCACAACCCCTTCTAATTATGTAAAAGTGTATTCAATATTTGAATTGTCTGATGAAAGTGGGGAAATCGTGGCTGTGGTTTCAAATACTCGAGAGACCCTTCAAATCCTACTTTCTTTGGGTGATAAAGAGTGGGATGCACTTATGAAAGTTGTTATACAGATCGGATACTTTACTTACACTTATAAAGGCTTTCGTCAATTACCCTATACCAAATTCCATGAAGACGCTTTGAGTGAGGACTGTGGCAAGGAGATGGAATCTTATATCAACTATTTTTATGTATTAACTGAATTTCATCGTTTAAGGTATAGGATTCGTTGTCGCCCTTTCAAACATAATAATTTTAGGGACTTGTATTATTGCTTGAATGTCTCAAATGTCAATTATGATGTAATGGATTGTCAGCTACTCCAAGAATTATGATTCTAGATAGGTTTTATTTTTTTAAACAAACTTCCAATAAGAGAAAATATTTTTTCGAAATAATATATGTACAATTTGAATTTATATTTATTAATAAATTATCTCAAAGTGTCATGAGAATGGAACAGTTTTCAGAGTATAATATACTAAGTTATTATTGATTATAATATAACCCAGAAAAAAATCCTTTACGAGATGTAACAGGAGTGATTTGCTCCTCTATTGTCTTTGTATTCATAAAATATTTCTTTGAAGAAATTGAAGAGGGGCCTTTGACACATAATATTTTGTTTGTTACTTTTAAGTATTTAATTCTATCAAGAACCTTAGATCATTATGTAAAAATAGTTAATAGTATCATTAGTATACATGTGCGCCCCGTGAGATAATCAGAATTCATTCAAAGGTGATGTTAAATACTAGTTCCTGCCTATTTATATATAGACATTTTCTGAAGTAAGTAATTAATAGCTAACTGAAGATATAATATATATATTAATACTGGAAAAGTAATCTTAAACAAAAATTTAAAAAATTAAATTCCTATTTAATTTTCATCAATGACATGTATATATTCAAACTTTTTGGATGGGTTGAGATGTTCAGGGTTTTTAGCCAAAGTCTTGAGTTGTGATTCCCAATTTTTTCATCACTGCGGAGACCTATATCATTTTTTAATAAACTGCGATATATATAATATGATCAACCAAACATTGCAGGATTTATATAATCTCGTGGGGAGCCCCTGGCAATGCGCTGAGGAGCCCCTCTTTGGAACCACTGTACTAGAGCCTTGAATTGATTTATGAAACTGTATTTGTCCCCGATGGGCCTTTTTATATATCTAATTTATTATTATGCACTTTACCGTCTATATGTGCAATTTGCGAGTCCCCTAAAGGATGTGTCCGAATAATTTATCAATAGAAATCAAAGATTATAATTAATTGAAGACTATAAATCCTTAAGAAAAATAATTCTTCCTTGCTTTTGAGTTGAGCCTCATATTTCCCAAGGAAGGTCATTGTAGCTTCAACGATTTTTCTCTTTTATTTTCAGTTTTTCACAATTTTGTTGACATGTAATTAATTTAATTTAATTAAAAACTCTGAAAATGCATTTAATTGTTTTGTAATTAAATACGTATCTTGAGATATTCAAAATTAAGTAAGGACATTATGAAGATTTAATTCATTTTTTGCACGAGTCTTTTTAATATTGATTTGTATGGTCCTATATATCCATTTAGTATATTTAACCTCTTCATTATTAGAATGTATTCATCAATTTGGACATCAAAATGCTTTTATATTATGTGCCTTATTTGTATGTTGAATGGAGCTCCTATGGATAACTTAAAAGAGAAAATACATTCATTCGATGATGAGACATTATGTACTCTTTATATACAAATGAACGATCTTCAAGGGTTGCCAAATGCGTCTCTAGTTAAAGACGTTCTGATGGATAGAAAGATCCACTGTCCCTTAAATTCAGCTCAAGAAGTGAAAGAAATATCATTCTATTCAAATAAACCTGATACTTTTGATAAATTCCCCACTGGAGATGCCATTCGTTTCAAGGATGAGAAAGAATCCAATTCAATTGAGGATAATGAGAATTTACTTTGTGAAGATTGTCATGTTGAATACGATTCTGATGCAGATTTTATCAAGTCAACAACCTCTTCGGATTACTTATCTTGGTTGAATATATTGAAATACTCTTCAATATGTTTAGGAATTGCTTTTATTTTGGGTATAGTATTACATATTATCGTGTCATGGAAAAGATGCAAATAGTTGCGCATAAAATACCAATACATAACCGTATATAATATGTTTCAATTTATAATTAATTAATTACTGTTGTTTTTTTTTAAATAAATCAATTTCTTGTCTACCAAATAATATACTAAGAGATACTTATTTGTTTGAATGAGAATAAAGGTTATTTAGTTTTGATTAATCTAAAAGGGCATAACTTCTTATTGAGTAGAATAAGCTTTGTCTGTAATTATAAATGTGTATGATTTTTTCTGAAATGAAGCAAATTATTGACTGTCTAATTGAGACCTAATATAAAGTTAAATTTTAAAGTATTTGGATTTTAATACGATCAGACGTGCGCATTCAAATAATAAAAAAACGAGAGCGGAAGATAGAAAGAGAGCGTACGCTTATGAATGACTGCTCCAGACTTCATATTTTTTTTATTGATCCTCCTACCAGACAATATTTATCCATTTTAACCAATTTAATCGGATACTTCTCGTCATGTCTGATGTGGATTCTATTGTGAAGAAGTGGAGCGACTTATATAGTGAGGAAGTCTTAGAATTTGCTCGTCCAGCGGAAGTGTCTAACGAGGAAGTTTTCGCGGAAGTATATCACTCCCTCATTCACTCTCCAGCCATAAGTAATACACTTGTTCAACTTGAACACCTTCATGCACGAACGTTAGAAGACAAAATCGATAAGAATGTCCAAATCCTTTCTAAATCTAATGTGAATGATGCTCAGAATCGAGAATATCTTGAGTCTCGCCTGGCTTCGGATTTGAGCAATATTAGGGACACTCAGTATAGGGAGTTCAGGGAATGGGTCATGCGAGTCCATGAGGAGTTTCAAAGAGGAGATGAATCCAATGGAAACTCAGAATTAGCTCGATCTCAATCCTCTTTCAGTATCGAGGCTAGTCCTTCAGCTCCTCGGCTCCAAGAGAGTTTCACTATTACTCTGGGTATTAGAATGGCTTCTCTACGATCTTACTTATTAATTATAATTTTGTTTCAGGGGCACAAATGAAGCAAATGCATAATCTACGTCTGGTAGCAGCAGATGTTCTTGATCTCTGTCGCTACCCAGCCATTCCTAAAGACGATTCCTCCTCTTCGCTGCCACAAAGACTTCAAACCTCCATGTCTCTCTATTCTAACAATATATGCGGTGTGGTTTTACTTGACAATAAAGACCTTGATGCATTGCTCAATAGGTCCAATGAGTACCACTTCGCCAACTATGAACAACAATTGGAGAGCATCATGTCCAGTGATGTAAAGGGGAAAAGTCTAGCTTGGCGTAAAGAAAGAATCATGCGGAAAAAAATGAGTGAGTTTCCAGATCCTGAGATAGAATTAGATGATCCATGCTTGGAATTAAAGAGTGGAGATTTTTACGTGACTCGACACTCGAATCTCTGTGAAGTTCATGTCTTGTTTCATATGATAACAGATGAAAGTATTTTGTCTGGAAGTATTAATTCCCGTCATCCAGCCGTGATGGGGCTACGAAATGTCCTTAAAACAGCGTCTTTATCAGATGTGACGACTGTGACAATCCCTCTTCTCTTGGCATCAGAAATGCATGAGATAATGACTGTAGCATGGTGCATGAAAAGAGCTGAATTAGTGTTCAAATGCGTGAAGGGCTTTATGATGGAAGTGGCATCATGGGGTGGCTCTGATATTAAGACACTACAATTCCTTGTGCCCAAGGACATTGATGAAGATGTGTTCAATAGACTTACTTCTATGCTTGCTGGAATTTTTCGAACATCTAATCCCATTAGAGGAATGTGAATTAAAAGTTTTCGAAAGCTTACAAAATTTATGAACTTACATTAATATATATTATACGAAATTCCATTTATGATAATATCACCCATAATAAGTCTTTATTGAAAAATATAAATTGTCCTTAATACAATCTTAATAATAATAAATAATTAATATACATATTGCATCAAAATATTCTTTCAAAAGGCATTGATGTATTCTCATTAAAAAGTTATGTAGGAAGTTTTTTTTTTGTTTTTTTTTCATAATTTTGTTTCTATGCAAATTTTTAATTTATAGATATATTGTGCCAATAGTATGGTTCTGAACTTTGTTTTGTTTTTCAAAATGTTGTGAGGACATAGTCTAAAAATGTTCATTTTGTTCAAAAATAGTGTAAAATTTGAGCGGTATTGATCAATGTTTAGAAGTTTTGCATCCCCCTCGAAATTTTATAAATCTCACAAATTCACAATAGTATTATTACCCAAAAAAGTCAATATTAGCCATAATTGGTTTTTCGAGAAAAAAAATCTAGTCTTTTTACAAATCCATAGCTATTCACAAAAAATTTAATTTTGTGGAAATAAATTTGTAAACATAAAATTTTTAGAACAAAAATTCCCAAATCCACAGCTATTCACACATAATTCCTTGATTTTTGGGGAGGGGCGCTACAGTCACTCCAAGGACGCTCTTGGTACTACAAAATATTTCACACAAATTATAATTATTTAATCATTTTTATTAGATAAGTAAAATATAACAACCCTATTTAATATATATTGAACATCTAACTGACATTTAATTATTACATAAAACTTTATGTCATCTAACTGTAAATTCTTAATTTTAATTGTTTATCTCATTTTTTTAATTGGGGTTTCCTCCACTAATAATTAAATCAATATATTGAACATCTAAAGGAATTGTAATATTTACTCAATCCTCATATTCTGTTTCTTTAAACCAACAAGGATTCAAAATTATTGACTTGAAATTTATTTTTTTTGAAATTAAAATTAAAACAATAAATGAAAAGTGCCCGCATCTATGACTTAGTCCCCACTTAGGGTAAAAACAACCCTGATCCTGATTTATAAATCATACTTTATTAAAAGTAACACCTTTAAATTCATCATTTATAATGTTGTGTGTCATGTTTTGATTGTACTTACTTATAATAAGGATGAATTATCATAAAGTTGCATGATATAATTCAGGGGCGTCCGCAGGATTATATTTTTTGGGGGGCTTGGCTTTTGGATTTTTTTTTAAAATTTAATATTAGAATTTGTATTCAAATAAATTTAATATTTGAAATCTTATTTGAAAGGCTTTCGAGAAAAAATTTAGAATACTTTTTTTTTTTTTTTTTTTCAAAATTCAATTTTTTGGAAAAAAAATTGTAATATTCAATATTTTGGAAAAAAATTAAAAAGTCCACAGCTATTTATAAAATTTTTAATTTTTTAGAAAAAAAGTTTGAAAAATTCACAGAAAATTTTTTTTTTTTTTTTAATTTGAAAAATTAAATATTATCGAATTTTTTTTGAATAATTAAATTTTTGATTATATGGGGGGGGGAGGCTACAGCCTTCTACCCCCCTACGTACGCCCCTGTAATTATGTAATAGAATAACATTAACAGTTTGAACCAAGGTATTGGATAATATTATCCAGCACCTTAGCTTGAACACAACAAATTTCTTGACTACGAGACTATTTTAATGTTGCAGAAACTAATAGATATTTTTGCCTAAAGAGTAAATTTACAATATTGTATCAAAAAGTATTTATGATAACTAATGATTCATAAGGTATAAAAAAGTAATTAGTACTACTAATTAAAGTATTCAGTTAAAATAACTGCATGAAATTAAAAGGTTGGCCGTGGAGATGAAAGCCTTGAATGACGTCATGTTGCATGCTGCCTGCGTCTACGTGCAAGCTAGTTAGAGGGTGGGTTGCGTTTATAATTTAGTTTGACTCAAGCTGGAGAAACCTTCTTTCAGTTTGTACTGAGCTTCTCCGTTACTTTTTACTTAATCTTAATCTGTCTGGATTTATTATTAGCTTCTGATCGAATAGGTGAAAGGAGTTAAAGGCCCGCAGTTCCTGAATTTTGAGCAAGTTTTGCAATGCACATCATGGCCGTAACTGTTTCGGACATTTGCGAGAACACGAAGCTAGCTCGAGAAATGAGCTTGATGGGCAATTACGAGACAGCAAGTGTCTACTACCAAGGATGCATCCAGCAAATACACCGCCTCTTGGCAACCATTGAGGATCCTCTTCGAAAGAGGAAGTGGCAAACGATTCAAGGTCAAATTGCGCAAGAGTACGACGTCATCAAGAATATTACTCAAACACTTGCCCTATTCAAGTCTGGAGAGTCGAATCTAGACAATCCTCGATCTGGACGATCTGCATTTCAGGCTTTTGATGAAGAGCCAACCCGTGACCCCGATGTATGGCCTCCTGCTAGCACTACTCCTAGAGCACCTCAACCCATGGACCATCACCATCATCATAAACCTGTTCGTGGTCCTGGGTCGGTCAAACGCTCAGATACAAGAAACACACGGGCCAAAACTACGACTGCAGCTCGGAAGACAAGAAAGGGTAGT
The DNA here is from genome assembly GCF_016086655.4 of Lepeophtheirus salmonis. Taxonomy (NCBI): domain Eukaryota; kingdom Metazoa; phylum Arthropoda; class Copepoda; order Siphonostomatoida; family Caligidae; genus Lepeophtheirus; species Lepeophtheirus salmonis. The sequence goes on along the minus strand of NC_052131.2, from coordinate 49,428,611 downwards.
GCTGGAACAGCTTCGCATAAAAAGGATGACCCGAGCACTCAGTCCAAGAGACGAAATGTTCCTCCTGGATCTGCCAAGTCGCAGAAAGATAATAATAATGAAGAAGAGAGCGAGGCTGCTCCAGATGAAAAGAAATTTGATGTGTCGGGAATAGATCATGATCTTGTAGAAATACTGGAAAGAGACATTGTCCAGAAAGATCCGAATACACATTGGGATGATATTGCGGATCTACAGGAAGCCAAAAGACTCTTGGAAGAGGCTGTGGTGTTACCCATGTGGATGCCTGATTTCTTTAAAGGAATAAGAAGACCCTGGAGAGGTGTTCTTATGGTAGGACCTCCTGGTACTGGGAAAACAATGCTTGCTAAGGCTGTTGCCACCGAGTGTGGCACTACCTTTTTTAACGTATCCTCCTCAACATTAACGTCCAAATATCGGGGAGAATCTGAAAAGTTAGTCCGAATTCTCTTTGAAATGGTAAAAAAATTTACTCCTTCCAAAAACAAAAAGAAAGGATACTTTTCAAACTCATCCATTTATATTTTTTAGGCTCGATTCTATGCCCCGAGTACAATTTTTATTGATGAAATTGATTCTTTGTGTTCTCGAAGGGGTTCAGAGTCTGAACATGAAGCTTCTAGGAGAGTAAAATCCGAATTACTAGTCCAAATGGATGGCATGTCAAGTATCACTGATGAGCCTGGAAAAGTTGTAATGGTCTTAGCTGCAACTAATTTCCCATGGGATATTGACGAAGCTCTCAGAAGGAGATTGGAAAAGAGAATTTATATTCCATTGCCAACAGAGGAAGGAAGAGAAGTCTTGGTAATAATTAATTTGTCTCATATTATGTACTGTTAATTGATATTAATATTATCCGTTTCCCTTTAATAGTTGAAAATTAACCTCAAGGAAGTCAAATTGTCAGATGATGTTATACTAAAGAACATTGCGAAGTAGGTTTTATCTTTCATCTCTTCAATTTGTCAATAAAAAATTAACATTTTATTTTATTCGTTATTAGAAAACTTGGAGGATACTCTGGAGCTGACATAACCAATGTATGTCGTGATGCTAGCATGATGTCCATGCGAAGAAAAATTGCGGGTCTTCGTCCTTCTGAAATTCGAAATTTAGATAAGGAGGAATTGGATCTTCCGGTTACAATGCAGGATTTCCACGATGCCATTACAAAATGTAACAAATCCGTTTCTCAAGAAGACTTGGATAAATACGAAAAATGGATGGAAGAGTTTGGATCTTCATAAGCAAGATATCTCCTCAGTCATTCTACTCTCCGAACTCCTATCAATTGATACTACACAATACTTATACACTCACATAATAGTTTCTAATAACCTTTTGTTATTTGAGGTATACAAATAATCCTTTTTCTTAAAATATATTTTGCACATTTTTTTTCTGTTTTATATCTCGGCTATAATTTACAAATATCGAAATTGATCACAATATAAATCTCACTTAACTCATTGTATTAAAAAAATATAATTTGATGTATTTTCAACACAAAATCTTCTTACTTCTGCAATATGATGTACGTCAATTGATGTTATATTTCCGTCAATTATAATGTTGGTTATATTATTTTAGAGCTCCCATTTGATTTATGAGACTTCATTTGGCTACTATATTATAGTAGTTCGAATAGAATTATTTAATAAGTAGTAGTATTCAGCGCAATTTGTGGGATCTCAGATAATATAAAAGTTAACTAATAGATAATAGATACTATTTTTTTAATAATTGTAATCTGGAACATTTAAGTAGAATTAATTAGTAAGTTAAAAAATATAACATATTAAGTAGTTCAAACTCATTTTTGAGAAAAATATCATCATAAATAGCTTGCTTATGTGTTGACCGTGTACATAATTACATAAAGGTATCAAGTAGGGTTATGTGGTTTTTTGATGAAATATAGTAAATACATTTCTTAAAAGGATTTTTAGGTGACGCGTCATGCACTGTGCTCCTGATGGATAGTATCAAACAATCACAATGGAAGGGGATTATTTTATTATGCGTCTTTTAGACAAAGAGAGCTTAACTAGAGACCATGACCTATTCTATTCTTTGTAGAATTACTAATTAGCTTATGCCTACACAACTAGCCTATATATTTTGCTAATACACTGTTGCGTAAACTTGATCCATTTTGCATTAGAGAAGTTATAAAGTACTATAATAGATCAAGGAAGAATAGTTTTTCTAGTCTTCCTTGAATAGATATTAATAAGTATAGTGTGAGTAAGCTCTTGAATATGCACGGTGTAATAACTAATATTATGTCTTAGTAAAGCTGTAAAACAAAGTGGCATTGAGTAGATTCCTTGTCATATTATTTTCCTACGCAAGATGTTGCTTTTTGTTATACCACAGATGACATCTAATAATTTTTCCTTTGTAGAATTTATCTTGTTAAGTCAGTTAAAAGGGTGAATTCTTGGATGTAGGATAGTTAATTTATAATTATAGACTATATTAGTCTATATATATATATATATAATTTTAGTATACTTTAATATTTAAAGTATACTTGACGTCCCCTGGCGAACAAAAAAGTAATTGCGTAGTCGTGGATTATATTTAAAAAAATATTGATCACGTGGTCTTTGACTGTCTTCTCCTCACTTTATGCCCTGCTTTGGTGCGCATGTCATATTAATTATGTCGTAGTAGTACATAGAACGTGACGTCATAGTAGAATAAAGCAACAACATCCTTTTTTTTTTTTTTTTTTTTGTACTCGCCTCTAAGCATAGAGATATAAAGTACAAGTATTTTTATTTACTTTACTTTTTACAATATAAATAAATAGTACATTTCTAAGCAAAGAGAACCTCAACAGTCGTGCGTAGGTGATATAGAAGTGTCTCTATGCCTATTGCCTAGGTAGTACTAGTATTACTATATATTATTGTATTCAGTATTTGAATGTATACACACATTTGTGAAAATATGTCGTAATTTGGCAGTTCATATATTAATAAATAACAAGGGAATGGCCACAGTTAAAATCCCGGAGCAGAAAGTGATTCTCTGCGGCGAATATGGAGTGGGAAAGTCCTCTATGTTTCGACGATTCGCAACAGATACTTTCACTAGCGAGACGGACAGAAAGTCCACTCTCGGACTGGACCGTTTTACCAAAATATACGCGAATGGACGTATTAAATTAGCACTTTGGGACACTGGAGGCATGGAGCGTATTGCCTCAATCACTTCTAGCTACTACAAGTTTTCACAAGCAGCTATCCTTGTTTTTGCCTTGGATAGGCCACATACCTTTCATGTTCTATCCCAGCATCTACTCGATATTGTTACCTATGCGGAGAACGCCAAGATATTTTTGTTAGTAACTATTACATATTTCATTGATAATGAATTATTAGTTATTGCTCTGAGTCATACTGTTGATAGCCAGTGCAATGTTTGATGATATTATTAGCTCATTAGTCATTGATCATTTTATAATTATTTTCACTTCAACCTCAAAACTAGTTATAAGATATAATATTTGTGTCACAGCAATCCCTCCAAACAGATAATATATTCCATGTGTATGTCCAGAATATTGGTATATCAATGCGAATGTACAAACAAATATATTTTCGCATTTACATAGTGGATTGTATTAGTACACTTAAAAGAGTCTTGTAAAACCGTCATATATATGTAAATATTTATATAATGAAATCCAAATCTAACGGGGCATTACTGTAATATTGTCTTTTTAATTATGTAACTCAATACATTCCACTACTCAAATTTACAAGCAGTAGGGGTGGGAGAAAAACGGGATCAAATATTTTGTAATATGTACTACTAGAGCAGCTATCCCTTTAGTTAGTCGCGTTGCTCTTTGTCTATTTTTAGAAATATCTTATATATGAATTACATATATATTTATATATACCTCGAACAATCAACATCTCCCTACGACTATTGTTGACATAGAGATTCTATAGTTCATTTCATATTAAAATGTAGAATAGAATTGTGCAGTTTTGCTTATTACTATGGTGCTTCAAATTCGGATACGAGCAACATCTCGGTTTCAATGTTAATGTGCCTATTATCTAAAGTGTATAGTAATCTCAATTACATAAAAAATAAATCGATATTCAATTACGTAGTTAATTACAAAAATACTTTAGACATAATATGAGACCCGTAAGCACAAATTTTTTCTCAAATATGCATCTGGGCTACATTAGAACCCCTTTTTAACCAATTATAATTTTTCATTTATGTTATCAATACATTATTCTGATTAATCCCTTGCACTTAAATGTCGCAAAAATCTTCCGTCAGAGTTAAAGAAAATTAAATTACATCAATCAAAGGAAAATTTTATATGGCTTATAGTTAACATTCTTAGCTGTCTCAATCCAGACCATATATTTGAATATATAAGCCATAATATACTAGAATATGTATGAAATATTGGGGATTTTATGTCCCATTATGATTTTTGTTCTAGATTACTTTTGTATTCACGCGTCACATATTTACGTCTATAAACCCGTCATTTTCTAATAAAGTAGGATATTTATTTCTATCTCACCCAGACACGGTCAAATTATGTTCGTGGATGAGTAGTACGATAAAGGAGAAACATTTAAGACTTAAATTCTAAGTTTTTTATTCGAATAATTTTAATTAATAATGTAGTTCTTATATGCAGAATTAACCCCAGGTCGGGAAGTACGTTTAAATTTTTTTTATTATTATTATTATGAGTCGAAAGATTTTAAAAGTGACTAATGTGCATAATAATTAAAAGACTAATGAGTCCATCTGTGCCTATTTCATAAATTAGATGAGTCAGGAATAATTTTTTGTCAAATATAACACAATTTATTTGACTTTTTTCGATGCACTTTTCATTGCTACATTTGTAATTCAATTTGTATTTTTATGAAGTAAAAAACAAGGAAATATCAAATGAATACCGGTCTGCAAATTTTATTTATGATGAAACGTAGCAAGGAAAATGTTGTGGACCTCTGGTTTTTGGATTTAAAAAAATATTTCTGAGGAAAAGTATATCATATCTAAATTTGACTGTATTGATATTTAATCCAGTATTTAACAAACTGTGCCCGATGGTGCAATAATATGACCGTAGAATACCCAGATACGTCACAAAATTTATTTTTCTTTTATCATTTTATCCCAAGAAAAATTATCTCCTTAATGCTTCCAGGGCTATACATTTTTTTGAGAAGTACTGATATAATCTATTGAAAGTTCAAAATTTGATAATATTAATTAATTATTATATTTTCACAGGTGTGGGAATAAATTCGATTTAAAATCCAAAATAGAAGTTTCTGATCAAGACATGGAAATGTTCTGTGAACAGTGTCATAATTTGGTCTCAGGTATTTATAAAACCTCATGTAGAACCGGAGAAGGTGTAGAAGAGATGTTTGAGGACATTGCTCTCAAAATTGTAGAGTCTAATAGGTATTATGAAGCAACAGCAATACTCTGTTTAGTCCTGATTCGGTCTGTCCGAGTTTCTCTATACTTGATCCACAATTTACATGCAAAAATAATACAATTTTAGTTGTGTCTAATGGATAATATGTTCCAAACAATTTGTTCCAGTGTTGTAATGTTGAGGGAGTTGATCGTTCCCACCAAAACAATGATAGTGCTCCCCAACTTAAATATAAACGTATTTTAAACTTAATTCTACTGAAACTGCAGAATTTTTGACTACATCCTAAATTATTGTGCTTAATAATATATTTTTTTTAAATGTGCCCTCCAGAGCTGTAACTACTAAAGGATGTAATGTCATAAATTTTATGTTAATTGTCTTTTTAAATTTTTGGGCCAATATTAGCAAAAAAAAAAATCAATGTCTAGCTATTCAACTAACAGAAAAAAATCCCTGTCCTGTCCCCTCCTAGAATTTGGAGTGCCCGTCGTTGGATATAGATCTGGTTACGAAACTAGTTCTTTGTATCTGCGAAATCAGTTACACTAGGTCTGCCCCGTCTCTATTTCCTTAAAACGTTTATTTATTCCTTTAATTCCGTTTCATTAAGTTGTGTGTCCATACAATCAATAAATACGAGCCGGTTAAAAATATTGATGTATCTAATGCTAATTTTATTATTACTAGAGATGGGGAAATGAGTGCATTCGTTTTGTAAAAAATATATCATCCCCCAAGGTTAATAGAAATACAAGGTTATACCATAACGCATGTACAGCACAAGTTTGACTTCCACCACGCTTTTAATATTGACCTCATAGTTGATGAGGGGTTGTGTGTTTTGTCAAAATCTGTTTTTCCTGCCCAGCAGCCGGTACGATACATTAAATTAAAAATTCTAGGAAGCCCGATTGCATGATCGTCTAATCTTGTATTTCTATTAACCTTGGGGTATACCATAACGGGTGTACGACTAATGTTTGGCTACCACCACGCTTTTAATATTGACGTCATGGTAAATGAGTGGTTGCGTGTTTTGTCAGAATCTGCCTGTCTTGCCCAACAGTTGGTAGAATACGTCAGATTGAAAATTCTAGCAAGCCCGGTTACATGATGGTCTAATCTTGTAATTGTATTAATCTTGATCTTCCCTTTAATTTGTACAATTGGCTTATACGAGTTATTTTACGCGTATGCAGCAGAACGAAAAATTTAATATTTGAAATTTTTTCCAAAAAAATTAATTTTGTGATTTTTTTATATCCAAAAACCAAGTCTCCCAAAAATATAATCCTGCGTACGCCCCTATAAGCGCATAAAGTTTTTGCGTTTGCATTAAAAACGTTTCTGGTTAGACTGTATTGAAGTATATAGAGTATTGCTGTATTTTAATTAAAAATATATCACAAATTAATTATTCATAATGCTTACACGTTATTATACTTCATGTCCAGGTCACGAATGGAACTTCACGCATTAGAGCAAAATATTCGAATTAATAGTAGTGGACCTAGTTTTGAAGAATCCAATGATAAATCTTGTCCAAATTGTTGAAATCAACGATGTGTAGAAAATGTCTTCTTTACCTTTACTGAGTAAGGAATCGATAAAAGATATGAAGAAAAAAAAATACCTTCTATATATTCCTACTTATTTGTAGTCATTTATGGAAAGAAAATTTATACTAATTTATTTCGGATCTACTCCTTTTCTATGTTAATTACAAATATCTTTTATAGTATATTATTTTATTAAGATAATTTTTTGTATATTAGAATTATTTCTTTTATTTAAAAACAAAACAAAAACACAAACTTTAATCAAATATATACTGATTAAGCACTAATTCCCCTGACTGACACTTATTTTGTACTAATAAAATTTTTTATATCCATTAGTATCCGTATAGTAACAATATATATAATTTAGTACACAGTTTTTCTTAAATAAAATTATATGTAAATGAGAAAAATATTACACATTTGTTGAATGAATCAAAAATAAAATCATTAAGTATTATAGGAAGACGTCAGCGTTGTAAGACTGTGTATAAGTGTGTTCCATCAGCACAAAAGCAAGTATTGTGTCAGGATTACATTTGTACTCGTCAACTAACTAATTGTCTACCACTTCTGCCAATAAATTATTCTGTGTATATATAAAGCATACATAGAAGGTCTCCAAAATTCCCTGTCATATAATATGATAGTTCATAAAAGCTCTGTACCAGTGGCTCTCAAAACATTATACAGTGTGTACCACAGGAGAAAATATCAAGATCTCCTAATACTACCATCTAGGCTCGCAAATTAACTAACTCGACGGCCTAGGACTCTCGGGTTACTAACACTCCCTGCTTAAGGGGTAGCTAAAATATAGCCGATATTTTGGCTGTCTGTGGATGAGAGGAGACGGCACCTTTCTTTAATATATTAGGTGCTTGCTTTCTTAAACTCAAGCCAGCTGCAATGTTCACGAAGCACCGAGTAGGGATCAAATTCATTTCGGACTACCATAACCTGTACGGTACCTCCACAAAAAGCAACCAATTCTTAGGATTTTGCCCGTTATGGCCAAACAAAACATACAGGCTTAACCTATTTATGACGTTCCTCCACTTACCGCTAGAAATATTATACCAAAAATTTGAATATTGAGGCCATTATTGACACAAATATGTATACGAAACATTGGGCCATTTGTATTAATATATATATGAAGTAAAAAAGTAATATCGAATGGCCCATTTTCCTGAGTTTTGTTCAAGATTGATTGTCATCAATTTTTTTTTTATAGTAATTAGGTTCCATATCAACTTTTGGACCTACAATTATCTATTTTTATCTAGGAAAAGGAGAGATCAATCCATGAGAGTTTCAATACAGAGATCTGAGCTATTGCAATAATACATATATATATTTGTTTAAGTGTAATTTTATTTCAAAAAAAGCTATTGCTTCAAAAACAAGGTGGATTTAATTAGATATTAACAAAAAAAAACACAACCAAAACGAGATAAACAAACTATTTAAACAAAAAACTATAAGGATACCCTCCAGCCTTGGATCTAAATATACTTAAAATTAATGAATAGAAAAATGCCACGAGGGAAAGGCCCACAATGGCCAACAATTTCCTTTTGCCCGTATCCCCCTTCTTATCTGCAGCAGCCTCAGTCATAAGGATCATTCCAAAGACGATGGCTGCATAGAGAACCATAACGAAGTAGGTTTCCAAAACGAATTGTCCCTATAGAATATGTAAATAAACGTAATTTAGTCAACGTGTCGTCCTATTATTGACAGATGCAACAAACCTGAGAGGAATTATGAATATAAGCGACGGTTCCACCTTTAGCCTTGTGAATAAAAGGAGGTCCACGGATGTGATTCCACATTTGTCCACTACACATGGCAAAAACAAACATGAGAGCAAGGAGACCCCAAGCCGTCGTATTGAAAAGGAATTCCAAATTGTTGCGTCTTAAATATAAAAGACCTCCAACCTAGGGAATAATAAGATTACAAAAGAATTGTGCTCTTGGTCTTTGGATATATGAAATAGTCCTACTAAGGCAAAAAGCATAAGGAGGGCCACGGTTCCGGTATAGTTTGGTGGTCTAAAGACTCTGATATGAATATCCGTTCTTTCGCCAATCCATTTGGCAATGGCTTCACTCCCAAATCCTACTCTTTGTAAATCAAGGGAATCCATCTTTTTAGGCTTTCCTTTAGCTGGAAAGTGCATGAAAACGGGAGCGGTGTTTAGATTCATGATTTGAAATGCATCGGGACCCTCGTCAAAGTCCACCATGGCGAAAAAGAGTTTATCTGAGTAATACTGACTGCAAAGTGTAATAATAAAGAATAAGATAATTGAAATGGACGGGCGGGACAAGAGGGGCGCGAACAAGATTCACTCAGACCTAACCTGTATCTGTAGCTATTGGCCACGATTTGATATTCGTCAGAGGCTTGTTTGCAAATGGCACAGCCTCTTCCAGCTCCAAGAGCCGTAAACATCACAACCATGGAGTAGTTTCGAGGAGCATTGCGTACATATTCTCGAAACTTATTGCCGTTTAATCGAAGAACAGCTCTTTTTGAGGAGAGGTCCATCAATTGCCCGACTTTCTCCCCTAGAACGGCATGAGGATCCTTTTTCTTACTATTCTGGGATGAACTCAGGGCTACGATCCCCAAAATTAAGAGTGAGATCCGGAATATCATTGAGTCTGTATATTGTTACTTGTAACAAACGCTCCAATCCACAACTACAGAATCAGAGAACGTCAATTGCCGACAATTTTTAATGATGACGAAGTTTTAAAAACATGTCTACCAATTACTTCTTTTAGTCATACAAAATGGGCTATTATTTTTCTCTCTCTTCTGCGCATGCAGACAAAGCGAAAGGGGATTTGTATTTAGACAAGTGTCCCCCTAGATACGAGGCATTTTAAGCTAAAATGCCTAGGGTTTTTTGATTTATACTATATATCCAACACCCCATTGATTAATGATTATTAGCAATTTGTAAATATTGCAATCGACAAATTCACATTCTCAATCCGGCTGGAAATAGATGCATTGACGCCATACATGAATTATTTACATCCACAGCTGTAAAATCCCTTAATTTTTCTATTCGCAAATTAGAAATGTAGATATTTCACTTCGCATCCACAAAACCAAATTATGTTCTATATCGTTTAATGAATCATAATAGTTTAAGTGTCTCATTAATCAATTTTTATATAGTAATGCGGAGTGGTCCATTAAAATCTGAAGACTTACAGTTTTAAACTTCGACAAGCTATAATTTATTAATTAACTAGAGAATTTCAACAAAATTAATACTATAAATGCATGTGTGTCTGAGCTTTCTTAATTATTAATCGGCAATGATGGGTTTCAGGGAGCGGCGGAAGGCCTAGCACCTACTGGTAATCTAGTCCTCTGTCATGGCGTTGCGGTGCTGGCTGAAAGTGGCTTCGAGGGCCTCAGTGTTTGAATGACGGGCACTGCACCCAAAAGGTGTAGTCGAGGAGGTTGGAATCAGGGCTGTAGGGGGACCAAAAGAATCAAAGAAGAGTTCAAAAGAGTCGTGCAATGAGAGAGATGTGTTTATTTGATTGCTGGTGTCAAAAGTGTCCTCTCCTCCCTTACAAGGCTCATTCCACCCACTTTTTTTTATAGCTCTCCGGACAGTGAGGTGTGAAACCGCGAGATCTCTTGCATGGGCCCTCAATGACTTGAGGGGATTAGTCGGGTCCGTTTTCTTTAACTCCTCCGGGTCCAGTTTGGCCTTTTCGACAGAGCTTTTCTTCCTCTCCAATGTTTTGGACCTGGTTACAGCGTAGACGCCCAACAGCTTTGAGTGTGGGAATGGAAATTTGTCGATCACATTCAAGTGTCATTATCTCCACTTGTACGTAAGTTAGAGGGCTCAAGTTTGTTTTGTTTTGTAACTAATTGCTTATTTTTTAATATGTCGAAATATGAAATAATAATGATCAATCAACATTAATTAGTAGGTGTTCAGATTTCTATGGACCACCCGATAATTCGACTGATCTTTCACCAATATTAATTATTAGTATAATATATTTTATTATATATAAGTGCCGTTGGAATAAAGGGATCAGAGGGGTCATTTGCCCTTCCAATTATGTTAATACCCTCCTTGTTTAAGGTCAAAAGTTGAATTTTTATACTATATATCAAGGATATCTAACTATTATGGACCATAATCCAGTAATTAAATAAGTTTCAATGTATGTATATGTCCAGTAATCAACCACCAGAACCAGAGGGGCTTACATATCATGGCCTCCCTGTAAAAGTCGTGGGGCATCGCAGCAGAAGTGGGATTATATTTTATTTAGCTATATTTTAATCTTATAACATCAGGGGTCCAAATACAACATCCAGAAGATCACTGATCCCCAGTTGAGTAATCTTTCTTTATCTATATAAATAAAGCAAAGTTTGTTCGTCTGTGTGAATGTTTTTAGAGGCATTATTTTTGGTATGCGTTTAATATCTTAAAAAACTGCCTGACTACTTAATCAAAGAAACAACAAATGTTAATAACAGACTAACTTCTATAACTAAAGCTCAGCTCTTAATAGGACATTTTGTAACAGAAAAATAAATTTAATAAAGCTCGTGTATCGAGACATCCCTGTGTATACAAATAATAATATTCCAGTTTTGTTATAAAATAAAAGAAGTGTGGCAAGAGTAGGGAGTAGATAAATATAGCTAACTAACAAAATATTAGAATCTACTCTAGCTAGTTGAGAGTAGGGCGGAGAGGGGATACGTTTCGCGGTACGTATTTTGTACGCTGGCGCGCATTTATATATAATATAAATAGAGGAGGATCCAAGTTAAAAAGGGAAAGAGCAATGTTAGCTATGTTTTATATATAGTTACTGCTGAATTTCTGTTTCTATCTCTTTTGTGGTTGTTATGGATAAGTACAGCAGATGTCGCTAGTGAGGAGTCCTTGGCTTGGTGTTCCCTGTAGATCTCTGTGAGGACTGCCGTTTGCTCATTACCTTACTTATTAATACAACACGCATAATTTATGATCATTTGATTCATTTCTCCAATTAATTAAAGAGTATTCATGAGATGAATTCCTCCTTCAAGATAAAGGAACCTTCTCACTACTATAACCTTGGGGTTCCCTCATATCAGCGACTTCCCTTCCCGCAGGATCACAAAATTAAACTCTTCATTCAGCCCTACGTAAGAACGTCTTCCTTCGATTCACACTCCAGCATCCACTCAATACTCTCTTATTTAGTGTCCATCTCTTGAGTCAAAGTCGTTGCGTCTCTTTTTACCATTGAATTTCAACTCCAAAGTTGAGGAATCTATATTTTGGGATCATGATTTTTATCATTTTTTGTTTGATTCTCTAGTAAACTCCCTTTAATCCTCACTGCATAGTTGACCCCACAAATTCCTCTCTTCCCCCTCGTTCTCCTATCATTTGTGTATTTTTTGGAATCTTTGTTCTATTTTTGATTAAGAAGTTGTTGGTTGAATTAAGGCTAGAAGTCTCGGAAGTCGCACTTTCATTCTAAACATTTTCTTTAATACCATTCCAAGATACGCACATTTCCCAAACCCAGAGTACTTTCTCTCTACATGTGCTTAAAAATATTGACTTGTTCTATAATATTTATATACCTAAACCCCCATTAGTTTAATTAATGTCATTTAAAACCTCTTTCTTTCTCTCTCTCTCCTAGCTTAATGGACACAAAAAGGAATCATCAACAGTTTCGAGCACAACGTCCTCCAAATTAAAAACTGAAAAACTTTTTGTTGAGCCCTATGCCCTTTCCATAGTTTCAAAGCGAGTGTCGAAACCCCTCAAGAAGGAAGTGGACGAAGGGTACAATGTCGTTAATGTTGAAGAAGAAACTACTTCGAAAGCTACACAAAAAAGGTCGTCATCCACTACAGCTCTGGATGATGATGAGGAAGAAGTGGAGATGATACCGGTTCCGAAGAAACGACGGATAATCAAATATTCCTTTAATAACAAGTCAACAATCAATTCGTCATCGCCTTCTTCTTCTTCTGGTGTTAGCGGTGTTTCTTCACCATCATCCAAGGATAAGGTTTTTAAATCTCAATTTTCATCAGTGAGTGATAAAAGAATGAAGGAGTCAGAATCCTCCTCCAAAACGGACTCACAGACAATGATCAAGTTGAGTAACGGTCAATTCATTCGTGTGCCTCAAAGTATGCTTGTAAATATTGAGTTATTTAAACAAAAGTCACAAGCTCTGACGGTTAGCCCCGTTATTCATCAAACCTCAGTGTCCTTATCTTCTCCTTCTTGCGAGTCAATTGCTAAAGTGGTAGTCAAGGAGAAGAAAGCAGTGACTTCTGTTGCTCCTCAGACTATCAATGTTGTTGGGTCGACTACCATAACGACAAAACAGCCTATGATTACTGCAAAAAAGCTTAATCCGATTGTCCCTTCTACTAAAATGTCTCCTACAATTATTCAGCCTGTAAATAGTTTAGGGGCCACACCCCCAATTATATTATCCTCACTGATCGAAAGAACAAAAACAATTAATCTTCCAAAGACTCTAAATACTATAAATGCGTCGTCTATGATTGCAAAGAAATCTCTAACTATTGAGAGACCCACCTCCCGTGTTATTCCTTCTTCTTCTTCTCAACAACAACGGGGAAAATCCTTATCATCAATTGTCGTTAATTCTCAATCACCCCAATCCCACATAATTGCACTAAAGACACATGAAAAGAATGGGCAAGTAATCTATCTCAAGTCTGTTCCGAATCCAAAGTCCCCAACTCCTGGTGCTACTCGTTTAATTGTAGCTCAACCCCAGCCCAATCAGAGACTGACTACAACAAATATTCAACAGGTGCTGAATCAAACAGGGACACATCCAGGAGTTCAATTGCCTCTGAAATTAGTAAACCAGCCTGCATCTTCCATAGAGGGCATTTCAACAACCCCCAGGAATCCAGTTATAGTCAAACGATTAATTCCTTCTGATTTACCACGCTTAAATTCTCAAGTCAACAAGGGAAAGCCGTGTTCCAACTCTGTAGGATCCCCACTCAATGGTAAATATAGAGACATTAAGAAATTGTCCCAAACTCTTAAGCATGTTTTAAGCCAATCAACAGATCCGTTTGTAATTCTTTCTAATGAATCAGAATCGCCCAAAGAGGTGAAACTTAAAACAATGGTTAATGTAAAAAGTGAATTAGACCCTTTATTAAATATTGATGCTGATTCTAAATCTTGTTTTAAAAACAACCATGATTATTCTTGTACTCTTAGGGGCGTTAAGTTGAGTGAAGCTCTCATGGATATTTCAAAGCGTGGGATTTTTGTGGATACAACGGCTGTCAAAGTGGATTCCTCGTCTTGCTCCGGACAAATATCTACAGTGAATATTCAAGTTCCACAAAAGGATCTCTTAAGTTTTGCAGTTTCTGAGACGAAAAAAGAAAAGAGAAGGCCCTTGTCTTCTACTCCGCATCCGATTAAGTTGTTAAAATCTAGGAATTCACCAACTTCTTCCAAATCCTCATCTTCTTTTAGCAGCAGAAAGGTTTTAAATTCAAAATCCAATTATGTTCATGTTCTGGCTCGTAAAGGCTCTATGAATGAACATCACGTTTTATCTACTTCCACTAGTGTAAGCTCACATTTTAAGACAAATCAAATGCAATTAGATAAAGAACATAATTCATGTTATTATTATATTGATGAAGGTCTTCCTAAAGGTTGGTTTGCTCAGGTAGAGTTTCTTCCAGAACACAATAAAACTGAAATATATCATATTACTGTAGATAATTTGAGACTACGATCTGGAGAAGAATTGTGGGACTATCTCATGCATGGAGTTGTGCCTTGTTCATCATCCCCAAAACGCAGCAATAGATTAATTCTTGGAGGTATACCTAAAAATATGCCCCTACGACGGGAAATGCCTATAAGGAAAGCAGTTGTTAATTTGACATCCCTATGGTGATGAATGATGATTGGACAATACTACACCCCTATCCCCTCTTAATGGTTTTACACAACTTTTTTTATGGTATATTATGTTTTAATAGTATATGCAGGGTTTATATGTTGATAAATTTATAGCTCTCAAGTATATATATATATTCATGTATTGGTCCTCCATATTCTCATCTCTTTTTTTAATAATTAATTAATTATTGAATAATTTTGTAACATTTTCACAGTGATGAATAATAATAACATTGTTATATATACTAATCTCTGAGGAGATTGTAATAATCTCTTTGAGCAATATAAAATGTGTTCTGTTATTTCTTTAATATTCAAAATGGCTGGGTAGAGGGGCTTGTTGGTGCACTTTTTGCTGTAATATTCAGTTTGTACAAGTGTAACTGGAGATGTTTTATAAGTAGTAATAGAAAATAACTAGAATGGCACTCGCTAGATTGTAACCTCCATCTATAATCAAATCGAGTTATGTATCTCAACTTTTTCCAAGGTTAAAATCGATGATGCATTTTTTTACGTTTTGTGTTACTTTGAACTTGACTTCTCAAAATATAATGGCATCTTACGGCGTCCATGTATAATCTTCGTACAAAGTTTGATTAAAATCGATTCGTAACTTTTGCCCTAGTCCTGAAGACTAATAAAAAGGGGCAAAAACATAAACTATGTTCAGCTTCGTTGGCGGAGGTAATTATAGTGGCCATCATTATTACTGACACAAAATACTCCCAAGGACGTAAATTTAAAAAAAATGTCACATTTCAGAATTGGGTGGTCCATTGAAATCTGAACTTATTAATTCAATGATTATTGAAATTCATTCATATTTCCATATATAAACAGTTAGTTACAAAACAAAACAAACCTGAGCTCTATAGCTTACATACAAGTCGAGAAAATGACACTTGAATGTGATCGACGAATTTCCATTCGCGCACTCCAAACAGTTGGGCATCTTCACGACCACCGTCTACGCTGTCAGCAAGTCCGAAACTTTGAAGAGGAAGAAGGGCTCTACCAAAAAGGCCAAACTAGATCCGGAGGAGTTTAAGGAAACAGCCAGGCCAATCCCCTCATGTCCGTGAGGGCCCATCCAAGAGATCTTGTGGTTTCACACCAGACTGTCAGGAGAGCTATCAAAAAAGTGTGTGAAAAGAACCTTATGAGGGTGGAGACACCAGCAATGAAAAAAAAAGCCATCTCTTCTGTTCCGAGACTCTATTTTGACACTTTTGGCGCCCTTACAGCCCTGAAGCCAAAAAACCCTCGACTACACATTTTGTGTGCATGTCGAGGGGAAGGACTTCAGTATCTGTCATCCAAACACTGAGGCCCTCAAAGCCACTTTCAGCCAGCACTGGAACGCTATGACAGAAGACTACATCTACAGTCTCTGCCAGGCCTTCCCTGGGCCAAGATAAATTATATCTTGTTGAAGTTTAAAATTAAAAAGTTTACAGGTTCAATGGATCACTCGGTATGTATCTTCTCACCACTTTCAAACAGTCATAACTCATAGTCATAGCTAATAAAGCATTGATAGGTGGTTATTTGAATCAAGATACTTAGAGACAAGGTAGGTCAGAGACGCTATTTTCATGAAAATTTTATTGATACACACGCCCAATTATGTGACGTCATATAGATAAAATATTTAAATCTTATAAACATAAACAATCATCTTGACTTACATAATTTCGCTTGGCAAATTTCACTCTTTGATAATAATATTAAATATACATACGAACATAATAAATAGTAAAGTATACACTGTGATAATGAGTTCCTCAAACTTATCAAAAAGTATCCTGGAAACAGTAGATATAATTCATGATTCTATATCTGATCTATTTACGGAAAGACTTAAATACTCGACCAAATCTTGTGCCATCCATAATTGTCCAAATCCAATTGATACTTCCTAACATTTATTCACATCCAATCATCATGGGTATTTGATATTATTAATAATTATAATTTATATGGTATATTCATAAACATAATTATTATTAATGAACTTGTAAACAGTAACAGCTGACTATATTATGATTTATTCAGCTAGGGAGCGCTTTTATTTATCGACTTGACGTCATATCTGCCTGGCGAGGTTAAAAAAATGATGACTGACCTACCTTGTTTCTAAGTATCTTGATTTCAATAAGGTGCTGGACCTCAACTCCAAGAAAATGGCTAGAAATTGAAAATATGCAAAATACGTAGATGTATTAGGTTTCGTTATAGAAATCCTAGACTGCTATAATTTTAAACTAATTAGGTCTTCAGTAATCCCTGGGTCGGCCCAGTCTTGGGGTGAAACTAGTTTTTTTTAAAATATCGGTGTTACGGCTGCAGAGGGTACCCTCGCTTTCACAAAACAAAAAGCATGATAACAGCTACAGATCAATGGATTGCTCATTCAGTTTGCTGCGAAAGATTTTCCCAGATTCGGTGATAGCTCCAAAAATCTCAAATGCTCGCACCAAGACAGAATCCATTGTCAATGCCGTGATAGCCCAACATTCTATCGAAGTTGCTATGAAAGCACTCGAAGAAATCCCAAATGTGGCATTTCATTTACGACATTTGTATGCATTCACATGCTCATGGTGCGACATGCTATACACTACACCCCCCTCACGCCCTCCCTGCGACGAAGTGTCCTCTTTTTTTACAAACTCAAATCTGGTCACTCTAGATTAGAGAATCAAATATGTTTACTCTAGATTAGAGAATCAAATATGTTTAATGATGAAAATCCCGTGTACAAAGGACATGTATGTTTTAAAAAACAAACGAAAATCAACATGGTAACCCTGACAATTTGAAGAATGTTTTGGAGGAGATAAAGACGTCATGAGCATTATCCGGTGTGTTTTTTATCTGGCCCATTAATTTTTAATTGGTAGTATAAAAATGGTTTCTTTTTTTAACATGCCCATTCCACACTGGATTTTCACCTTTAAACATTATGTTCATGAGTCATGACCAGTGATAAAGATCTGGTATATTTTTTAGCTGGCCCGTTTTTTTAGAATTGGTAATCTGAAGAATGAATTTTCTTTTCCTCAGCATTTGTCAATATTATTTCATTCCTGAGTATTGAACATCCATTCCTAAATTGATTCAATTATATTCAAAACCTGATTGAACATTCGTTTCTTCTCATAAAAGACGGAACTTAACCCTGAGGATTTGTTACGTAGTTATAATTGTTAGTCATTTTGGACTCAGAGTAGAATGGGTTATCGACATCTGAGTCATTTCTAGCAATGTCCTTGTTTATACCCTTTGCTCCTTCCTTCCTTGTTACGGCTAATTGTAGCTGATCTAATGAATCGTCATGAGCATTATGCAAATGATTTCTACTAAGCTCTGGAGTGAACCAAGCGTCAATCCAATGCGTTCTACTAATATCTGGAGTGAACCAAGGGTCAATCACTTAACCTTATGTAGGGGGATGTGTATGTTTATGTTTAAAAATCAAATGGCAAAACGTAATTCACTTTGTACAATTTTATTCCATTTTTATTTCAACAGCTTCAGAGAATCTATGGGAAGTCACGTGCTACAATTAATATTTCTTCTACAAAGACAATATTTTTGAACTGAAATAAAAAAAAATTTGATTAAAAAACTTGTATAGAGTATATGTTTCAATCTGGAATTGCTACAAACATTACTTTTAACATTTTTCTACAAGTCAAGTACAAAAAAATTACCAAAAGTATAGTTTAGATCAAACATTTTATCTGTTAAAGTTAGGAGTCATCTTTTTGGCAAAGGTTGTACAATATAAATAACGTAAATCTTTAATAGAGAATTAAGAAAGAGAGACAGATAATCAAAGGGTTGAAAGATGATTAATTGATTAATAATATTAATACTATATTAGACAGTGTTATGTCCGTGACATTTTCAGTTTTTCTCTGAATATTATGAATTAATTTTGCTTTATAGCATAATCACTATGTGTCTGGTGTCAGGAAAAAATGGGAGCAGAAAAAATGGTAAGATAAAAAAAAAAGGAGAAGTGTCTAAATGGAAAAAATGGCAAGATTCTTTTAAACTGATATAATATCTATCACCAATATAATATATAATAAAGAAAAGAAAAAAAAAAACACGACAGCGGTTCCAATGGAAGGAGTGCTAATCACTTAATTCTCCGTTATTAATTACAATATCATTAGACTATTCATATTGGGCAAGATTACCCAGCCAAGGAAGGAGTCGACTCTTCTCTTTTGAGGCTTTGCTTGGTTTTTTCTTCAGATAAAGTTTCAATCTGCCATCACTACCGTAGAAATTGAAATTCAAGCATCTCCTGTTGAGGATAAACTATTTTTGTACTAATTCTTAGAGAACATGGAAGTCTTTCAGTCATTAATTAATGAAGATCGATCTGAGCATATGAAAAACACTTCTAAATTACAAATATGTCACTTCATTTATCCAATTGTTTGTGTGTATTATGTTTGATATGTTTCAACATTAAAATAATGACTAATATATCATATTCATGCTGTCATAATCATAAGTAAACATATTTATTTTGTCACAAATTGATAGATGTAAATTTTATGATTTTTTCCCTTGGAATAAGATCTAAATTACTTGAAAGTTACGCATTTTTTAAACATCCATAAGCCGAAAATAACGATTGAAATTACTAATTTGATTGAATATATTTTATTCATAAAACTAACTTTTTAAGGGCCTTTGAAAAAATATTATTGTATTTATGATCAAAAGAAGTGGACTGATACTCACCATGATCAAATAAAATAAAAAAGATTGTATTTCTCTGTAATTGAAAGGTAACCCTTAGTTAAATAGACACAACAGTTTCACAAATGACAAACTTTTAAAATACAATATAGTTAATAGAAATATAAGGCACCTGAAATTTTTGAGGGCCTGAAACCTTCCCATGGAGTTGCCTCTAACTATACGTACCTAAATTAACCAAATTAGATAATTACATGAGTGTCGAATAAATTTTTTTAGAGTCGTTTCTGTCGTCATAAAATATGTATTTACATTTATTCAATAAATAAATTAATTGATGGAATTGACCATTGACAAAGGAATTTACATTAATATATGTTTTTCAAGTTAATGAAGTTGGAGCTGGATTCTTATTCTAAATTGAAATGAATGAATATATAGAGTTATAATATTCACATTCTTTGATAAAAGACACTGAACACCATTATTATTTATGACAAACGTTGTTACATATTCAAATGCCATTGTATCATACTAGAAAAATACACTTAAAAATTCGTTGAAAGAGCCCATAGGCCACTTTTTATGGTTCTCATACTTGGTTTGATACATTGGAAGAATGAATTCACAGTCCTAGATAAACAACTTCGAGAATTCGAGTCCTTTAGATAACTACGTAATGCAGCCTGTTTAGTTCTCTTTGGGCAAGAAAGAAGGTTTATGAAGAGACGAAGCCAAAATTACATTTAAAAGGCTAAATAATAACACTGCAATTATTTATTGCATATATATGCCGGAAAATTTATGATTTTTAAAAGTTGCAACTCTATTTTGCCTATGATTTAATATATTAAATTATTTTATTAAGTATTATTACGCAAACTATAATTTAAAAAGTGTCATTAAGTTTTTCAAAAATAGTTTGTTGTTTTTATATGTAAAATAATAGCAATTCAATTACTGCTTAACAAAATCATTCGGGACATCTTCTAACATAAATACTTTCCAGGATTTACTTCTTAAAATTTAATTTTCTATTCAAATATTTCATTGATTATTACCTTAAAAAAATATAGATATATTGGAAGGAAATAGCAAAATAATAATGTAAGAACCCAGGTTAATCATTTTTATTAACCTCAGCAGGATAAGCGAATGTGAAACCATTAAACTAGCGACATCTTAGTGTGAATATGAAGAGGTAATTATAAATTACCTCTTCACATTTATCACAGATAGATTGTATTTTCAGAACTACACAACTAATTATGCTGTTATTATATAAAACAAAATTTTCTGTGATGAAATGAAAATGGCTCGGGCACAATACTGTCTAATATATTTTTAATCAAGTAATTATCATTTAACCCTTCGATCCTCTTTTTCTTTCTTAATTTTCTACTAAAAATTACGCCATATATATTGTACATCCTTCGCCAAAAAATAACTCCTAACTTTAACGGATAAAATGTTCGTTCTAAACTTTACTTTTGGTAATTTTTTTGTAATCGTCTTGTGGAAAATGTTAAAGGTAATGTTTTTAGGAATTTCAGACTGAAAATAAACTCAACGCAAGTTTTTTTAATCAAAATCATTTCTATTTCACTTAAAAATGTTGTCTTGGTGGAAGAAATATTAATTGTAGCACTTGACTTCCCATAGATTCCCTGATACTGATGAAATACAAATGGGATAATATTGTTCAAAGTCAATTTTGCCATTTGATTTTTAACCATAAAAGGGTCAATCACTTAACCTCATGTAGGAGGATTTGTACTTTTTATGGTTAAAAATCAAATGGCATAACCATTTTTATTTCATTGTGTTTGCACAATAATACTCCATTTTTATTTCAATAGCATCAGAAAATCTATATAATCATTCAGACAATCGCCAAATTGAAGTACGATGAATAAAACTGATTTAAAATAAATTTTATGATTATAAAAGTGTTTTTATTGATTAGTCAAATGCTACAATTAATATATCTTCAACCAAGACAACATTTTTTGAACTGAAATAAAAATGTTGTTGATTAAAATCACTTGCGTAGAGTAATTGTTTAATTCGGAGAGTGATATGAGCTATTACGTATATTATATACGAATTAAAAATGAGAATTAAGGTAATGAAGGAAGGCGATGATTAGCGAGTTAGTCTTAGTATGTATCTTCATAGAGGTTGAAGAAGTATTTGAACATTGCGAGTCCACGTCTCGCTTGTGTATTACAACCTAAAGTTATGACATATTTAACTGAATTCCGATGTTAAAACAAGAAAAAATTATCTGGATCAATCTATTATTTCAATATTCTGTATTTATAATTTATTATTATTAATAGTTATATGATTTTAATTGTTTAATTTTGTATATTTAACTTAAATGTTTAATGGTTTATTTTTTAGTATGTAGATTATATTTAATTAAAGCCTTCTTTTTTAAACTTTGAGCTTCAAATATATTTCAAATATTTCAATATTCTGTATTTATAATTTATTATTATTAATAGTTATATGATTTTAATTGTTTAATTTTGTATATTTAACTTAAATGTTTAATCTATTAAAGCCTTTTTTTAAACTTTGAGCTTCAAATATATTTCAAATACTCTACTTTGTCGTTTCATTAGCTATTATTCTGAGAATAAGGTTCATAATGAATTACAATTTCATGGAGTGTGACTTTTTCAAATCTACTGTAACAGATAAAAAACGTCGAAGTCAATTATACGTAGTATATCTTCATTAAACATTTTGCTAATAAATACATTCGTTATACCCTCAAAAATCATAATAAAGCAGGCAGATGATAATCACATCAGTATTTTAAACAATGATACCATATGTCTTTTTTCCCCCCTCCTCCTTGCACGTGTTTTTCTCTACAACATTATCAACTATACCTATAATAAATCGTGGTAAAAATGCTTTAAAAATATTTACATTCAAAACAAAATAATTTAAAAATAAGAAGCAGACAAATTGAATCAAAATCGTTTAAAAGAGATTAAATCTCTTGTCAGACGACCATCAAATAGATGATATATTTGTGTTCCTGAAATAATTAAAACGTCAAATAATAGGAGAAGTAAAAAGTTATGAGAGTATTTTCGCTTTATTTTGACAATAAAATTAAGATAATTAGGAATATCCGATTTAGATGGTTCCAAACGGTTTGTAATACGTTATTCTATACTTATTCATGGATTTATGACTTATGCTCCTTTTCCAAATGAACAAGACGGGGTTATCGATTTTTGGGGAGATAATAAAGGGGGATTATGCTATACCCAAAACCCAAAAACCGTTTTTTGCAGCTTAAGGAGACTAAATAATATGGGGTTGAGTTATTTATCAATAAGTGATTGGCATTTCAATAAAGAACTATTATACAAATAACTACGTTTTCTAAATTTACTAGAAATCAACAAAGTTATGGGGCTAAAAAAGAAATCGGTGAAAATTGCAATTTCGTTTATTTCAGGTGCAAAGAAATGAACTTCCAATCGAACATGGGATTAGTATATTGAATAAAGTTTGTTGAAAGTCTGGAGATTCGTTTGCATATAAATTTGCCAAATTAAAATTGACAGATAACTAAAATATCTGTTATTTTCTGAATAATTTTTCAACTTTTTCATTTTTTCTCTCTTTTTTCCCATTTTTTATCAAACGTCAATTTTCAGTTATTTAAGAAAAAAATGCCACAATAGGATGCTTTTTGCACAAAAAAATGCCGACACAACATTTAAATTGGAGTATTCCAGTTTTTGGAACACTTTAATACATAATCTTTGCAATATTTGCAAAAATGAACTAGTTATAGAGTGTTATTTTTTCGACATTATTCTTCATAACTTTTTTTATTTTTACAAGTACGAAAAAAATATTGGTAGGTTTGTGTTTCTTTTACAATTAAATAGAAAATTCTAGCAATAGTGACGTCATAGACTATGTGTGGCTGCGTGTTTTGTCAAAATCTGCCTATCTTACCCAGTAGTCGTTACAATACATGAGATTGAAAATTCTAGTAAGTTTTATACAACTTTTAAAATTTGACGGGTACGTTTACTAAAATCTACCATCACCACTTTCTCTTTCTAATTATTATTCCTTTTTTCTCTCTCACTCTCTCTTTCTATACCAAGAACTTTTTTCCCTAGACTCAACTAGATATTAATCCTACGGCAACCTAATATATTAAAATGCATCCTACAATACATAAATACACCATCATGATAATTATTAACATGATAATCTGGATCGTTCAAAGTACACCAACGGTCATTATAATACTCATAATTCCACATAGTCTCATTCTGTTTATGAATTTACTTGAGGAAATATGCGTGTAGATATCTTCAATGCTCTTAATCCGAAGAATCTGTGATTGGGTGGCTTCAAGCCCAAGGACTCCTTTCATCGTTCGTGATTTGTTCGTGTGGCAGGAATTGTAACGAAGTATTGTGTGCAGGCATCCCCTGGTATAAGTGGTATAAGGCATCTTGTAGGAAAATATATTAAATTTAAAAAAAAGCTTTTTTTGAAAAAAGTCATATTTCTTTTAAACATTTTATTATGATCATTTATCATTGGTCAAAATTATCAACAGTTTCTACTACTGCAGACCAAAACGGCCTTTATAAACGTACAGTTGTAGATTGGTATAATTTTTTGCGTGAAATTTGTACAAAACATTTTGAAACCCATCCTGTAAGGTAAAAAAGGTAAAAATAAGGAGTTGAATACTGGATAATTTAAACGTAAGAATAAATCATGTTATTGCTTCACAAATATTATATATTTTTTTATCTCAATAGGGGAAGTATATTAAATGTTTATCGGAAGTGGACTTTAGGATATTATAGAAAAAATCTGCTTATTATTATGGATATATATCTTAAACGTCTATATTACTTTGCTTATTTAATTTAAATATTATGACATAATTAAAATTTTAATATATATATATAATTGTTATTTTATTTATATCAGGGTGGTGGAAGTGGTGGTTAAAAAATATCTTCGGTTTGTATTGAAAACATATAAATTAGTATAATTCATTCTTAGCTGCTTCATTGATTCATAATCATTCAAATTAGTAAAATATAAATTTATAGTATCTAATTTATTAATTTTCTATATATATACTTTTCTATGTTACAGCATATTTAATATCTAGTTGAGTCTAGAGAAAAAAAAGTTCCTCGTATCGAAAGAGAGAGAGAGAAAAAAAAAGGAAGAATAATTAGAAAGAGAAAGTGGTGATGGTAGATTTTAGTAAACGTGCCCAATTTGACTTGGGATAATACTAATGGATAATTATCAAATGGAACTTAGTAATTTCTGGTTTGTGACAGTAAGTATTTATTTTTCAATAATCTGTATGTATATAATATAGTTTGTGTGTATGTGCTCGTTATGGGGTGCGCTTGCCGTTAGGGCTAGGAGACTGAAACTTTGGATGATGCCTATTTGGATCCTGCTCAGGATAAGTGAGGGGTGCTGATTTTTGGGAGGGGTGGGTCATATAAAGGAGGATTATTCTATACCCAAAACCAAAGCTGTGCTCGGTTCAGGTTCAGCTGTACTATCAGTCCTGTTTTTTTTATTTAAACGGCCTCGATCTTGTTTCAGTTTTATCAGTCTCGTTTCTTTTTTATAAAGCTTCAGTTTGTTAAAAGGTACTTAAAACAAAGGGTGTAGCAACAAAATTCGGGCCCAGGAAATGATATTAAATACAAACAGGGCCGCAGCAACCTTATACACAGAATGCATAGTGCCCCAAGTTCCAGCAGGGGCCCCAAAAAACTAAGTTTGCTTATGACAATAGTTTTCAAACTGGGGGGGCGTGAGCTGAGGCTAGGGGGAGGAAAATGGAGAATTGAGGATTGCATTCATTTTACACATACATCGTACACATGTTTCGTATATGAAGGGGGCCTTGGCATAGTAAAGTTTGGGAAATACTGGCTTTATAAATATTATAGTTATCCTATTATAGGGCCTGACAGGCTTAGTACCCGACTAGGATCCATAATCTTTAATTTATACCGTCTGGTGCCTAAAACCACTTTTCAAGATCAATAAGAAACCCTTAGTTATTTGGAACTTAGCTGCGACTGTATTATCCTGGCAACGTAAAAATATCATTGAAAAACTCTGCAATTGCACAGAAAAGAACTCACAAAATTGACTTTTTGATTAAAACTAATTTATTTTTAATAATATAAATTTTATTTTATTTATATATTCTGTATAGGAACAAAAGCACAAGAATCGAGACCGATAAATAAAA
Organism: Lepeophtheirus salmonis; assembly: GCF_016086655.4. NCBI lineage: Eukaryota > Metazoa > Arthropoda > Copepoda > Siphonostomatoida > Caligidae > Lepeophtheirus > Lepeophtheirus salmonis. The sequence continues at coordinate 49,402,557 of NC_052131.2, read as the reverse complement.
TATTGCGGTCTTGGTTCGACTTTGTCGGTTCTGGTTCTAGCGGTTCAAGAACCGGAACCACTTCAACTGCTAGACCGATAAAGGCACAACCTTGCCCAAAACGAAAAATGTTTTTTTGTAGCACAAAGCGACTAGATATGGGGTTGAGTTAAAAATCAAAAAGTGACTGCTGTCTCAAAAAACAACAATAAGAATAACAACGTTTTCTAAAATTCTTAGTAAAGCCTCTCTACCCTTCCCTGCGGACTTCATAAATAGATTAATTTTATATATTAGTTTGCTCATCATAACTCATAATGTCCTCTAAAATATAATCCTGTGGACGCCCTTGACTGCAAAAAGTATTTTTTAACTATTATTTAAAATATTAAAATATTCTCCCCTCTATTGAAAAGAGAAGAATACGTCACAACAATAACACGAAATTATAGATCGGTGTTAGGAACATACTCTTCCTTGTTTTTAGATTGTTTATTTTTCCCTTAACCGCTCTGCCCCTAGAGTCTTTAAGGAGAAAAGAAGCAGAAACATCGATAGCTAACAGCTAAATCCAATTTATATTTTGTGCTGGTGAGGTAACACCCTGTATGATAAGTTATATGATATAATTATTTTCCTTTTAAAAACTTCGTTGTTATATTTCCAATTATCTTACTAATGTTTATTACGTTTTCTTTGAACCTTCTTTAAAGTACTGTGTGTGTTACTTTTAAAAAAGTCAACTCCTGATTAGTTGCAAGTAAAAACAAACAATAGACTTTACATAATAATATTTATATAGCACTTATCTATACAGTGATTAAAATAATTTGATCTGCTGGTATTATTGTTGTGTCTGTCCTTATATATTCGATCCAGTCCAGTTGTACGACCCAGGAGCGTCCGCAGGGGTTGGATCGTAGCCCCCCAAAAAAAAAAAAAAAATAATAATAATTAAAAAATAAGGAACTTTTGCTGTTTTAAATTAATACTTGAAAAATTTTCCAAAAAAATTAATATTTTACATAGATGTATATTTTATTAGTGCACAAAATGAACCATGCATCAGATGCAACGAAAAGCCACTGTGATCAAAGAACAAAACATGATCTTCACACAATAACATAACTCAATGAATATTTTCTGAAAATCCAAATATCTTTGCTGTTGCCTCTCAGATATCATTTCAGAAATGGGTGGTATCACCATGGCAAGTACCACTCTCATATAGGTTTCTCAACATAATTTGTTTCTTTTCTTCGTTTTTATCTCGACAATCCTCAAAAAAGGATTTCTCACAAAGATAGGTTTGTGATAAATTATCTTCAGCAGTTTTTCCCAGCATGATATTCGGCATCTTCAACGCAGCTGGTTTTGCAAGTGTTTCAACAATGGTGTGTGCTTTGCCTTTCTTTGTGATGAGATAAGCTACTTCGTACGATGCCCTGGGGATTTGTTTGTCGATGGGTACAAAGCCGAGAACAGGCAGAGTAGCCTTTTTATCAAATCTGGCTCTCTTCACCTTGAATTCAGCAAATGTTGTGTTCTTGTAATTCCATCTCCATGTAGCTTTAGGAAGTGTTCCTTCAGTTTGCCGGTCCTAGACAAGAATGGATCAAATTCATTTTGCAAATCATGCATTGAGGACACCTACTCCCATCACGTTCCTTTTACACTTGAATCCATATGTACGTATTCGTCAGAATACTCTCTTTTTTTACTCAACATAGTTAGTAATAAGGTATTGAAAGATTAAAAGAAAATTATAGATGACGTACAATCACTACAGCCACAAGTTGACTAAGGAGCTCACCAAGTTCTCTGTAGCACAGATATCAAAGCTTAGTATTGTGGCACACTCGCACTCAAAGTTGATCGCCCTGTTGACAATCGCTTCAGTGGATCAAGAGGGCTTGCCAAACCCCTGATAGTGTCTCACCGAACACAGGTTAAGAACCACTCCTCTAGTTTATAATAAATTGAATATGAATGCTACAAATAATTTTGCCTACTTTTATTTTCTATTGGAAAAATCGCGCAGCATATGAGAAGAAAGATAAAATATTGGGGTTTTTTAAATAATTTTTTTTTAGTTTTAATTATTTATTCCACTTAAATACTCAATTTGTATATTTATCAATTATATTGGATGAGGCGTAGTGGAAGTAGGTGGACATGCAATTTCAAGGATTTTCAAATAATAGCCGCCTAATATTATTATTGCAGTATAATTTGACCAATAATATTAAATCATTTTTACTATAGACGTGGCTCCAATCTAAATTGTTTTTCCTTCCCCTGAGGATGGGATGTAAGCAAAGTTAAATTGTCTTAATTTGTCCAATCTTTAAATATATTTTTGTCTGTAACACAATTTATTTTAATTGTGACTAGAATTACATTGATTTCACGATGCAATATTTCAAAGATCTAGCTCAACTACTCCTAAACTTATCATACAGTCTTTTGAATAATAAATGACTCTTCAAAAAATTTAATTTCACGCTTCCCCGCCCCTTCCAGTCACAATTAGTGATGGTGTTGATCTTATCTAGGACCAATGACCATGGATTGTGATGAAAATCGGATATATTTTGGGCATGTTAAAAAACTGAGAATCAACATGGTAATACGAGCAATTAGAATAATATTTTGGAGAAGAGTGTCTTATCTGGCATAACGTTTCATTAAATTGGCTACAATCAGCTGCAACAAGGTAGGAGGGAGAGAAGAAAATAAAAAAGGATCCTCAATTTTACTTGGAGTCCAACAAGGACATACACTTAGAACTCTCGAGTACACCATCACTGCTACTCTTCGTATTTCATGAACACAAGCCCGAGTTTTTACTTTTTGCTTAGATGTTCTCTCTTCAATAACAACAGCATTGGAAAGTAACAAATCCTGTTCAGATTACTAATTAGAAAAAACCACTCCAGCTTTCTTGAACATGTTTGATTCATAGTTTTATCAATCGTGTGTATTTTTTGAGCAGGCCCGTTTTTTTTTGGAATTGGTAGTACGAAGAAATTTTTTTAGCAGTGGTCATTATTATTTCTCTTTTGAGTAGGGAACTTAATTTTCAATAATTATATTCAAAACCTGATTGAACATTCGTGTGAGCTCATAAAAGACGTAGAGTAACCTTGACGATTTGTTGCGGAGTTATAATGGTGAGTCCCCGTTGAGCTCAGAGTAGAATTGAGGATAGACATCGGAGTAATTCTTTCCAATGTCCTTGTGTATTTCCTTATCATCCCCCCCTCTCTTGGCACAGCTGATTGTAGCCGCTCTCTTCCAAAAGATTCTCGAAATAGTCAGGGTTACTATATTGATTTTCGACTTCTTTTTTTTTACTTGAACAAAAATCACACAGTTTTTATCGATATTTATATACTTTTATTCAAGATCCAGTCACACTTGTTGGTCCTTTAATTAAAAAGGTAAAATTGATCCCTTGTGACGTGATTGAGAACGCCTTTCCCTTTATAATTATTCAGCATTCCAAAATTTAATATAATTAAGTAATATTGTAATGCAAGAAAAAATGAAAACAACTATATTTTTTGCAAGAAATGTGAAATGTTCTTAATAAATATATTTTAGTACCTATATTTTTAAGAAAAATTCCAGGACCGACAGTCTTAAGGATCGATCCCAGGGAACAATAGTCCTTAGTATCAATAGGATCACTCTAAGAATAGACTGGATTGAAGAAAATGGAACAGACAAGACACTAGACTCAAACGGTTTAACACTTTGATATTTTGATAAGATTTCGTTTATTACCTCTGAGTTGAGGTCAATAGTTGTTGTTATTTTAATTTAACGGAATACTGAATCGTATATCATTATTAGATACCACAATGATTAATTGGATTTCCTTTAAACGTCTTTAGACTTCAAAGGAACAAGAATACTCTTTTGAAATTATAGAAATCTTAAAATATCTTATTAATCCTTAATTTTATCGAGAAACCGAGATCCAACTTAGGTTTTAAGTTAACCAAAGGACCATTTGAGGATTTGAGCCTCTCTCAAGAATCAAGGATTGTTTAAATAAGTGGATTTTATAATCCACACTATAATAAAACACAAAATAATGATGCCACACATGCATTTGGTTTCAGTTCTAATTATATTTCGAATGAATAACATGAAAAACCTCCAAATTTTTGGATGGAAAACACAGGCGAATTTAATCAGGGTTGCAATAGGTCAGTTATATAAAAGACTCAGATTCCAAAACCCCTTGTATAGACCATTTGACAATCAACAATAGTGGTGTATAAAATATGTCCATGAAAGCGGGAGCGACTTTTTGCAGTTGCAAACTGAACCTCTAAACCTGTTATCATTATTATTTAATTATTAAGAAAGGAACATTGTAGTATAAAGTAATAACTACTCAAGAAAGAGGGAGAGGTAACGATGAAGGATTGCTCGGGAGCTATAATAAGTCAAGGGCCTACGCAGGATTATATTTTGGGGAGAAAAAATTAAAAAATCTATGGTCATTCACAAAAAAGTTATTTTTTTAGCGCCACTGGAAGAGAAGCATCCCCATAGCATTATGCTATCACCACCATGTTTCGTGGTGGGGTCAGAGTTCTTTAGGTTGTATGCTTCTCCTTTCTTCTTCCAGACATACTGTACATCCATATTGTCAAATAACTCTAACTTCGTCTCATCAGAACACAAGACAGTTGCTCAAAAGCTGTAATCTTGCTTCAGATAACCTCTAGCAAAGGCCAGACGAGAGTCTACATATTTTTCCAACGCAGCGGTGACTTACGTCTATGGACACCTCCTCTGTGCAAGACTAGCTCGATTATGGACTGTGACACCTTCGTCCCTGCCTGGTCAAGCGTTTCCATTAGTCTTAATTGTTGTCCGGGGATTCTTGTTGACCTCACGGCATAATTTTCTAGCAAGCTCGGGGGAGAACTTACGCTTCCTGCTATTTCATAATTCATATCAAGTTAGAGGTGAGCACCGACAGCTGACACAAAAATACATAGGGTATTTTTGTGTTAACGAGGTAACGCTGTGAGAGAGGTAAGGAGAATATTCTCTGATAAAGATTGGGAAAGCTATTGATAGTTAAAAGGTGGTGAGGGGAGATCTTCCTTTCGATAATTATATGATTAAGTGGTAGCTGGTGGGCTGAAAGGGTTATAGAAATACAAGGTTAGACCATCATGTAATCGTGCTTGCTAGAATTTTCAATCTGATGTATAGTACCAACTGCTAGGCAAGACAGGCAGATTTTGACAAAACACGCAGCCACTCATATTCTATGACATCAACATTAAAAAGCGTGGTAAAAGTAAAACAGCAGTCGTACACAAAATATCGTATAACCTTGTACTTCTATCAACTTTGATGGGCTGTAGAGGCTGTAGCCTCCCAGAAATAAATAAAAATTGCGTCAACCTTTTTTTTTTTTTAATTTATTTATGCTTTTTATAAAATATTAATAAAAAAAATTGAATTATGTTTTCTAAAATAGGTCATTCCGTCAAATACAGCCTTTTCCAGAAAAAAATTATCTAACATTTTTTTTAAAAAAAAGCCTCCCCTCTCCCCAAATAAAAAATAAAATCCTTCGAATGCCCCTGCAATTAAAAAAAAAATGAGATAACTTTGACTACATCAAAAATCTAGATAAGATAACCTTACTAACAAAAATAATTATATATATTGAGTCGTAAAAAAAATCAAATCGTCAGTTGAGTAAAGCAACTCATCCATTTATAATGAAATTGTTAATTTCATTTCTACTTGCTACGGCAAGTTTGGGATCAATTACTTCGACAAAGTTTACTGTAAGTCTCTCAAATATATTCATATTTTAGTTCAGAGTATCTCTAATTATTTTTTCTTCATAGAAAACCGATAATATCTATGGCTTCACAGCATTAGACATCGACGGGAACGAAGTTTCCATGGAAAAGTACAGGGGTCATGTCTGCATCATTCTCAATGTTGCCTCCGAATGAGGCAAGGCTAAAGTAAATTACACTCAGTTGGTAGAGTTATTCAAAAAATACTCTGAAACTGAGGGTTTACGCATTTTAGCCTTTCCTTGCAATCAATTCGGTAATCAAGAACCCGGAACGAATGCAGAAATCAAGGAATATGCTGCTAAATACGGTGTCCAGTTTGACATGTTTTCAAAAATTAATGTGAATGGGCCAGACGCACATCCATTGTTTAAGTATTTGAAGGATAAACAAGGCGGTGCATTGGGAGAGTAAGGCCTTGGCACAGTTTGCAATTTATATAATGTATTATATTTTTCTGACTTATTTCTTATAGTTTCATCAAGTGGAGTTTCACCAAGTTTGTAATCGATAAAGACGGTGTTCCCGTTGCCCGATTTTCTACTGCTCAAGACCCCATACCGGTAAAAAAGTTATAAATGCATTCATCCGATCAGAATCTAAATTTTCGTTGTTTCTTACAGATTGTTGAAAAAGAAATCAAGAAGTACTTTTAAATTGGATAATGTCTGACGATTATGAAAGAAAAATGGACGAGTTTGATCTTATGATGAATGTCACCTCAACTTTGTTTCAAAGTGGTGCCAATCTGATGTTTATTCACTTATGATTTTTCATTCTGTATCGACTCAGTGTTGTGTTTTTAATAAGTATTCCTAGGGTTCTTCACAAGTGAAGATTTAGTTCATTGTATAAAATACAGTTTTCTTTGAATTAAATCAAATGATAAATTACAAATGATTTTATTTATCATTATAAATACAAGATATGCTATGACTATAGTTGATAATATTGTAGAGAAAAACGCGTGCAAGGAGGAGGGGGAAAAAAGACATATGGTAACATTGTTTAAAATACTGATGTGATTATCATCTGCCTGCTTTATTATGATTTTTGAGGGTATAACGAATGTATTTATTAGCAAAATGTTTAATGAAGATATACTACGTATAATTGACTTCGACGTTTTTTATCTGTTACAGTAGATTTGAAAAAGTCACACTCCATGAAATTGTAATTTATTATGAACCTTATTCTCAGAATAATAGCTAATGAAACGACAAAGTAGAGTATTTGAAATATATTTGAAGCTCAAAGTTTAAAAAAGAAGGCTTTAATTAAATATAATCTACATACTAAAAAATAAACCATTAAACATTTAAGTTAAATATACAAAATTAAACAATTAAAATCATATAACTATTAATAATAATAAATTATAAATACAGAATATTGAAATAATAGATTGATCCAGATAATTTTTTCTTGTTTTAGCATCGGAATTCAGTTAAATATGTCATAACTTTAGGTTGCAATACACAAGCGAGACGTGGAGTTTAATCAAAAAGATAATCACCCCTCTTCTTCATGTGAAAGTTTCTATATACAATTGTGCACAGGATATATATATCTCTACCGATGAGATCTAACTAATTATTAATAATAAAGTAAATGTCAAAATCATAAAATTAGACAATAAATATATTAATAAAAAAATGTTAGAAATACATTCATCGTAAAGATTTAGAGCAAACGTTAATTATGTAGTAATGTCCGGCGATATAACTCCCTATTAAGAGCATCAAAAAAAGATTTCCCCCCGTTATTTAGGTATGCTTATATAACAACATACTATTATCATGAAGGATATACACAATTGTTAATTATAATGCAACACCCAATGTAACTACCCTCGTTGTTGTGCCCATTTAAACAGTTGTTTTTGCCTTTTATGAGTTTTCTGAACACCATTTCTTGGAGCCCATCAACCATAGCTAAGCCTTAAGTGATAAAAAAGTAATATTTATTGACTATGTAATATTGGAAAACCTAATTATCATACCCAAGTCTTAAAGCGAAGTAAGTAGTCTCAGACAAACTAGTTGCAAACCATCCAAAGCTACTACCCCCGTTGTTGTGACCATTTAAGCAGTTGTTTTTGTCCTTTACTGAGTTGTGTATCATAATTCTTGATATGTTTAGCTAAAATAGAATCATATTTTAGGGTTAGATTTAAAAAAAAATTGAATACTTACTGTTAGATAGTACAACATTCAGAGTTCCATTTCGAAATTAGTAAATACTTTTTACTGATAACTTGATCGTCATTTGGTGTTGATGACTCAAAACATTTTTATATGTATTTCTATAAATGACATCAGTACCAAGATCCTCCATTAATTTAATGATGATTCCTCGGGAAGGGATAGGTTTACCCGTGTATTTCTCCATAAATTTTTTGAACGTAGATAATTAGCAATGGATAAGGGTATATTACATGTAAAAAGCATCGTTGTGAGATCAGAGTTAAAGTCTGACTTGATGTATTCATCATTAACTTGATTTTTTAGATGAATATCCATGCTCTTGATATGAGGATAATAATTTCTATTCTTACCAAAGTTATCTATTTTTCTATTCTTACCAAAATTATCACCCTTAATTATACCCTATAAATTATAGGTTATAACAACTACGACTAAAAAATAAGTAAATTGTTCCGATAAAAACCTCATTATAAAAAATGATATCGTCACGCCAAAAGAAAACAATAATCTACTTTGCTCGAAAATATATTTTAATTAGAAGTTGAAGACCAACAAATAATTATAATCTTTATCAATCAGAAGTGCCATTGTAACTCTGGTATATTATTGTCTAACAATATTACTGCCTATGTAAAAATCTTAATATGAAAGTTAAAAGTAGATTGAGATAAATAATATTTTATCATTTAAAATAAAACATTAATAAATTTGACTCAACGTTAAAAAGGCAAGGAGAAACTAACAATTGATTTTTAGCATTATAATGAATAAATATGGATGAAAAAATAAATAAAATCCGTTTTTGGATAATGCCAAAAGACGAACATGGATTTTGATAGAACCTTTTTTAATGGGGACAATATTCCATAGCTTAAATGTTATTTTTATAACACAAAGTTTCTCAAACTCTTTTCGACACGATATCGGTTCTGAGTAAGAAACATTCGGAGGAATAGCAAATTCTGATAATGATCAAAATATCTGCTTATCTGGTAATTGCGTAATTGTTCGTTAATATTTTTAATATTTCAAGTACTCTACAATTGTATGAAGTTTTATTAGAGTGGCAAATCTAAAATGACAATTAAATATGAATAAATATTAAATACTTAATCTTATTAGGATAATAACATAGTTAAAATCGGAGATGGGATCCATAGAGCATCTTTCTCTTAAATGGAATTCGTTCGACTCCAATTCTAGAGAAAGTCTTTCTGATCTTTATGAAAATGAAGAACTTTTTGATGTGACACTCATAACTGGGTCAAGGCAAATCAAAGCTCATAAGGTTGTTCTCAGTGCATGTTCTCCTGTGTTCCGTTCCATCATTAAATCTGCACCACCTCAGACGCATCCCTGGATTTATCTTAAAGGAATTAACGTCGATCATTTGGAGTTGCTCATTTCCTTCTTGTATCATGGAGAGGTAAAAGTTATTCAAGAGGAACTCGATGATTTCATTGCTATAGCCAAAGAGTTTGAGATCAAATGTCTTAATACTGAAAAAATGCCCACATCTTTAAATGATTCTCCTACTCCATCTCCTCCTCGTGATTTGCCTGATCTTTCCATTGTAGATAATGTGTACGACGATTTATTATCTATATCTCCTCCTGCTGCGCAAATCGAAAAATACTACACTCCGTATGAAATAAATGATTCAAATATTACCCTAAATATTCGTCCAGATGAATTTGAACACTTGGAAACTAATAACGAAGACTCTAAATTGGATAAGAACAAGAGTAACGTTAATTAATTACATATTTCATTGTAAATATTATCTGCTTTTACAATTTTAGAACCTATTTGCGCCTTAGATTTGGAGATAAGTCTATACTATTCTAAGCAGAAAACGGGAAAGAAATTTCAATGTAACAAATACAGCTATTCGACTCATTATGTCAATTCAATTCGTAATCATGTTGAATCAAATCATATAAGTTCAAAAGGTGTTGTTTGTTCCTTCTATAGTACAAAATTATACACAATAATGTCTATGTATAATCACTCTTACATATTTAATAAACATTAAGGTTTTATGTCTCATTCAAAGCATTTAGAAAGGCTCACTAAAGCATAAGTGTAATTATATGTTAATAAAAACATTATTTAATACTTCAGTCGATATTTTCTTTTCTTATTATTTTGTTTTATTAGAATAAAAGGTACTTTTCATAGTTTCATTGTTGTATAGTAACTCGTTATTGAATTATTTAATTGATTGGGAAAAATAAGATACTAAGGAAATGAGTTTTTTTCATCAGTTATTAATATTTTTTGGTTTTTATAAATGTCTAGTAAATACATTGTATGAACATTGCTTTAATTTTATACACTTAAACAATTTCTCAAAATTGATTGTCAAATTTTGATATTTCATTATCTGTTGCTTAAATGAATAGAATATATTTTAAACAATAGGTAGAATTATGATAATATACGAAAACAAATTAGTAGATTAATTATCGGGATATATAAAAAATATATAAAAATACGGGAAATTGGGGACGTTTGGTCTCATTATACTGATAAGTTATAAAATGACAAACCTATTGGTTATCACTGATAAGCAATAGGTTTGTCATTTTGTTTGTGCTAGAAAATCGTTTCATCTGTATGGTAAAGTACTTTATTTCAATTTAATGAATTCATGACCCTAAAATACGGCTTTAATTAGAAAAAGCGAACGTTAAAGAAGAAAATTTAATCGAATCGGTAAAAATGTATATTTCACGACATGGTGACAAATTCAGTAAATTTATTGGAAAAGTGTTTCACCCCATCCCCAATGAATTTTTTCCAAGAATTAAACCTCGTCCATGGAGCCTTGCATGAAAAAGAAAGTACTTAACTTAAGTAATTTAATATTACAAATATATTTTATATCTAATCAGTCCTGTACAGCCTACACATTCGCTGGGCCTATAGGAAGAAGGCAAGGCCATACTGTAATACTAATGTGTTGTACCTGGAGACACTGAAAGGGTGTTGAGGAGCAGTAGAACTTCTAAGATGCATTGCTCGTAACATGAATTGGATTAGAGGTTTTCCAAATCTCAGATGAAATAATAATACCCACGTCATTAAACTAAATTAATAATTAGGCTTGTGTGGTTCAAAAGAGATTCAATGTCTGGTTGCTATTTTTTGTTATAGGAGCTATAATGGGGGGGATTGGTTCGGGAATCAAATCATAAAAGGGTACTCGCTTGGGGGTAAAATGATAGGGAGTAGTAAGCGTAAGAGCCCCTAGAATCCCTTGAGCATTTTCCTAAAACTTCAATACAAAAAAGTTAAAAAAATTGTATTTGCATTAAGAATTTTAATAAGATGTACAATCTGACGTAATGAAATTAGAACAAAGTCATTTAAAATAATTAATTAATAAAAATAATTATGTATCCTAATATTTTAAGTCATTTACCGGGATTGTTAATAAATTATTACTTATTAGGGATTTATCTTATTCACATATAAAAAAAACTAACGCGTTACCACACCACACGGATCGTCAGTCTCGCTTCCAAGTCCTCACCTCTGAAAATGACTATTGCTAACTTTAAAACATGAAATTGTCACTCACGTCATGTGATTAACACAATAACCACTAAAATTAAGGATATCATCTTTAACATATGATCAACGTGCTAATGAATGCCTCTGTAGATCGAAATATAATGATTGCATAAACTAATTTGTTATTAAAATGATTGATATTTTAATTAAATAGTAACGTGATGTGACATAAAACTTACAACATGGACACAAGAGATATATAAATGTATTTATGAAGACATCACAGTATTTAATTCTACCTATTGACATAAGATATTATATTCATTTCAGCAATGGATAATTTAACAATAAATATGGGGATTTTCTTAAATTATGAACAATGTTTATACGATGCATTTAATAGAACCTAAAACATCATAATAAGTTATGAAGAAGGCTAATTTCTTCAAACTATCTCTTCCCATGACAAATAAAAACTCATGTCCTCAATATCTTATTTTTCCGAATCAATCAAATAATTCGATCCAGGATTAATATGATATACACAAAATTGAAATTATGAAAAGTACCTTTTATTCTAAAAAAATAAGAAAATAAAAATACAATATAAACTGAAGTATTACAAAATGTTTTCTATTTACATATAATTACAGTAATGTTTTAGCGAGTCTTTCTAGATGCTTTGAATGAGACATTCGAACCATTATCATTATGAACTCTGTAACAGTGATTATGCAAAGATAATCTTGTCTTAAATTTTTTACTACAAAGGGTACAAACGACACCCTTTGAACTTATATGATTTGATTCAACATGATTACGAATTGCATTGCCATAAGGAGTCAAGTAGCTGCATTTTTTACATTGAAATTTCTTTCCTGTTCTCTGCTTAGTGTAGTATCGACTTATCTCCAAATCTAAGGCACGAATGTGTTCTAAAATGGAAAAAGCAAATATTATATATGAAGTGAAATAATATAATTAATTAACTTTACTCTTGTTCTTATCCAGTTTAATATCTTTGTTATTAGTTTCCATGGTTTCAAATTTATCTGGACTAATATTTTGAGCAATATACGAATCATTCATTTCATACGGAGTATAATATTTTTCAATTTGTGCAGTTGGAGGAGATATAGATAATAAATCGTCAGAAACATTGTCTACACTGGAAAGATCAGGCAAATCACGAGATGGAGTAGGAGAATCACTTAACGATGTGGGCATTTTTTCAGTATTAAGACATTTGATCTCAAACTCTTTGGCAATAGCAATGAAATCATCGAGTTCCTCTTGAATAACTTTTACCTCTCCATGATACAAGAAGGAAATGAGCAACTCCAAATGATCGACGTTAATTCCTTTAAGATAAATCCAGGGATGCGTCTGAGGTGGTGCAGATTTAATGATGGAACGGAACACGGGAGAACATGCACAGAGAACAAACTTATGAGCTTTGATTTGCCTCGATCCAGTTATGAGTGTCACATCAAAAAGTTCTTCATTTTCATAAAGATCAGAAAGACTTTCTTTAAAATTGGAGTCGAACGAATTCCATTTAAGAGAAAGATGCTCTGTAGATCTCATATCCGCTTTTAACTAATTTATCGTAATAAAATTAATTATTAATATTTTATTGCCATTATAGATTTGGCACTCAAATAAAATCTCATACAATGGTAGAGTACTTGAAATATAAAAAATATTAACGAACAATTACGTACTTACTAGCTCAGCCAGCTAAGTAAAAATACTCCAAAGCAGTGGTTCTCAATGTAAGTAAACTCTTTTGAATTTTTAAAATTCTTCTAAAATGTTTTCTGAATAATTTTATACCTATTATAATCGTTATCAGAGTTTGCTGTTCTACGGAATCTTTTTTTCAAAAAATTTATAATGTAACAAAAATTTCAAAAATTCACACTTATTTAGAAAAAATTAAATATTTTTTGGAAAAATATTCTAAAAATCTACAGTTGTTTACAAAAAGCTCAATTTAAAAAATTAGATTTCAAACATTAAATTTTTTGCGAAAAAAAATTCCAATATATATTCACAGCTATTTACAAAAAGATCAATTGTAAAAAAATAATTCAAAAATCTACAGCTGTTTACAAAAAATTAAACTTCATATTTTAAAGTTTTGTCTAAGAAAATTAAAAAATTCATAGCTATCCACAAAAAGTTCAATTAAAAAAAAAGAAATTAAAAATTATATTCCAAACATTAAATTTTTTTCAAAAATTGACAGCTATTCACGAGAAATACAGGCACAACTATTAACAAAAATTCAGTTTTTTAGGAAAAAAATTTCATACATCCACAGTTATTCACAAAAATTATATGTTTTTCGGGAAAAGATTTCTAAAATCTACAGCTGGTTATAAAAAGTTCAATTAAAAAAATGCAAATATTAAATTATTTGCAAAAAAAAAAATCAAAAATCTAAAGTTATTCATAATAAATTAAAATTTTTCAAAAATCCACAGCTATTTAAAAAAAATTATAAAAATTTGGAACAAACGAAAAAAAACTTTCAAAAATTAAATTTTCTAGTAAAAAGAAAAAAAAATTAACAACCACCTTATTCCATAGCTTAAATGTCCTTGTTGTAGGACATAGTTTCTCTAATCGGTTTTGAGTAAGAAACATTCAGTAGAACTACAAATTTTGATAATGATCAAAAGAGGTATAAACATTGCTCAGATATGTTTTTGGGCGAGTCCATAAGTTGAAAAGGGTCTACTTACGTTGAGAACCACTACTTTAGAGTATGTTTACTTACTTGGATTAGCTGGTAAGTACGTTATTGTTCGTTAATATTGTTAATATTTCATGTACTCAATGATTGTATGAGATATTATTAGAGTGAGAAATCAATAAACCACAATTAAATATTAATACCTACAAATTACTAATATTATTATAATAAAGTTAAAATCCAAAATGGGGTCTATTGAGCATTTTTCTCTTCAATGGAATTCCTTCGACTCCAATATTAAAGGTCTTTCGGATCTCTATGAAAATGAAGAACTTTTTGATGTGACACTCATATCTGGCTCTAGGCAAATCAAAGCTCATAAGGTTGTTCTCAGTGCATGTTCTCCCGTGTTCCGTTCCATCATTAAATCTGCACCACCTCAGGCGCATCCCTGGATTTATCTAAGAGGAATTAACTTCCATCATATGGAGTTACTCATTTCCTTCATGTATTATGGAGAGGTAAAAGTTATTCAAGAGGAACTCGATGATTTCATTTCTATAGCCGAAGAGTTTGAAATCAAATGTCTTAATACTGAAAAAATGCCCACATCTTTAAGTGATTCTCCTACTCCATCTCCACCTCGTGATTTGCCTGATCTTTCCAGTGTAGACAATGTTTCTGACGATTTATTATCTATATCTCCTCCAACAGCACAAATTGAAAAATATTATACTCCGTATGAAATGAATGATTCGTATATTGCTCAAAATATTAGTCCAGATAAATTTGAAACCATGGAAACTAATAACAAAGATATTAAACTGGATAAGAACAAGAGTAAAGTTAATTAATTATATTATTTCACTTCATATATAATATTTGCTTTTTCCATTTTAGAACACATTCGCGCCTTAGATTTGGAGATAAGTCGATACTACACTAAGCAGAGAAC
The DNA here is from genome assembly GCF_016086655.4 of Lepeophtheirus salmonis. Taxonomy (NCBI): domain Eukaryota; kingdom Metazoa; phylum Arthropoda; class Copepoda; order Siphonostomatoida; family Caligidae; genus Lepeophtheirus; species Lepeophtheirus salmonis. The sequence continues at coordinate 49,387,350 of NC_052131.2, read as the reverse complement.
GGGAAAGAAATTTCAATGTAAAAAATGCAGCTACTTGACTCCTTACGGCAATGCAATTCGTAATCATGTTGAATCAAATCATATAAGTTCAAAGGGTGTCGTTTGTTCCCTTTGTAGTAAAAAATTTAAGACAAGATTATCTTTGCATAATCACTGTTACAGAGTTCATAATGATAAGGGTTCAAATGTCTCATTCAAACCATATAGAAAGACTAAACTATAATTTTAACATTATGTAATACTTTTGATGATATTATTTTTTCTAATTTTTTGCACGATTAGAATAAAGGGTACTTTTCATAGTTTCATTGTTGCGTATCTCATAATAACTCAGTATTGAATTATTTAATTGATTGGGGATAATAAGACATTGAGGAAATGAGCTTTTTTTGGGGGTGGGGGAAGGGATAATTATGAGAGTTATTAATAAGTGTTAGGCTCTTATAAATGTCTTGTACATCGTATGAATATTGTTTGTAATTTTAGAAAAACAATTTCCCATTACTTTTTGTCAACATAATAACCGTTGCTGAAATGAATATAATATCTTAAAGACAATAGGTAGGGTTATGATAATGTACACAAACAAATAAATTGATATTCACTAAAAATCCTATGTCTTCAAAAATAGATTAATGTATCTTTTTGTGTCTACATCGCAATTTGTACGTCTCATTACGTTAATATTAAATTAAAATATTAGTCATTTTAATAAACAACTATTAGTTGATGCGATCATTTTATTTTGATCCGTAAAGACATTCGTTACGATGTTGTTCTTTATGATCGTAGTTACTTAATGACCGGCTCACCTCAAATGATGGATTTCTTGCCTTTTTATTATTAATTTTTTTGTCAGGATGAAATTAGTACAAAAAATAAAGTCTGAAGAGCCTTTTGGGAGCCGAAAGTGATACATTTTCAATGATGTATTATGATTTATGTATAAAGTTTTTATATTAGGAAAATGAGTCACAACTCAGGAGCGTGTGTACTTAAAGAACAGTAACTAGTTCTAATGTTCCTAGAATAAGGCTAGGTAACAAAAACGACTGATGACGTCATTGGGATCACTCTTGACATGGATTACTTAACTTCTGGAAGGACATAAGCCTCGCAATCTCATTATTAGAACTTTTAAAAATAATTATTCTATTAAATAACAATTGTAAAAGAGAAGAATTAATTCTTGTTAAAAGTGATGAATCATAAAGCAGAGATAGGGACTTATCTGATCGTCCATTGAAAAACCTCATTTGGGATTTAAGTCAACAATTATGAAATTGTTAATCGTCTGGTGAAAGTTTTTGTCAAAAAAATTCAGTCTTTGGTGGTGAAACTTGAAAAAGTCATCCAAAAGCAATGATCAATTCTATCGGAAGAAAGAACTAATTTTTATACTTATTTTCATCTATAGATGACTTCACATTAAGTAATTCTGGTCTCATCTCTTGTGTTTGTATTTGATCTCCCTTTTTTAATTCATTAAAAGTATTGCAAATAATGTTTCTGATTTGATTTCCTAGATGACTATGTTACATGTTTGTGGTTCATTTTTGTAGAGTTTATTATCAAGGATGCCTCATTCTCCCCTCTACAAATATGTATATATAGACAATATCTGCTTTAATATGTGCCTTTAATCTCAAAAATCTTAAACTTACGAACCTAAATTTGGATTATTCAACATTTTAAGCATGAATTAGTCCATATTTTGCCTATTTTAATGCAACAAATCGTTATTAACACTACTACTCAAACTCAAGACACGGTACATAATGATCTTCGTTTGATATTTATTTAATTTCAAATTAATTCTGACAGCAAGCTCAACTTTTACCTCCGGATATTTATGTATTAGATTATATTTAGATATGAATGCTATGAATCTTTAATTGGAATAACTCATGATTACATTGATCACTCAATGTAGAGTAATTCACTTATAAAGTAACAAAATTAACTTATTTCTTGTTCATTTCTATAATCACTATTTTTATTTGAAAATACTATTATGTATTGCTCGGAAATAAATGATATTTTTTGATAATAAATTAATTGAGCTAGATCGGAAATGGTTTGATTGAAGCTGTTTATTCTAATTATTGTGTTTTCTTCGTTAATGTGATCATACTTAGTCTTCAAAAAAGCAAGACTTTGCTACATGTATTTATTCGCTCTGCAACCATGAATAACTTATTCATTGATTAAAATCTTCTTTGCAGTATTCCACGTTTGATATTTCAAGTCTCTGAATTGTTACACTAAATCCAATAACTGGACAACTTAAAATGTATTAAAACTAGTTATCAATCTTTAATTAAATAAAATATAATTATTAAATCAAAATAATAATCTTCTCAAAAGGAGAGTTATTATTTCACTAAGTTTTCGGAGTCTTCAGATAATGTTTTCGTCTGTAAGCTCTGCAACCTGTCCTTCAAGGGAGCAGACGATCTTTTTGATCATACGAAGACTCATTTTGAAGGGAACGAAAATAATGCCCCTTATAAACCATCAACCAGATTGTCATCTTAGAGTCTGGGTTACTTAAAATGATGGTCAAATTTAGGAGACTCGTGCTCTCCTATACTCTGGAAATTCTATCTATATTTAGAAATTAATACTGATGTTTAAACATCTGGGTTTGGCATATCTTTTTCGAATGGGAGGCTCAAGCAAGGACAATGATCTCTAGGAGAGATATAAAATTACACGTCAATATGTCTATCAGGAGAGTTGAAAGCACCGTTCCAGGGTGAGTAAGAACGATATATCTAAGTTAATCGAAACTAAAGGAACACACCATTAATAGAAAACCACTTAAGCAATAAATTAAAATTGTCAATCGTCCATATATTGTTTCAATTATTTTATATTATCATTACAGACTAATTAGTTTTACATCTAGTTGACGGATTCTTCATGAGAAGATCCTCTACGATGGCGATACATGTGTGAAGTGAGTATTTTCCTATAAATGAATCTAAAATTAAGGAGCAATGCACTAAATAAATTAATACCCCATTTATACTTGGATACTTAGTCTAAGACATTATAACTTAGACAGTGTACCCGTCATACTTTCTCTTTCGATCTCGAAATTGGAGAGAGCGACAGAGGATATTTGAAATTCAATTATCGCAACCTTTTAATACTAAGGAAATAACTTTGCCAAAGTCGATCTATAGACTAACATGTGTAATCGATATTTAATCATTGCTGCGTTGAGTTGATGAATGGGAAAGTCCATGTATATTCAGCATATGTCTGGATATTGTTGAGGTTGCGCTGTTAATCCTGTAGCTTGTTCCACAGTGCTTGCATACCTTCGTATTGTCTATAGATTTGACGTTACCTCAAACCTTAGAAACTAAGAGTATTATAAGAAGATTCAGATTTGCTAATGCTGGGCTCAATAGTAGAATCGCTAACAGATATTGCTTGACTAATGGAACTCTCTAAGCGCTAAACTTATTTTATATCTTATATTCTATGACAATTAGCATGTTATGTTTTTTTTGTTTTGGTAAAGAATTTAGTCAAACTGTATACTCTGAATACTCAAATTGTATCTCAAGGTTACGTTGTGAAATCCCTTCATTTCCGTAATAGAACATCCTTTTACATCAAAGTAAGCAAGAATTGATGTTTATAAATACCCACAAGTGATGGTTTGTTTATTACCAAAGAAGAGGCACCCATATACAAATTTGAAGAGATAAAAAATATCTGTCTTAATATTTTTGTATTGTAAAGTTGTAATTTAATTTGAAAAGCAAATCTAAAATATTTATACCAAATATTTATTAAATTTCCGTCTTCAATATTAGTACATATTACTTTTTATTTATTCCAGACCATCATATCTAGCAAAATAATATAATACTAATTACTTATTACTGTTAAATACCTAAGTGCTAAGAGGTGAGGGAAACATAGTTTATGCGAGTACGGTACATTTTTATTCCCAAATAATACTGCTGCGAATGACTAAATCATTCCCATGCACATTAAAATTCACTTACATAAAACGGTGTGGACAATTATATGCTTACAAATCAAAAATTCATTTTCGGCAAGATGTCTAAACTGTTGTGGTATTATTAATTGTTAGAGTCCACCGTTAGGTTGTATATTGAATATATTATATGAGTCTATAACTGAATGGCTTAAGTACTTAACGATTTGTCAAATGTATTTAATTGACCTGGAGGGATTCTTCCGCCATTTTAAACCGTTTGAAAACAATGATGTTGCAAGTGATAACTGCATAGTACAAATCCTATCCTCGTTACTTTAACCCATTACCTACATAAATATGATCAGTCGCTAGCCTCTATTTGGGGAGGTAACCTCCCCCCTCCAAAAAAAAAAAAAAAAAAAAAGTATCATAATATGGTTTGACATTCGACCCCGGTTTCACTGCCAAAATTAGAAAATATCAAGTATCGAATTCTTATAAGTAATAAATGTTTTATAAACTAAAATTTTATGTATACACAAATTTAAAGTAAGAAATACAAAATATAGAATGGTTTTTATAGATTTACTCATTTTTGTAAAGGTCCTGTGATCTGACGGAAATAAAAATATCTCTTTAGCATTTTCAAGTTATACATGTGAATCAATTAGTCAAATAACTGGGGTTTTGAGAACCTGTAGTTTTTTTGTGACAAATTGGACCTTGATTTAGTCAATATCAAGTAGCTGCTTGTCCTATGATTGAGCAATACCACGCGTTCCGAAATATGGATATTTTACCCAAAAATTGAGTTTCTGTTGCTTCGTAAAAAAAATAATTCAGAAGTATTAAGTAGATTGACTCAAATTGTGCATCATTTTCATAGAAGGAATAATCTATTTTTTTATGTTCCTTTAATTGGTTAGATGGAGTGGCACTGATTAAGTATAAGTAAACATTATAGTATTACAATTACTCCATCTAACCTAGGAATCTTTTGTTGAAATTATATATATAAAGTATATTTATTTCTCTAGGAATCATCGAGGCACGAACGTGCACACATCAAGTTCAAGAGAATAACTCCCAAGCGGGCTGTCCATAAGTTATGGTGATTCCATTAATCGATTAACTTTTTACGAATATCGCTCATTATGTATTTCTGTTGCTGCCTGTCGTAATACGAAATTTCGGATAAAATATTAAATGCGTAAATCGTTATAAAAAAATTAATCGGAAATATTACAGCTGGTAGGAGAAAATTAAAAGCATCAGCCTAAAATATATACTATTCCAGGTACAAACGATTCAATTTTGAATTATATAGCTCCTAAAGTTTTTCTGGACCATCATTCATTTTAATGACCGACGGTATTTTTTTCACACGTCAATAAAATTAGGGAGAAGGCGTAATATTTTTTTTTTCTAAATAAAATGATATGTAAATCAAATCACTTCAACTTTGCTTTGTGACTACTTTTAACTAAAATCTCAAGTTTGAAACAGAATTATATTAAGAATTAGAGATAAAAAAATAACTTACTCTTTCTTTGTAAACATATTTTCAGCATGAGAACTTCCTCAAAAATATGAAATAGCGTTATAATATTAACTTGGTTCTGGGACACTTTCCCAAAAGCCACTGTGCCAAATGACCCCTTTACCAAACAGACACATGACCAATAAAAAAAATAATAAATATATATTTTTATTATTTATGCTACAATACTATGTAATCATAGACACATGGAATAATCAGGTATCCAACAAAGCTTATTCTTCTATATTTTGCCTCTTGAATGAATGGAGTAAAATATGACGTCGTCTTTTTTTCAAACAATCAATCCTTTTATATTCTCCTCTTGTGGTAATAAAAAGTATCCGTGATGATTCCAGGTCTCCCTAATTCAATTAACTATGATTCCCATTAATGTTACTCTAATTTTAAAAGATAAAACGTTTAATCATTTACCTTGAGTTGCAATGACCAAGTGCTCATTAATTAATTATCGTCTCTGAATCCATGATTCTCAATATGGATTTGTCATTGAATGAGATACTTTAACCATACATGGAGTTAAAGTTACTTTGAAAAGCAATAAGAAAAATATTCACCCATGCCATCCAAACATCGATAGCGGACAACAAGATACATTGTATATTTTGGTTTTGGCGAGGTAACCCGTGATTTATTGGACAATTGTCATGATTTTTGTTAAACGGTTTTATTCGCAGTTTGGTTGAAGCATTTTCATAATTAAATGAATAAATTAGTTATTGTGTGACTAATAATTAACATTTTATCTCTTAAAATTGGAGTTTTTTTTCGGACAATCAAGCAATCAAAGAAACAATCATACAAACTTTGATTTATCAATATATGTAGATAAAATGCATCGAGGGTAACCATATTATTTCAAAAGTCCATCCTAATTTTTAGTGTTCAAAACTGAATATATGTATAACTTTATTAAAGTAAATAAAAAATGTATATTTTCTTCTACATATTTTAGGGGGAATATTTAAAATTTGAACTCCTATTTTTTAATTTTATGTTTTTTTTTGTTATGATTTCCTATAATTTATAATAATTGTGATGCAATGATTGCACCTTAAAGCAATTCATTAGATCTGTTTTATAAATTGGAGTGTGATTTTTGAATTTTCCCATAAAAATTAAAAAATGATAAGTATTCAGTGCCATATGATCCAGTACAACTTTCAAGTCTTTGAAGCTCGTAAATCAGTGTTAATAAAGACAAAGTTTATCTGGATATTTGAAAGTTTATTGTAAAGTCATTTTAATATTGTGTTTAATATCTTTGAACTGTATTACTTTTTGATCTAAGAAATAACAATGTAGCAACGAGCGTGTGTAGCTAAAGGCCAGCACGTTATAATAAAAAAGAGGGGAAAAAACAAGTGTTACAAATTCTAAACATTTTTTAGGGGCAAATTTTGTTGGTGTTGCATACCACCTAAGCAATAGTTTTTTTGTTTTATTTTTGTTGTTCTAATCCTTATTCTTTCTTTCTTGAAGAGGTAGCATCTAAGTATTGAGTAGCTACGTGCAAGTGTGCTCATGAAAAATGGAAAGTAAAACTATGGATTTGTTGGGGAGTTGTCTTCTATATTAATAAAACAATGTGTGTCTGTTCGTCAATGCCTAATAACTCCGAGAAATGCGGTGTACTACCGTTGGTAAGTCATAAATGAGTAATATTACTAATAAATCAATATGAAATGTATACAAACAGTTAATAAAAGTTAAAATACGTGGAATAATTAATTATGTTAAAGTAAGACGTACAAATTGCAACTTGTACCCAACTACTTACTCATTGAGATTTGTTTTTTAAATGCCTATGCATATAGTAATTAGATTACCGTTGTAGTCTGTTTTTTTGTTTATCCCGCTATGAGCTGATCCTTCATATGGTTGTGGACCTGCTGTCATTGATTGAAAATATAGAGTCCGAAGCTATAAGTTCTAGTCATGTTCTAGTCATTTCTAGCTTTTGGCAATTAGTGAACTCCCTCATACATATTTTCCACATGAACATATATTTTTCAAATGTATATTAAACTACGAATGCACAATAGATTCACTAACTTTCACTAGTGTGTAATTGCATCAATAATGTGGGCCTTCTACGATCATGTAAAAAGACATTATTATGAATAAAAATCAAAGACTAATCATAGTAAACATCACTTAGGACAATTTCCTTATGAATTCTTAGACCAATATTTTGTAGCGAGTAAAATATCTCCCTTAGTAGTTTACACAGCAACATACATGAAACATTGTCTTAAAACGTTGCTTTAGGATGTATAAACTATAAGTTCACTTGAAACTACATAGTCTTGTATCAAAAAATATCTATTCATTAAATGCAATCAAAACTTAATAACAAGTTTTATCTTATTCATATAATTTCCACTTTTTGGATTTTGATTCTGATCCCACGATGTCCCTATAACTGTTAAAAACCTTTGAAAGAGGGAAATTGATACTTTTTATTTACTCCAAACCTCTGTACTACAAATATAGGTAAGACCCAATTTAAGAAATATGATATTATTTAACGGAAAGTAATTTATGCTAAATATATAAAAAGTGGTGCTAGGTAAATTAATTCCCTTTCTTTTCAATCCTCTTAATTTCATTCTCAGTAAATTCCTTCCCTGTAAAATTCTTCCCCGGACATTTAATTCCCATTATGAAAAGGGATGTTAGGTGACATCATACGGTGTACAATGTTTCTAAGCTAGTTATTTGTTTAAGTGTAACGCCATTGAGGTAGGGCTCCGAAGAACTTGCGTATTGCTTACGTAGATTGAATTGTGAGTAGATAAAAAAAAGAGAAAAATGGATTATGATTGTTGATTGATGTGAGAGAGTAAGGTTAATTATTATAAATGACATTCGATAGCAGGGGAAGAGCAATGATAGGATTTACTTCCATATCCAAAGGTACGAATAATATACACCGATTCAATTCCCATTCACTATTAAATATTTATGATGATGTCATTTTTTTTAGTTAACGCAATAAACCATATATGTCTCTAGTGTTGGATCGGTCCAAAAAAATTGCAGTCTTATCAGACCGGTACAATTCAATTTTGTCAGTCCTAGGCCCGATCCTATAACCTCCTTCAAAGAGACAATATGCCTGAATTTTAAAGTAGGAAGTGTATAGCTAGAACTTATAATTATAGGTTCTAGCTATCATTTTTTATTTTCTTGGTTTTATATTATTCAATCCTAGCTAGGAGGGAAGAAAATAAAAACACAGATAGGATCGTAGGACTGAAGGACCGATATATCGGTACTAAGGACCGTTGAATGATAAAAAAGATTGAACTGATAAAAAAAAATTGAGTGAAAGGGTTGGGAGGGGGGATACTGATTAAGAAATCAGTTCTAAGACCGATCCAAGACTACATATCCCCATCCATCAGTCGCCATTAGTCATCTCCAGTACCAAGTGCCCAGACCTCCATGTACAGTAGAGTGTTCACTATTTTGTAAAGTTGACCAAATTCAAAACTATCATGAACCAGGAGATGTGTTTAGGTATTGGTGACCTCCTAAAAAAGTCTTTTATATGCTATCAAAAACTGTTACACTCCATCACTTCAAAATTCCAGTGTACCGGAAGTACTTCAAAATGATATCAAATTAAAAAAAGAAAAAAATATTATTATAATTCAGGCATAAGAAAAGAAAAAATATATTTTATAATTTCTTCGAGTTTGTTAGTTTTTTGTTATTATTTAAATCCTGAGTAGTGAACTTCCTTTCCTACTACATTCAATTATATTCAAAACCTGATTGAAAGGGGGGGAGAGGGTTATTTGACAAATAACTTTTTCTGGAAGAGACAAAAAACTGTTTTTAATTTTTTAAAGAAAATTTTGACATTGTTATCTTTTTTAGATATGACGATAATGATAAATTTTTTTGCTCAAGTAGCCACAATGGCCACTATAGTTCTAGTTACACTAATATAAGTGCTCTAATAACTATTTAGGTACTTGAAAAAAAGAAGTATGGGGTAGGAATCAAACCAAAAAATCATACATTAATCATAATACTTTACGTGTACAGTTTGTAAGCATATTATATCTGCACCAAAATCAATATTTTGAATCAAATATGTGTTTTGAAGCAGTTTGAAATGTGACATATATGAAAAATATTTCATAATTTTTATTGAATGAATTAAGTTGATTCTGATTTTAGCTCGCATGTCGGTTTGTGTATTTCACAATTCATTTCATATCATAGGCTCCACTCCATCAAAAATTGGCTATTTCATAGCTTGGTATTTAAGTTTTTTTTGTTGTTGTGGGCCAGGGGGGATTATGGAATTCAAATGAAGGAGACGAAAAAAAATATCCACAAAATCCGTTAAACTGAGAATATAGGGTATTTTTTTCTCTATTTTTTTAAATGAATACAGCACATAATATCTTAATAACAGGAAAGTATGTATTTATGCATGGAACCCATGATATCTGGAATAAAGACGGCATTTTTACCTTTCCCATATCAGTCAATTTTTCTTTAATGTGCAGAATGAATTATGGTATATTATTTTCTCAATAATAAATGGGAGTAAAGTAAGAGCTGAATATAATGTGTTTTACATTTCTAAAATGTCAAAATACAAATTTCAGCAAAAATTGGTCTTTCTCAATTTTTTTAATTACAAATTCTAATCTGAACGATTGCATTTTAAAAGAAATATAACTTTTATAAAATTTAAAGAAAACTCTAAAACCGGATATCGTTGAATGTGCTTATTTCTAAAGAATTATCTACGAAAAATGCATCTAAATACAAATTACGCACTAGGCACTGCAAGTGTATAAAATAAGCAGAAAAAATTACTTAAGTGGGGGAAAAAAGGAAGAAAAAATGACGTTAATAGACTATCATGATGAATATAATCACGATCACATAAAACATGTATAAAGAAGCAGGAATTATAAATCCAATGATCTAGATTCTGTGGTAGAAGAAATGCAAATGTCTTATTATAAAAAAAAATTCAAGAAGTTAAGAAAATCTTCATATAAATATATATACACAAATATATAAAGTATTTAAAATTTAGTAACCATGAATAACTACTTTAAAAATAACTTCCTAATTACTAGGTTTTTTAGTGTATTATAAATAAAAAAATTACATAATTGCATTTTATAAAAACTCATATCATAAACGTTGAAGGCAGTAATGACAAAATGTTTTCTCAATTAGATATAGATATCAAAAGTTTTTAGTACGTATCATGAAGGTACAAGGAATGGGTAGCAAGAGATGAACCCTTCCGCAGCATTGAATTCTATATCCTTTGACATAAATTGTTCAGTTGTTTTAAATGATATGATACATACAAGGATAGTCAGCCACCCTTAAAACATTATTACGCATGGATTATCATTAATGTGCGTATAGAAAGTTAAAAATCAAAATGCGCGTCAAAAGGAAAGATATGTTTGGAAGGAACGATTTGATTAATTTTATAAGCAAGAACGGAATCACATATTACAAATATAATGACAACTATGTAATAGGGGGTTGAGCATATTTTAAATGAGTATTGGACAATTAAGCCAAGAAAGGATGCAATTTATAAATTGGATATTTAAGCAAAGAATGACAAAAAGTATTTGCCATCTCATTTTCGAAAGAACAATTGAATAACTAATGTATTTCAAGACAATCTTAAGAATCAAACGACATTGATTAAAGATATACTTAAAAAGTAAACTCCATTATATTTCTCACTAAAAAACTAACAAATAAAAATGTCCCAAATCATAATTACACATTTGCTTATCATTATTAAGACAAACTACAAAGAAGAAATGATGTTCCATGAATTTAGATCTTAACGGGGAAGGTTCCTTCTTGCAATTGCTCATCCCAGTTCTCAAGCCAATAACTTGGGCAAATAGTTTTGTAGGTTCTCAAAAAGTATTCGCAAGGTTTGAAGTCTTCACCTCTCAACTTGGTGCAGCGATGATAGTCCACATACGATTGGAAACAATGTCTAATGGAGCAAGAAAATAAAATTATAATTCATTATCAAGCAAATTAACTATAAAGAAATAATATATAGCTATTCTGATTGTGACATCCATAACATAAGAATACTAACACTTTAATTTTCAAAATTAAAATTTAATACACTTATTAAAATGAGATAAACAAATTTAGTTTACCTAGTTTAGTACCCTATTGATATTCAATCCCAAAGAAGACATTTTCCAGAATCAAATTAGTAGCATTTCTGCTAACTTTTTCCTAAACAATCTAAGCCTTTTTGCCCCCATTATCTAATTGCAGAATCTCAATAAAGCCGTTCCCTCCTAGATTTATTACTCATAAATTTTATAAACTTTTTTAATTTATTAATTTTTTTTTACTAAAAATATATTATGTAATTGACGCTTTCTTTAGAAAATATTAGTAGTTTCTTTTTTTTTACATATAATTTTAAAGGAGTTTTTAATCATACGGTTAAGAAGAATAACTGATTAAAATAAATTAATTTATATTATAATTGTATCATATATACACCATACTTTCGATTGGATTCATTTTAGTAATATGTTCAGCTAAGGAAGTTTTAACGTGTAAATAAACCAGGAACAGTGACAAAGGGGCCGTCGCTTCCTCTGGACCAAATATATTTAAAAAGTTTCATAATTTAAGGGCTGCCAAATTGGGGGAAGGAATACTTTTCCAAAATATGATAAAAATTGCGTTTAAAAATAATGCACATAATTGAAAGGCGAGCCAAGTCGCAACTGATTAGGAACGACTTCTACTTAAATACTCCATTTTATTTACAGTTAAGAATGACAATTTAAAAATTTAGAGACAGTGGGGTTGTTTAATCAACCAGAAATATCCATTTATATCGATTAGTGCTCCCTGTATGTTATACTCCTATTTTTTTTCTTTATGTTCTATTGATATATGAATCAGGGATCACTAAATACAGTGCAATCGATGACGTATTTCATACGTTAATTGAATTACAAAGGAACGAATAAATATTTTCGAAGATCCAATTGTTGAAGGAATAAATTATACAACCTAGTTTACAAATATATAAATCCAATGACAGCGTCAAAAAATAAAATCAGTCAACATTCAATCAAATATGACTGTCTTGATCATAATGAGCAAGATATGAACATCCCAGAATAGCCAAGGTCCTGGGTAATAGAAAGTAAAGAAAATCGGATAATAATGACTCAATACCTGGTTTGGTTAGGATTGGGAAATCTAGGATCGAATGGAGTGGCTGACTTTCCCAACTTGGTTTGTCTGTTGTAGGCGGCAACTTTCACATCGGGATGGTAGTTCTTGGCGTCCTCGAACAAGTTATCCACAGAGAGTTCAAAAATAGTGAGAGCATCCCTTAAAGGAAGTCAAAGAGTGAATATCTTCAAAACTCCAATTAGAAAATTAAATATGACAGACTTACGCTACTTCTTTTTCGTTTCCACCTCCCTCACGGTATCCAGCGATTTGGCCATGGAGGGCCTTTCGCTTCTCATCAATAAGACCCTTGATATCATCTAGAGAGATAGGCATTTTTGGATAAAGTTTCGTCTACAAGTGAAGGAAACGAATAGGAATAAGAAGGTAGAATCAGTTAATAACTAAACGACTAAAATGGCTCCTTCAGAAATTACAGTGTGACCTCAACTCCCAAGTGGCAGAAAAATAGAAAAAGGAAGGTGGCAAATAGTTACGTAGACTCTATCATCAAACATCGCAATATTACAATGTTAACCCCTTAGTCAAGAGCAGATTACCAATTCTAGTATCAATTACCATCCGTGCTGATTTTGCCATAATTTAGTTGACTATAAATTAACTATAATTACTATTTCCTAATTATGTAGCTTATTTGAAACTAAAACTTGAACAATACGGTTTTCCATAGTGTTCGCTAGCAATGAATAACCTTCCATAAAGGTTTTCTTTATTATTTAAATATAAATAGTTGAGTTGGAGAATAGGTTCTACGCAGTCTAATGCTTCACATTTGGAAACATATGATATTAACATTATACGTCATCACCAAAACATTTCGTATTTTTTATATCTCCAGTGTTGAAATCTTACTATATAATTCATTTTCTAGAATACCGTCTCTAGCATTTTGTTGAATTTAAGACCAACAAAGAAAACTCGAGTGCCATGGAAATATATAATCATTTTGCTTAATATAGATTTAGGTGCCTAGAACTCAGATTCGTAGCTAGAGAAAAAAATACAAAGAACTAGATGCCAAGATGAGCGAATGATTTAATAAAGGTATCATCTCAGAAAAGTGCTTTGATATGACGTCACATTTGTTTGTTTTCCTCACATTAAGCAGGTGCTTCCTGCATTAAGAGATAAAATAATATACATACAGTATATTCCTTGACTACGAGTTTGAACTTGTACAAGCAAATTGTACAATTTGCAACCAACAAAAGAGATGAATCATTTTAAAGAAGGATTTACAGTACTTGGTACGAGGATAACACAATAATTGAATATTCAATAGGTGATCAATTAGATGTACCATTTATAATTACTTTAATACAAATTAGAAAAATATAAGTATTTTGTGGTACATTATTATGTTCAAAAGTCAACAGTTATATATACATAATAACTATATGCTTTGAATAGATCAAAATGAAATTATTCTATAACTGTATATATGGTATTTGATAATGACCGAATATACAATTAAATAATGCATTTTTAGATGAGTAAATTGCAACTTGTACAAGTTGCAATTTATTCATCTAAAAGTGTATTATTAAATTAAAGGATTAGTCATTCTAATTACCAACTATGAAATAATACTATCATTTTATTTTTATCTATTATAATTACATAGGTAATAATTATTATGTATTTATGAATAATATAACTCTGTGCACTTGAACTTTATAATGTGCCACAGAATAATTATACTTTAGTAATTTGTATTAAAATAGTCAAAAATGACAACATTAATGTATCGATCATCCCATTCGTGGAATATTCAATTATTGCATTATACTTATTACTGTAAATTCATCATTTTAAATGATTCATCACATTTTGGGGTTGCAACTTGTACAACTTGCTTATACAAGTTGCAGCTTGTACTCAACATATTATATTATAATTTATAAGTTATAACTTATAATTTAAATATTATTTCTTTTTCTAGCTCAGACACCTTAGCTGATGTAGGAATAGAGTTGTCGGCCCTGAGTATATATAAACATCATCAAGATGACGTCACTGGACTTGTTGTTATGAATTTGTATAATTAACCGTTGTTTGTTGTCTCAACCCAAGCCAATATTGAAGCGATACAAACTCGAAACTGCAATTGAATAATTGGAATTTACAAAGTATTTGGGTGGAGTAATTAAGTGTAATGTCAACAAAAATCTTGGAGGATTTGGTGGACACACCAAATCCAAAGTTGGTTTCCAAGTTTAGGAAGCTGGTCTCCTTTTATATTGAGAAAGTAAGTTGAATTAGAGAGAAGAGTAACTAATTGCCTGGACATTAATGATGACTGATTTGATTGACCTTTCTTTCTTAATTGTTAGGGTCAATATGGATCCGCATTGTACTGGGCGAACAAAGCGGTGACGCTGAGTTGTAATGCAACAGAAGATGTTCTTGGATTAGCGGAGTGCCTTTTACTTCGCCGTGAATTTCACCGAGCGGCACACGTGCTCCGTGTGCGAGAGTTGGACACCTCCAACATCCACTGCACTTATTTAACTGCCAAAGCTCTCTATGAAGCACATGCCTACGATGAGGCTCTTCTCGTTCTCCAAGGAGCCAACGAGGCATTTGACAAGGCTCGTACGCAGGAGGATAACAACCTCGGATCCATATTCCTCCTAAAGGGATATATTCTTGAAGCTCTAGACAATCGAGTTCTGGCTACAGAGGCATTCAAATCCGCTTTGAGAGAAGACATTCATTGCTATGAAGCCTTTGAGGCACTCGTAAAGCACCAAATTCTCACAGCTCAAGAAGAGATTGACTTAATCAGTGGTTTACCTCGGGAAGAGGAGGATCTTGTCATTCCTCTCTATGAAATCTCTCTCAAAAAATATAATCAACCCTCTGATATGGTTCTTCCTAGTGTATTAGCTCCTTTGGCAGAAAACACGGATGTGCAAGTGAGTCTTGCAGAGCGTGCTTACTATAATTGTGATTACTCCCTATGCTTTAAATTAACGACCAAGTGAGTGATAATCTCTTTTTTTTTTTTTTTTTTACATACTCACATATTCCACTTCCTTTCTATTCCAGAGTAATTAAACAAGATCCCTTTCATACAGAGTGCCTTCCTATCCACATTACTTGTATGGTCGAGCTTCAGAAACCAAATGGTATAACATTTCTTAATAAGTCATATTATGAGTAACCTTTTAATTATGTCCATTTCTAGATTTATTTCATTTGGCGCATAAATTAGTAGAACTCTATCCAGAATCCTGCATTTCATGGTACGCCGTTGGCTGCTACTATTACTTAGTTAAAAAACATGAACCTGCTCGTCGATTTTTAAGCAAAGCAACGCAATTGGACCGAGTATTTGGCCCTGCGTGGCTTGCATATGGACATTCATTTGCTACAGAAAATGAACATGATCAAGCCATTGCGGCTTATTTTAAGGCATGTCAACTTATGAAAGGGTAGGTTTTTAAATTTAGCATCCATTCTATTCAACTAATTAACTTTTTTGTTTGTTGCGTAGGTGTCATTTGCCTCTTCTTTACATTGGGGTTGAATATAGTCTGACGAATAATCCAAATCTTGCCAAAACGTTTTTCTCTGAAGCTCTATGTATTGCTCCCAAGGATCCCTTTGTTTTACATGAAATGGGTGTGATATACTTTCATGATCATGAGTACGCCATACACTTAATCATAAATTCATTTGATTTAACGATTTATCTATTTTAGTTATGTAACAGCAGAATTGTACTTCCTGGATGCGCTCAAACAAGTAGAAAAAATAAACGACTCGGCCCTGTCCAGTAAATGGGAGTCTCTTCTCAACAATTTAGGACATTGTTCTCGCAAACTGAGCAAATTCACTGAAGCCCTTAACTTTCATCAACAAGCATTAGTTTTAAAACCTTTGAACGCATCCACATATTCCGCCATAGGTTACGTTCATTCTCTTATGGGAAATTTAATGGAAGCCGTTGAGAGCTTTCATAAGGCTCTCGGACTTCGCCGGGACGACACTTTCTCCACATCCATGCTGAATAATGTCATTGAGCAACTCATGGTGACGGTCTCTCCTTTTCCTGGTAATTATTTGGCATCCAAAGAGTCTTCTCAATTATATTCTTATAACTAACTATTTCACTATTTAGATTATCCTAATGACTTGCCCAAATTTGATATTTTAAACGGTAAAAAACAGCAATCGCAATTAACGGAAGAAGGCCAGGGAAATGAAATAACGAAACCCGTCTCCTCTGATGAGCTAAACTCTAATACTCCAATATCAACATCTGCTGCAACGGCTGTGATATTTTCGTCGACTACTGCACAAAATGACAATAGCAGTCTTTCTATAGACATTGATATGATGGACATGAGTGAATCTGGGATACTAGACAATTCTCTATAGTTCTCTGCACATTTTTTTCCATCATTGGATAACTATTAACAAGATTAATTATTATAATTATACATATATTTATTTATGAACAATTTCACTCTAATAATAACTATTGAAGCAGCTCAATACTGAGCTTATCATTATGTCGAAAATTGATAGATAATGTGATAATTTATCAACGTAATACAAGTTATGGCATATTCTTACATTTATTCAATGTTTTAATAAATGAATAGTACAATGCGTTTATGAACTACACAAATAAAGGTCTCTGTTTTTATTCCGAACTTTATAATATAACTCATCCTAAGCCTTAAAATTGGCTAATCCAGACAAATGTATTCATAAATAAAATATTGATTCTACATTGACGAAATTTAAAAAGGATGTTTTTATTTAGCGAACTTTTTTCTCGTCAACTATTTGTTTAATACTATGATATATTTTCGTTAGATTATGACTATACTTAGGATTTGAGCTAAATCGTTCAAAAAATTGCTCATTTTGACTTTTTGGGAAAAACTTAAGTCCTTTTACGTATGAAAATTGCTAATTTTTCTAAACTGGTACTAAATAAATAGAGAAAATTAGGGTTTTACTTAGATTACACAGCAGTTTTTGATGAATCCTTTATGATAATTTTTGAGATAAAATCCACTTACAAAAACCCTCTTTCATTAGGCCCTCTTTTTGGATGTCAAAATATGTATATCATGTAATTACATTATCGGATATGCGAGGGAGCTGGATTCCAAGTACAACCAAATTGACTGTTGAATAGTTCCCATTGAATCCTGCAACAAAGAAGAAAAACTTATATGCCAAATTGCGAAATCCTGATGTTATACGTTTGACGTATAATAATTGCTGTTGATGATGAGATGCTTATATTAATCAAGACTCGTGAAGATCACTCCAACTTTTAACTTGTTCCAATTGCTAATGTGGACGTCGAACGGTCTTTTAGTATATTTAAAACTACCAATACTAACCAAAGGCAAAAATTAAAAGAAGAAAATCTTGATTTGTCGATATAATAAAGCAAAATTTATGAATGAATTATGATAAATATAAAACAACACTAGTTACTTTAAATTTTCTTTATGAAACTGTATTTTTTTTAATATACAAATTGCTCAATTTTTATTTTTTAGGTGGTCATTTTTCAAAAATTAAGAGCTCTTTTATGCTCATTTTGGCCGAAAAAATTGATCGAAAGTTTTTTACGTTCAGGGGCATCCGCAAGATAATTTTTTTTTAGGTGGGGGAACTAGTTTTTGAAATTTCCAAAAATTAAAATTTTTTGGAAAAAAATTTCAAATATTAATTTTTTTGGAAAAAAATTTCTAAAATCTATTGCTATTCTGAAAAAAATGTAATTTTCAGAATTTTTTTTCAAGAATTTACACCTATTCAGAAAATATTAAATTTTAAAAAAATAATAAAAAAAAAGCAAAAATTCCTTTACTTTTTTTGGGGGGCTACACACCTTGTAGACGCCTCTGCTAATTATGACTGTAATATATGACAAAATATTGACGATTGGATAAGAAATTATGCTGTATACTTTTGCTCTTGCAATGGCTCATTTTTATGACTTATTAAACAAACTTCCTTCTCAATTAGATACACATTTGACATTACATCAAATACATAAATTACCATACAAATATAATTTCACTGAAGTAAAAAAGATTGGCAATTAGGACTTGTCTAGATAACTTTTATTTGAATGTAACTGAAGAAGTGATTAAGTCGATAATAATAGGAATTTATGAATTTTACATTCAATCCAGTTTTGTATATATAAATGATAGATTTTATGTTGAATGTAGTAGCGAAGAAATTTCCCTCTACAGGAACTAAATAATAAGCATAAAAGCTAATGAAAAGAAAGTCCACTCTTCGTGTTGACAACTCGAAACGGACGAGGTAAAAAATGTACCGATTATCACCACTAAAGCTTTAAACAAAGTAGCGAAACGAGTATGAAAACAGTAAATAGGTGAAAAATGTATTGGTCAGAATTTACTTTTTTTGTCCGCCAAGGGCAGTATTTTGATATTATTTCTATCTTCAAGAAAATAACAACTCTAGCTATAAACTAAAATATATTCGGGTATTTATAAAAAAATAGCTAAATTTGAGTCACAAGTGTAGAAAGTAGAATATATTCTATTCGACTAATTCTAGGATTATTAGTTTTGTAATTTTAGTGATAAATTATGTGAGATGATAAGATTTGTCCTTCAGGGGAGCAAATGAGCTTTTTGACCATATCAAAAGTAATTTTAGAGAATAACTCTGCTAGTAGACTGACTCCTACAAGTACTGTAGTCTGTATGGCTTGCTACCCAATATCAGATTATACCTACAGAAACCTCAATCTCTATGGTCTCCATGTTTTGAAGTAGTTCCTTTCTAAAAGTCTCCAGGAAGTCCTTGAGGGGGAGGAATTGAGTTTTTTTTTCGGAAAATGCTTCAAAATTCAAGGTTTCATCCTTAAATCCTTCATGTAATAATTTGTGGAAGTGGAGAAATTGATGGAAATTCACGAGATTAAATTGGAAGTTGGGACAGCTCAGTACTGATCTGCAAAGGGAATGCTTGTTTTTTTTTATACGAAAAAGAGGGCAAATGGACCCCGGACTACAGGTGACAGATATTGATGGAACCTTCAAGAACTGGCTACAGAAGAGGTCGTTATTAAATTCGAAATTTATTATGTTTGTAGAGTTTATCTCAGATGAAGAATATATATTCCTTAATAAATGAAAAGAAATATAGTTTATAAATTATGCTTGATTTTGTGTTCCTTCTTTTCAACTTGTTTACTGTAAAGCTTGTATATGTTCATTAGTTTTAGATTCATTTATGGGAAAATACTCACTATACACATGTATCGCCATCGGAAAGGATGTTCTAATGAAGAATTAACCCGCTAGATGTGAAACTAATTAGTCTCCAAACAATAATATAAAATAATTGAAACAATATATAGACAATTCGCAATTTTAATTTATTTCTTAAGTGTTTTGCCATTAATGGTGTATTCCTTTAGTTTTTGTTAAGTGAAATATATCATTCATAACTATTAGTAATTTGATTCCATATTAGAACATTATACGGTCCCATGTATCGCAAGCTCCTAGTATAAGAGCATATTTAAGGTCAATTTGCCGGGAATTTTTGTTATATGCCAGCCTGTAGTAGGATCTTCGTCTTCAACCACTTATCGAATTCCATCAGAAAACTTGGTACCGAAAGCGAAGATCCAGAATATATATTAACAATCAACGGAAGCAAGTGGATCCCTTCAAGGAAACACGGAGGTCAAAATTCCCTTATCTAAGGAGATATGAAGGAATTGGGCCTTAAAAATATAAAGGATATTTTGAACTGCATTGAATCTACTCACCCTCCAATAATGATGCTGAAACGGTGCCTTCAGCTCTCCTGATTTCATCTCAGTAGGTATAGGTATAATTGTTCAAAGATGGTACTGGCAAATTCGGGAATAACTTTTCTAAATATGGATTGAATTCCCGGGGGATAGGAGAGCACAAGTCTCTTAAATTTGACCATCATTTTAAGTAAGTTAGAGTAAGTAAGATGACAATCTGATTGATGGTTCATAAGGGGCATTATTTTCGTTTCATTCAAAATAAGTCTTTGCATCATCAAAAAGATCGTCTGCTCCCTTGAAGGATAGGTTGCAGACCTTACAGACGAAAATATTATACGAAGACTCCGATACATTATTCTTATCATCTGACATAATTAATTATAATAAAAATAATTAACTCAATATAACTTTATAAAAACTAGAATATCAATATGAATATAGATAAACATAAAACACATGTTATCGACTTCATTATAAATAAATGAATGACTTCATAGTAAAAGCGACATCTTGCGAAAAAATATGAAAAATACTGACCATACTATTTCCTCAGGTTAATGGTCGCGTTTCGATTCTTGGTTTAAAGCTTTAAGCATCACTATTGTCTATTGATGAAAAGGCAACCGCAAGGTATCTACAGAGAGGTAACGCCACTAAGCATCATTGCTACTACGTGCAATTGACAGATATTTCATTATTTTTCTCATTTAATCGATAGACATTGTTAGCTTAATTTTTCTACGGCACGACGAAAACTTCCTACCAGTTTTTTCTCCTTCGTGTCCCTCTGCGTATCACTAATGACACGCTTGTCATAGTTTTGTCATCACTGACCTAAGCGAATAGTAGCTCATTGCGGTATTGATCTGTATTAGGACTAAAACGATTGATCTATCTACATAATATTTATCTGAACCATGAACATATCCGTCGAAGTTAATACACGTTGTAAGACGTTTAAAGAACATACGTTTGCATTTTCAGAACATCAGAATGGATATTAGAATTAGAAATCTCATTCAATTATCTTTAACTTGTTATTGCTCCTAATTTGAGGAAATTTCAGAGTTTTAATTCAAAACATATGTAACAGTTATTTTAATATTGGACCTTGTATCTATAGAATCAGCATGAATTTTATTTATTATTTCGCTTTGAAATATATTTATTTCGTTGATATTAATTACTAGAGAATTAAAAGAGGATTGACTCTTCTTTAATTCAAGACAATCAAATGAAATAAAACAACAATTTGAAACTCAAATAAGAAAAATGAGAACTTCTTTAGTCAAATCACATTCATGTATTATGATAATTTTAGCCTTTGAATGAAAATACTCACCAAAAAAATAGTTTTTCAAACAAATGGGAACTTATAGAGTTGTGAATCCCAAACATCACGGCTTAGCAGAGACAATACCTTTTATAACTTTATTGTTCAGCCGCAAGTAAAAAGTTGTCGAACTCTTCAAGTCCAAATCACCAAATTAAAGGGAAAAAAAAAAAAGTCAGCAACATAAAATAAACTAATCAAAAACTAATTAAAGAGTTCACTTCATGGGTATCCTGTATAACTCAAAGTTTGCCCGCACGTCATACTTTCTTTTTCTATCTCGAAATTGGAGACAGCGACAGAGGATTGTTGAAATTCAACTATCGCAGCCTTTCAATAATAAGGAAATCACTTGGGTACGTCAAGCGAAGGAACGTGAAGTGAAGAATATATTGATGGATTTAGAGGAAAAGGATCTCGAATTGAGAATTTAGCTCTTATGATGTATTCGATGGAGGGTAGGGGGTGAGTTCTTTCGGAGTCCATCCGTTGACTGAGGGATGAGGCTGAAGGGCATCATATCTTATTAAGTAAGACATTACCACTTTTTCTTATATCTACCATGAATCATGACAGTTTAGTAGTTTTACTTTAAGGAATACATTGCACGGGAGTCGTAGTGTACAAATTCGTACTGGCTTTTTTTCTTCTTGGACATTGATGAAGTCGGATAAGAGTGAATTCAAAGCCTAATTGAAGTATTTTTACCCATAGTTTACAGTCTATAATCATGGTCCTAATTCAAACTTAATTATTTGTGACCTAATAATAAGTTTAAATATTAAAAAACATGAATTATCATTTGATTTTGTGATGTTTTTACAGATCATAATTGTTGGAATAAGTTTAGGGGTAGGATTATATTATCATAGGAGCCATTACTGTATATTTCTATACCTAACAAATATACAATAATAGTGCACATAATTTAATATTCCATATACATTATAGCCGTCTATTTTCAGATGTCTTAAAAATCCAGCGCTTCTAAAGCAGTCGCCAAGATTGGAAACAAACCAGATGGTCAAGGAAATGTTTTAAGCACTTCAAGGGCACTGGAGAGTCGAAAATGGGGGGGGGCACTGCTCCATCAACAAGAGTGTACTTAACCTTATACCTAATGATGTTAGAGTCCTTGACGTGCTTAAAACATATCCTTGACCATTTGGATTTTTAAGACATCTGAAAATAGATGGTTATAATATATATGGAATATTAAATTATGTAATAACTAACAAGGATGCCGAAACATATGATTGCTTTATAAATTTATGAAAATACTTATGAAAAAAAGCTTATTTTCACATAATTGTGGTTAAGTTCACATTTCTTTCACAATTTAATAGCAAGATCGTGCTCTGGGAATCCAGAAAAAGCCTGTGTTCTTGAAGTACAATTGAATGCAATGCAAGCAGGCTTTGACCTCTACGAATAAAAAATAAGAATGCATCAAGTTCCAATGATATCCACTACGATAAACTTACCTAATACCAAACTCCTTTTCTAAAAATTAGAAGGTTATTTTATCACTAATGATTAATTTATCAAGATTTTAAGAAATATTATTAATAACTCAAAGGTTAATGTTGACATAATAACTGAATGATTTGATCTTTATGTTTCTTTATTGGTCATCAGCTGAACACTTCAATAAATTGTTCTCGTCATTCTAATGAGTAATCTCAATACTTTATATCTCTATGATCTTGTCCCTTTGAAAGAGGATACGTTGAACAGCTAAAAGGACATAGTTAGTAACTACTTCATCTGAGTTGTTGGAGTTAGCATACAAGACCGATTCACCGGTCGTAGGACTGACATATTTTATTAGGACTGGACTGATGGGACTGCGTTCTTTTTTTTAGCTTTTTAGACCGATCCAACAATAATATTTATTTATTTTTTTTATTTCATTTCATTTTCTACAAATTTAGACAACCTGTGGGTCAGGGGTATTATAGCATATTAGAAGGGTACTTTGTTGATTAGAAACGTGGCAGGGGTGGAGTTTCAACTGCATTGGATCCCAGTACTTTAATTGTACAACATGAGGGCCGGAGTGTAATTGGGGGATACTAGAAGGGTCCCTAGATGCTCAGGGAAGAAGGGGCGGATAAATTTAACTTGTCTCGAGGCCCAGCAGTTCACCTACAGAACCCGTGATATAGTAGACATGGACGTACTGAACTATTTATTTTATTTCGAATTCTTTTATTTATGGTTTAAATAACTCCAGAATTTAGTAGACCTTGTCAATAGACAACATACACACTAAGACTATCGTTCTAATCCTCTTCTTTTCCTTTTTAATTAATATTTAATATATGTACGTTCTCTCGTTTTCCGTTTGTACAATAATTTGTCCTTTGATTTTTAATTTTTTGGTGCATTTTCGAACATTTATTTGCGAAAAAACAAACTTGTTCTCCAGAGGCCAGCAAATGGTCTGATCAGAATTAAACATAGCCCTAGGTGCATAACTCAGAATCTAAACAACTTTTATTTTATGTCAAAAGAATGTGTTTCTCTCAGTTTTTGAAATAAATACCCTGGTTATGATTTTTTATTAGCGGACGTACATACAATATACCCAGTGTTGAATTATGTGAAAAATATTTAAAAATGGCATGTACGCAGTTCAACTTACACTTCAAAAAAAAAAAAAAATATTACCATCGGCCAACCTGTTAGTGAGATACGGGCCTTTTTAAAATCTTAACCACTAGATGGCCTTTACATAGTGAAAAACTCTTATCGCTGATTTTAAAGTTCATACTTATGATAAAAGTATTATTTAGGTATCAAATTATATTCTTTTTGGGGGGATTTATCCTGACCCGTTTTTTTAATTGATAATCTGAAGATTGCATTTTCTTTTTGTCCGTTCTTGTCATTATTATTTAACTCCTGCTGAGTAGTGGACTTCCTTTTCTACTACATTCAATTATCTTCCAAGCCGTCTTTTGAACATTCGTGTGTGCTCATAGAAGACGAAAAGTAAGCTTGAGGATTTGTTGGGGAGTTATAATTGTAATTATAATAAGAGTAATTCTTGCCAATGTCCTTGTTTATTTCCTTCTCTCCCTCCTCCCTTGCCACAGCTCGTTGTACTTGATCTAATGTTAAACTGCTCTCCTCCAAAACATTCTTCAAATTGTAATGATTAACATTTGGATATTCGGTTTCTTTTTTTAGCATGCCCAAAATTACACTAGATTTTCATCTCTCCTTATGCTTAATTTTTTTATTTGGAGTGACTATATAGAGAGTGAATCTCACTCATTATTTTAATAATAATATTTAAGTTTCTTCATTATAATTATTACTAAATATGTATAAATATAATACTCTGTAGTATTACTAGAAGTAGCACGTAAGATCCTACCTTTTTATGATTACATTATTACAAGGAATGACATTTCATTTTACATCATATTAAATAAATAATAAAATCATGAACAAATACTCATTTTAAATCAAGAAATCACGAAAATAATTAAGGTAAACTACAACAAAATAATATTTTACTTAGGTAGGTACCTGCTTTATAAGTATTTAATTTACCATTGTAATCCTACTTTTTTACAAGATTCTGAAAAGATGTTTGTGTTTTAGGGGTAGTCAAGTGTTATTTTGTGCACATACCTACTTGTGGCAAAAAATAAGTTTCTTTAGAATATAATTCTAGACTTTTTTCATGTAAATGTAATTGAAGGTTCTTTATAATTTTATTTTATTCAATTACTCTTCTTTAGATAGCAAATAATATACAATGGGGTTAGCCCTAACTTTCACAAAAGGAATTTTGGCGATGTTTGAGTACATTTTATCTGTATTTCAAATGGAAATAAGTTTGCAAAGGTTTTTACATCTTATTTCTCAAAATAAGATGCATTGAGCTCCCCACATAGCTCTAACCTCTTCCTGAAGCCAGTGCACACTCTCTGGACGAAGTCCCCGGACATAATCTCTCACTCCAAGTTCCCTGTAGCCTTCGTAGTACTTACAGAGGGGTATGGGACCTGTCCAATCTTCCTTTCAATGGCGCCCGGATGCTATAGTCAAGAGAGTTGAGATCGGGGGAAGATGGACACACATTTTACTCTCCCAGAAGTCAGCCATGTTTTTTGGGAGACATTTTTTAATATTCTTTGCTTTGTTGGCATGTGCTGTATCTTGCTGCCAGACATAGTCCCTTGATGAGTAATTGGTTTCTACCCAGTGCTGCACCTTTGTTGTCATGAGCAAGAGGTACTCCTCATTCTCCACACTAGTCTCAGTGAGGAACCAGATGGTGACATATATTGTGGGAGGACCTCCAGGAAGTCGTCCAACACTTCCTTGGCCTCATAATGGGCACAGGCTAGGCTATAGTCCTTGGTTGAAATTCCTCAATCATAGCGATGGTTGATGATTGTATTTGACTTCCACCACCACCGTCCGTCCTAGTACTATATTTTAACCAACCGTTTTGGATCTATTTATTTTTCTTTTGCTCGAGTTTTCCCTTAATCCTATGAGGGATTGCATACTACCCAACTAAATTATTGAGTCTTGGTTCCTTCTTCTACTCTCACTTCAACCTCTACACTCCATCCTCAAATCTGACAACATAGTTTTCCCCACGAATACTCTCGGACCTCTCTTCGTTCTTCATTGACGTGCACACTCCAAGCACTACCGTTCCCTTGTCCACATATCATGTACCTACCCAAAATATTGTTGACAATAATCACCTCCACTCCTTTAACTAACTTTTCTCTTATAAGACACCTCACCACAGGTCCTTACTGCAGTTCACAATGGATCCATTCACCACCATTACCGTTCTCTTTGATTTGAAGCGCTCTCTATCACAATCATTCGTTCTGATAATTATCTGGGAGCAGCCAGTGTCAATCAGTGCCAAACGCATTTTTATTTTATTTTTATGATGGTGTTTGGAGTTATTGCGCTTGTTTTTCTTCCCGGGGTGCTACAAACTCCCCAGGTCTCCAAACCAAGAACACCTGGGGAAACGCTAGCACGATGTTCCCTTCTTGTTTCTTCTAGTCATCCGTTAATTGGTCGTATTCACTCATCTCTCTTCCATTCAGTCTGCCATTTAGTCCATGATTCCAGCAGTACCTTAGCTAGTTCCCCCTTACAAGTTCATACTGTTATGTCAGCTAAAACGCATAATCTTGGTACGACGTCTACAACCTTCATGCTTTTCATGGCCGTGATAGTTTGTTTCCCCATCTTCACCTTAACCATGAATTGAGACAATAGACTCATGTTACTCCCTCACTTCCTTTACTTATAGTGATAACAATAAACAACCCGTACATTCTAATCATAATGATGAATAATCAGAAAGGCTTAATTTACATATACCTAAATATCAAAATAGAAGAATGATTAGGAGATGGCACTTATTATTATCTGGATAGATCTTAATCATATTTAGAACACAGCACAGTCTTATTAATCTACAATCTTTTAATTTTAATTAAACTTCTTTTATTCACAAAGACCGTTGAAAATGTTTTTTCAAAAGATTTAAAAATGGTTAACCAATCAGTACATTAGGAATAAATTAATGAATTGAGATCCGAGTTCAATTCCTTTAAAGAGCAATCTCCCATCTCAAAATCAATTCCTTCCAATGAATTACTCATCCACATAATTAATTAATTAATTGCTGTGTAGTATGGAAAAATTGTAGTTCCATAACTCATAACTCAAGTATTGCCTCCTGCATATATCAAGTCACAATTATTTTGATGGGATGGAAACAGTACTATTTTTGGAATATTTGGGGACGAGTAAAAAAAAAGATGTACAAAATGTTTTAGTAGTGCAAGTAAATAGTTTAGGCATATCATGCAGGTATTATAATGGAGTTTTTAGAAATAACAATTTTTTTTAAACATTGATCTTCTTAATTTTGAGGATGTTTATTTTAAGCAAGAACATTTAGATTTTAAACTAAGGGGTATTTGAAGTCATGGGGCCCTTTATTGTTTACAATTCTCTGCGGTGCTCCCCTCCCAGAACAGGGGACTCGGGTTGCACTTAAATTTCATTGAACTAAAATGCTCTTTAAAAGAGAGGCCACTTAATTTTCGGTTTTTGTGAGCAAGGAGAAGGGTTTATATTTCAAGATGAATGCATTTTAATTCCTGTTTTTCTTTATAATATTTTTTTTCTTCTTTACTTTTAATATTACTTTTATTTTAAATTACAATTGTCTTTGATGTTCAATTAAATTTTATTTTGATTTTAAGTTAAATTTTAGTTTGTCAAACATGTAGGTACATTTCTGTGCAAAACAAAACGATGAGTCAATGGCCATTCTAATTAAACTGCAATTTCAAATTCGATTCAGACTCGTAAACAACTCTAGTGCCACGCCCTAAAAAAACAGTCAAGAAGCAAGTATGTTTTCAAGGAGCCACTGTACTTACAATTTTCTTTTATTTAGAAGGGGGGTGTCCAACCTATGATGCATTGCTTAATTTGTGGTAGAGCATTGCAGTCACATTACTTATAAGCTGTGCGTTATTAAATTAGCATATTGCCTGCAAAATGTTGACCACTCCTGCTTTAGATAATTTTATCATAATTTAATTAGTTTCATCATAGCATACAATCACAAAATTTCTTCTACTTACCTACTAGCCGTCTTGTACGTGGAGCCGCTCATATGACGTCACTTAATCACTTGACGTATACAATATTTTTTCTTCCCTTCACAGAATTCCCCTTGTGAATTCAATTAAAAGGGTTCATTTACAGTTGTTACATAGTTAGTTATAGAAGAATTTACATAGCGATAAAATCCATAGAGAGTTATGTCTGATGATACTGAGGAGTAGTAAGGACAATTATTTGACATCGCGACAACAGACGAGAGAAAAAGATAGTTGACCAAAAAAATTTAAATCATAGTATTTCCCACTATAATTTCTAACAATTTTATAATATTTGTATATCCATTGAAAAAAATATGGGTTTCCCTAAAAATAATTAGGCATTTCAATTTAATAACGATCATGTTTTTGGAGTAATATCCTGTCTTGAACCATATATCCCCACTAATTAAAACTTTTTCAAAATGTTATAAAAAAGGATTTCGATCATATCAAACTCTTAGGGCGCTCGAAAAACTGAGAAAGATGATCATAAATTCCCTGAGAGGAATAAAGGATGGCAGAAAGTTTACTGATCAATTCCAAATCTCCGCTGGAATAATTAAACTTTTTATGCCTTGCAAGGATTGGTGTAAACTTTATAATGACGCTCTAGATACCTTCTTGGAGTGCCCCACTGTGGGTATTTTAAAGAGCTTGGTAAAGCTAAATATAAAAGAATTAGAACATGCTAATATTAACGTTTCCAAAGGTATTGTTTTGTTCGGGATTTCCAAAAAAATAGGAGTCTTATCGGAAAGCAAGGCTTTAGATTTTGCTTTACTAAATTCTTAACCCTTAATAGTAAACATAATAACAAATAAGGATGGGTTACATCCTCTGGAACTGAGAGATATTGTTATTTCTGCAACAGCAGCACTTTCCATTAAAGTTCCGTCTCTAGGGAATAATACGTGGACTTTGGCCGGAAAAGAAATTAAGTACCTTCCGTTAACATCAGGCCATCATTTAAAAGCTTTGACAATTATTTTAAAACCATCTAAAATTTAAATGAGAGGCTTGTTTTTAGTATTTTCATCAATTCTCTATGTTAAATTTTAGAGAAATACACATTACATATTTTGATTAAAAAAATTCCAAGGGAACATCAATTTTAATCAAAAATAACAAAAACGACGTATAAATCTCATTTATTTAATTATTAAGGAAAAATATCCTTGAGGTAATTTTTTTAAGGGCAAATGTCTTGAAGCAAAATTAACTAGCGCCTTTTCATAATCGTCGTTATGTTAGCACCACTTGGCTTTAGTGCAATGTCAAGTGTAAACATTTTACACCTATACACTTATTATGAGTACTTCAAGGTAGTCAGTACGTGTACTTTTTATCAACACAACAAGATCTAATGCTTTTAACTTGGTGAATGATATGAAATAAATGCCCTAGTCCATTCATAAATTGTCACATCAATATTAATAGTTGGTTGTGATATAATACCAAAAATAATGAATAAGTTTAGAATTCAATATCCGTATGTGAAGCATTTCTTAATTAGAAGTATATAATAGCATTAAATATATCTATCATAGTGTAGGTATAGCTTATACAATAGTGAATTAAAAAATTCTTATTAGGGGGGATGTATTGTTATAGATATACTGCAAATCTTAAAATTATGTCTTCTCTCTTGAACCACAATTGGCACATTATATAATATATTTTTCAAAATGTTAAAAGCTTGTTTGTTCGTTCCTTGATTAGGAGGCTCCTCTTAATTCTTTAATAAATGGGTTGAAGTCTATTCAATAAAAAGGATTAATGGAGAGGGGAAAAAAAAGTGAATCATTAAATTTAATTGTTCATGGTTTCCTAGATTTTTTTCCTCATTTAAATTTTCAATGTCATCCTTGAGTATGGATTTACTCATAGACAAGAAAATATAAAACTAATCAAAAATGCCTCAATATTAGGAGCTGAAAGAAAGTTCTATATATAATATATCTTCGTACGGCTACATATGTATTGCAATTATTTGCATAAAGCTACTAGGACATATAAAAACAACTCTGTCAATGCTCCTTTATTTAAAGAATTGGATTCTCATGTCTCTTTCCTCCGGGTCTTTCTCAACAATCTGCAATTTGACAAGGATTTCATTCTTTTAAAGACATACAAACCCATTCAGGATCTTCCACGTCGTAGAGAAGCATATGAATCTAAGTCTCAGTTACTCTCCCATATTGTACTAAAACGAGGAACGAAACCCATTAGGGAAGTGAAAGGGAAGCCTTATTCTGTTTTAACTCCTTTTCCATTTCATCCTAAATTCAATCCAAGACCCAACTATCGTCAGTCCATATTTATTGTAATTACTAATTTGTACTGACTATCATTTGTTCATGATGGCTATCAATTAACATAAGTCTTCTTCATCGAAGATAGATTTATTGGGGAATGTGTAGATTTCAATCTAACGACAGATCGTGTTTCTTCATCACTCCCGGCATTAAAGATGAAGTTATTGTAATGAAGTGGAGCATAATTATACATAATGATCATGAATAATTATTCGTCAACAGTCCTTCAGTTTCATTTCACTCTTAACATATAGTAATCGTTTTAAGTATAAAGAAGACATAAGGAAATTCAAAACCTTACTGTACAAGAATTACTTGTAGCAAATAACTTTTAGGATTAAATATAGCCCATAACTTTCATAGTATGTATTGATATGTACTAATTTAATCTAGAAAAAAATTCAAGATTTATAATTTAATACTAACTAATATGAAATAGAACTTTTTCCACTGAAATTGAAAAATTTAAATGCAACTTGGACTCCATAATTTTCAAAAAAAATTTTCAAGATTTATAAAGGGTTTAATTTAGCAGATGGGATTTGCCAATGTAGTTAAATAAAGTAAATGCGATTTTTTAAGAAGATTTTGAATTTTTTATAAAAAGATTTCCAAAAGACAAACAAGCTCATTTCAGATTTTTTATTTTTTTATTATATGTATAATGAACTTGGTTGTTGATTACTATTTAAATGCTTCATTGATTTAAAAACTTAATTTTTCCTAAGGAGATTATAAATGATGAGTTTACTGAAATTGAAAAATTTAAATGCAACATTAGAAGGAAGACTTTGTCAAACCATAATTTTCAAAATTCCAGCAATGATTTGCAAGACCTACCAAATTCTGAACAATAGGGAAACACACCCTCAACAACTATAACGATTTCATAGTTGGGAAGAATTGGCTATATACTAGAGATTTTGGAACCAAAACTTGCAGTAGCACTTAATTACAATTTTAACCCCACCATTTTTAATTACACGATTTCATTATACTACCATCCGATAGCTGAAACAAAAATAAATAAGTTTAGTTTTTATCCCATGTCTCTAAGTATAACTTGCAGTAGCACTTAATTACAATTTTAACCCCACCATTTTTAATTACAAATGTCAGTCTCTAAGTATAAAAATGTCAGAGCAATAACAAAAAAGGCAACGTGCGCAATATCCTTTGCGCTAGTTTATGTGTCGAGAACGCTGCAAAGACCGTTTGCATTTCCATCCAGTCTGCCTACAACATCAATAAACCTATTTAGCCACATAAAGCCAAGAAGATTCAAAATATATGCATCAACAATACGGCTGACTTCTGCCTGCCTCAATGTGACCCTCCTTCAGCCCTGGCCTTTGCAGTTTGGGCCGTCTTGTTTATCGAACTTCTCAATCAAATTTGGATTCGATCCCCCTGTCATCATGACAACTATGTACGCCATTTACAGAGTCTTCATCGTCAAGAGCTGTTCGTCGGCATATTGAGGCTGTCATTATTAATGAAGGTGGACATGTTCGTAATCAAGTAATGCTATTACAAGTTTTGGGTCCTTATTCTATAGTGTTGAGAATTTTCGTGTTTGATTTTTTTTATCTGACGTGAATTTTTCAAAACTGATCTGAACTAATATTTCTGTTAAAACCAAAATTCAAACCATGGACCGGAATTCAAATTGTAGACCAAAATTTTCTTTACTAAATTAATACATGATATCAGATCAAGTCCAATTATTTTAGGAGTGAATTTTACTACAAGAATGGTGCAGACTGAAGTTCGATCGAATGTATTAAAATTATAAAGATCTTTGACCGGTCTTGGACTTCTAGACGGAAATCCAAGACTACTAACTACCAATTGATTTTGAGCCTTTTAGATGAAAGGTCACGAGATTCAATAAGTGTAACGAAGGGCAAGACAACCTTGAGTGATTTTTGCCTTAAATGCATCCTCTTTCTGTGTTCAATATCGAATAAAAGGAATGATGCATATATATATATGCATCATTGAGTAGATAAACTTGAATAGAGTTTAACTTTACCTCAGGGGATTTTTTTCATTTTTTTCCTTATTTAGATTTTTTTCAAAAGAAAACTTTAATAATATTAATGCACTATACAGGGTTGATCTTATCTAGTAATACACTTGATTTAAATTTTAATCTGGAATGACATTGCTGCAAAATCACATCTTACCTCTAAACAAAATAGGCTGAGACTGTTGGAAAGAGCAAAGAAGATTCTTAATTTTCTCAAGGCCTACAAAAATTCGAGTCAAGTTTCTGTCTTTTCTGATGATTTTTTTTCGTCGTTGATGGCACTGTGAATAAGCAAAACAGCCGCTACATGGGAACGAACCATCCAGACAATGTCTCAACTTCAGTGAGATATGTCTTTAGAACAAAAAAATCCATCCGGAACCCTAGTCTTGGGCGTTCCTTTCACTTTTGTGGAGAGGAAGGAACGGCTCAATGTAGATGCTTACATCGAACTTCTGGATAAGAAAGTGCTATCTTGGCCGAGAAAAGTTCGGAGACAACTCAAGACGGAGCTCCGTGTCATTGCGTCCCTAAGACTCAGACCTTCCTGAGAAACAACTTTCCGGTCTTTCGGGAACTCAACAAGGGCCGCCCCCAATCCAGACGCGAGATCCTTCGACTGCTCTGTCTAGGCGCGTCTGGAGGATAGGTATTGTGATACTCATCACAGGAGTGTCCAGTCTCCAGAGGTTTCCATCAAGAAGGAGTGGACCAAGCTTGAGTCTAACTACAAAGTCAAGGTATGCCTGGGATTTAGAGTTGGTATCGAGGCAATTATTAGAGCTGAGGGCTCACATATTGAATAAAAGTTGTGCCGAGCACTATTTTGAGAGGATCTTGTAAAATAAATATCCTCAAAAAAACATTTTGTGTAAATTTAATCTTAAAAAATTGAAAATAATCAGATGTGTACCACAAGATTAGATCAACCCTGTAGACATTTGTTTATTTTGTATAGTGCGTGGCAATCAGGGTGTAGAAATAGTAGTGGGGTTTCATTATGTATAAAAAAACTTTAAATGTGGTGCATCATTACGAAACAAAAAAAAATCTTGTTAAATTGCCTTTTTGGAAAAAGAAAGTTATATTGCTACACACTGTATTAAGTAAATTAAATTCTAGAAAGTAAGTACTACTGGTACATCAAAGCGGGAAAAAATATTTTCAACCATAAAAACATGGAGGGAAGATGTAATATACTTACATAATTACCTAGGTACTCTGCTGTACCTCTCTTGTCCTTAGATTGTAGATGATTTTATGCATGAAAATACATTATTAAAGTTCTAAGAATTATAATTTAAATATTCATTCAAAACGACTGATCACAAAGAGAATAAGAGATGAATTCATAAATTATAAAGATCTAAAAGTTTTATTTATTTATTATTTTTAACTGTCAATTAAATTGTCGTAAATCTTTTTTATAAGAATGATGAGATCAAATTATAATTATTTTGAAGGAGAAGAGAGGGGCAAAGCTTACTTGGGAAGCGGTGTTAAAATGTATTTTTAATTAATTTTAAATTATATAATAGTGACGTCATCGTCCCGCAACTTTACAATCTTATGAATATGTTATATACTTGCCTAAAAAAGGGGCAATGACCCATATGGTTCCGCTACCACGGGGTTATATTGTGATAAATAGAGCAAAGTTTGTACACCTGTCTGTTTATTAGTGTCTGAATGCCTCATTTTTAACATTGAGCGTGTCTAGCTAAAGCTGAGCGTATCATATTAAAAAAGAAAAACAAGTGTGTGCGTGTGCTCTATTCAACTAAAGTTTTGTAAGTATTATATGATTTCCATAAAATGGTTGCATTAATAAAAACAAAGTCTCGGCATCTAGCTTCAAATAAAAATATCTTGGGTTTATGTTCAACTCACTTACTAAATTATAGAGGGTTAAAAACATAATATATTATTACTTTTATTTATGCCGGCAAGAACACTGCAACTTCATCAAGACATTAGGGATCAGTAGCTTTATGGTTTTCAAACTCCATAAACGCTTAGAAAGGAACGATAGTCTTAAGGATCGTCCTCACTCACCCGGTCAATCTTGATCCAGCAACCACAAAAACAAAACAAAAAAAACCAACCTTTCATTAAAATACAGAAAAGTTTATTTTGCACAGAATATATCTGCCATCTCATCTTGTAAAAACTATATCAAAGCTGGGGAAGGAGGGGGGGGTAAGTATTTTTTTTTTGAAAAAATTAGAGAAACCATTCTTTCTTTTCTCAATGGTACAGTTGAATGTTAATCGAATAATCAGTCTACGTCAAATAATTGCACAAAGTAGGTAAACCTTGGCCTAAATTCAACGAAGACTACTCGCATTTAAAACATTTAGCCATCCTCTTATCCTTGTGCCCAAGAAAATAGTGCCCAACATATATCATGCCTTCTTGTAATTTCCCAAATTGATCTATCTTTTACTAATGTATAACATTATATAATATGAAATGTTTATACACTATAATCCATATGAAATATTAATCTGACTTGAAGTAGAACGTAAGAGTATGAGGATATGGTAGTGATTCTATGTCAAAAATATAAAAAAAATATATATAATATCATAATCTCACTTATGTAATGAGTTCGAACAAATTCGGATAGAATGATTCGTCTAAAACACGCTAAATAATCCCTCAGATCAGCATTATTTTAGCAAGATATACATATTCAAATCAAATTACAGTAAAATGAGAGATGAGTTATTTTCCCGACAGATGGCTCCACACTCTGTCGCTAATATATCATTTTCACGTGGCTTCATCATTGTTGATGACGATCTTTTTGGGGCCCTTAACAAGGTTTTATAAAAATAAAAACCCTTTCTCATTAATATTAAGGAAACTAGTGAATTATTTGATATACAAATTTTAAAATTTTGATACCTCTATTGACTGGTTTTACTATATACCTTACCCTAAAATATATATAAAATATGTTATAACATCGTTATACAACCTTGTTTCCGAGTTGTAGATCAAGATTAACCATTACAATGGAGAGAATAAGGTATTTCACTTTAATTATCTTACTTTTCTCGTCCCTAATTGATAAAAAAAGATTAAATTGTACTTATATATTAGGGATTTATAGTATATGTTACATTAATCCAAATCAAATATTAGTATTTATCATTGACATCAAGTAGTATTCAATGTAGGTATTCAGTTTTTCTTTATTCTGAAAGCCATTTGATGGAATCTAATCAAGTTTTATTGATTTGTATAGTAAATATATGTAGTAAAAATATCAACTTTGACTCCCAAAATGGCGTCTTTTTCAATTATGATGTAATTTATGATGTTAGTGAATATGATCTGTATAAGTAAACAACGCTAATAGTCCAATAATGTTTCATACAACCTTTGAGGAAATCTAAATCGGAGACAATTCTGAGCATTGTTTACTTAGACTTGTTTGTAAACAAGGAAAGTGATGCCACCTTGTAACAAAATAATAAAACTCCCTGATTGATAACACCATGCAACAGCATTTTTGCGTGTTGGCTGAAACCAACAATTCATAATTTGAAAATGAATGATTCATTATTTTATCTTGATTACAATTAATAAAAAATGCATATAACCATAAATAAATTGAATAAAATACCGTGATTT
Source organism: Lepeophtheirus salmonis (assembly GCF_016086655.4). Taxonomy (NCBI): domain Eukaryota; kingdom Metazoa; phylum Arthropoda; class Copepoda; order Siphonostomatoida; family Caligidae; genus Lepeophtheirus; species Lepeophtheirus salmonis. Next base: position 49,350,792 of record NC_052131.2, on the reverse strand, counting down.
TTGGCAAGGCCTGGGACTTATCAGGCTATGGTGAACTCAAATAATAAATCCTATTAAACATAGTTGAATAGTTGGAAGAATGGCGTAATGCACTAAATACTTGCTGGATATGAGCATTGCTTACTTATAATACTTTGCAACACAGAGTGGCGCCACATTGTGACAAAATAATACAACTCCCATAATGAGCATTATCACATAGAGGAGACATTAGCGACCTAAAGCAATCTATACTTATATTAGCTCAGGCTACAGGAAGTTACATTACATTGCGGATAATCTATATTTATAAGCTTGTTCATGCCCAATTAATTTATGATTTTTATCTTTCTCAATCAGAAAGAGAAGAAATTGAGTCATACAAATGATGAATAGTCGAAATAAAATTCCCATTTAAAGTTCAGTAATCTTAATCACTATTTCAATTGATGGCTTTATTTTTTTCAAAGAATCCATTGAAAAGAGATATCAGATAACAAAATCTTATGTAGTCTACATACTACATAGGTGACGATTTTCCATAGGATTTTGCACACTGTTTAAAGTTGAAATTTACGTGATCTTAAAATGTCAATATATATATTTTTTAAATTCATTCTAATCAAGGTAGTAAAAAATAACGTCTTAGCGTCTGCCTTCTGATTGGCTGAGCTGAGTGACGTCATAAATGTTGTATTCACTCAGAAATTAAAACAATAATATAACAACGTGATTTGAGAATTTTTATTATCTCCTTTCACTGAAAAATCAGAACAAAATCAGAACTCAAATTGATCCTCTATCATGGAAAAATCATTAATGTATTCATCAGCACCCGAATCTCCAGTGTCTGCTGTATTTACTTTTGTGACCTCCTTTACTCTCTCTGCTGCTTCTACAGGCTTGTCTGCCTCGAGGTCCTCATCAATTCTCCCATCTACATTTACAATATCCTTCTCGTGTGAAACTCCATTTTTTCGGTGAGCAAACAATGTGTTAATTCAGTAGATTAATTAATGCAAAAAAAAAAAAAAAAAAAAGAAGAAGATCTTTCAAATATTATTGATTGACAAATGGGCAGACGGTTTTAGATTTATTCATAAGATTTGATAAATGATATATATCTGTAAGCTATTTTTATTATTTTTTCCAGGAACTCGAATTTCAACAGCCACCAAAACCACTACAGTCAAAGAAACGACGACATATTAATGCTACGTGGGTTCTGGCCTCTTGTCCATCACCAGCTGATATATCCTATAACAATTTTACAAAGGATCCTGCATTGCACCGAAACTGGGTGAAGTCCTACAAAAGAAAAGATAAGTTCGACACAAAAAAAATTACACACTGCGGGAAGAGCTAAAATTGTCAAAAGTGGAGACTTCAAATCTGAAGAAAGAGGTTCATTGTTTGTTGTCTAAAAAATACAAAAAGGATTCCCTCCGATATATTCTGAAACTGGCTCAAACTCCAGCGCAAGTCAAAGGAATCCTTAGCCCACAAAAGATTCGTTTTCATTCTGAGAGAGGATGTTATAAAAGCTTTAGTTCTGAAGACGATGAGCTGTAAAACTTTTGAATACTTGAGAAGAACTCAAGCCGTCCAGATACCAAGTCGCCAAACTGTTGATAGGTGGATCAAAAGTTTTAATATTATCCCTGGAATTCAGAAATACTGCTTACGAATTCTTCACGAAATGACCCTTAATTTTGAAGATGAAGAAGACTGATTTGGAATTCTCTCTTTTGACGAGGTTGATATAAAGAACAGGTTTGAAATTGAAACTAAAACTCAAACATATAGGGTGACTGCAAGAAAGTTCAAGCTGCAATGGTCCCAGGTCTTTTTAAGTTTTGAAAACAACCTGTTTATTTCAAATTTCAGGCTCCAATGACAAAAGAGAAACTATTCGATATTATCAATGATATTGAAGTATTTGGCATCAAGATCTTTGCCGTCATTTTTGATCTCAGAAATAAGACCTTCTTCCTCAGTCAGCTTGGACTCCTCAAACCTGGTCAGCTTACTTTTCCAAAGCCACATGATCCAAGTCGGCCGATTTTTGGATTTCCAGATGCCCTGCATTTGATTAAACTAGCCCAAAACCACCTGACAAGGGATATATCATTCCCAATTGTAACGGGAAATCAATGAGGTTCGGGCAAGGACATTTTGAAGAACTCATGCATATTGATTGTGGTGAATTTAAAGTTGCTTGGAAATTGACTGAAAGACATATTGAGAGCAAAGGGATTGCTCGCAAAGTGTTAGGCTAACTTGTCAAATATTTTCCAAGACAACTGCAAAAGCTTTCACTTTCATTTTCTTGGTGGAAAATGAAAAGACCAAAATGACTGGAAATACTTTACTATTGTTTAATCAGTGGTTTGATGTCATGAATTCAAGAATCCCTGTGGTTTCTAAAAATCCTCTTAAGGGAGAGTTTGGTTTACACATTGAAGAGCAACTGACAATCCTGGATGAGATGTTGGATTTCATGAACTTTATGCAGCTTGATGATTCAACTCTATCTACAAGTACAGTGGATGATCGAAATTCTAATAAATATGCGAAACATGTGGAGCAAATAAAAAAGAAAAAGGTCAAACTGCCTTGGCAACTTGGAATAATTGCTTCAATCCACTCGATAAAGGGCCTCTACTATTACCTTAAAAACAATAGCAATATGAAGTTCATTTTGACAGCAAGATTGCCTCAATAATCTTTTTTAAATATTGAAAGGAATGTCAAGTTAGTTGGTATTATGATTTTCTCATAATTTTTTGAAATACTGGATCAATTTTTCGATTTTAACTCAATTTAACTTTTTTTTAATATTCAGATTATGACCATCCCGGTCCTATAGAGGCATTGCCTCGATTTTGAACTCTACTCCTTGGTCAACATCATGATTGATTGATTCAGAATAGAGATGGAAAACTTTAAAAAAGATAATTCAAGCATCTTTGATTCAGTCTATGCGTCCTCTGAAATTATCATAGAATTTGCACCTCCAAATATGAAGTTCATTTTGACAGCAAGATTGCCTCAATAATCTTTTTTAAATATTGAAAGGAATGTCAAGTTAGTTGGTATTATGATTTTCTCATAATTTTTTGAAATACTGGATCAATTTTTCGATTTTAACTCAATTTAACTTTTTTTTAATATTCAGATTATGACCATCCCGGTCCTATAGAGGCATTGCCTCGATTTTGAACTCTACTCCTTGGTCAACATCATGATTGATTGATTCAGAATAGAGATGGAAAACTTTAAAAAAGATACTTCAAGCATCTTTGATTCAGTCTATGCGTCCTCTGAAATTATCATAGAATTTGTTCCTCCACGACATCAATCAAGTGCTAAGCAACAATTGAATCAGCCTACACCTCCCAGAACCAGGAGACCTTCAAATAAATGACTAAACAGCACTAATCAGGATACAAGTCTCATCATCGTTTTTTTAAAGAAAAAATAGCACAAAACTTTCATTCCTACAGTTGATACCTCCTATATGTTTAACCAAATATTGAAACAGGCTTTAATATATTAATGCCTTAGAAAGAAAGTTTATATTATCATAAACTAAATACCATAATAAATAGATTCTAGAAAAAGTAAAGAATGATACGTTCTCATACGTATTTTGGATTTTTTGTTATTATAATTATGAATGTTCTTTAAATCTAGTTTTTTAGTAGTAGTGGCTGAGTTAAGTATGCTACTCTGTTTTATGTGTATTTTTGATTTTAGAAAGTGATTAAAGCTAGTACGTGTTTGTTTGAGCTCTTTTGATGTTTATATATTTTTCATGAATTTTTTTTTTTCAGTGTTTTATTTTAAAGGGATACAAATGGGATGTTGCCTATAATTAAGGGGGGATAATTTTGAACTAGACTCTTAATGTATTATTAAGATTTTCGAACTTCTCTCTTATTTTTTCATGATCTTATGAATGTTTGAGATATATTTTTGTTCAATAAAACCCATAATGTAAAAAAAAAAAAAAAAGTGGCTTAGAAAGAAACATTTTAATTTTTTTTTGATAAGAACCTCTAATGGTATGGGTAGAGTAAATGGATTACACAAGGATAGGAACAGCATAAATATTTGTCGGTGAGCAGTACATTAGTCGTCATAATACACTCTTTTTCTTTTCTATAACTGTATATACTTAGTTCCATAACTATACGATAAGTACTTATGAAAATCTGGTGTATTTTTAGGTCAACCGTTTTTTGGAGTTGGTAATCCGAAGAATGAGTTTTCTTTTCCTAAAGAGTTGTCATAAATATTTACCTCATGTGTTCTCATAAGAGTAATTCTTGTCCATGTCCTTGTTTATTTCCTTCTCTCCCTCCTCCCCTCGTCACAGCTGCTTGTAGCTGCTCTAAAAAAAGTCCATGACAGCGAAGCTGCTCTCCTGCATTGTAAGGGTACCATTCTGATTTTCGCATTCTTTTATTTTTAAAAGGCCCAAAACTACAGGCAATTTTCATCACTAACTATAAATGGAAAAATAAATGTCTTACAATTTTTAAGAACTGTTTCACTCATAGTATTTATTAAACTATAGATCTTAATTTTTGTAAAGTTGTAAGTTAAATCTTGAATTTCAAACAGGTCATCATCCGGCTTCTGAAAATACGGAGAATATATATATTATTTAAATAAGTTCCTAGTGAATCTTGAGGAGAGAGACTGAAATAAATAAATACATTGAAAATTAATTATAAATTTGGAGAGTAATCAATCTTTATTTGCTGCGGCCACTAATTAGCAAATGGAGGTAAAAGACATAACAAATTTAATATAAATGAAGAATGCCAATTTGATCATAATTTCCTTTACTCTTTGTATTTGTGAATTTTTTTATATTACAGAAATGAGGTGTCAGGTTTGGCAATGTAATAAGTGGAAAAACTTTGATAAGAAAGATGTCACTACTGATCAAGTTATCACATCAAAATTAAATAGTTTAATATATATATTTTTTAAACATATATTAAAGATAAGTATGATGTAATTTAATAAAATCTTTACAATTAATATTGTTTTTCCATTTTTTTCCTCCCATTTATGTTTGTTTATTTGTTACCAATCATTATCGATCATATTTTTGAGCTCTGTTCTCGAATAGTTTCCAAAGAATCCAAATTTCCAAAAAATAATATGATTTATTTAGTGCGGTGAGTTATGTTTGTTATGGCAATGATTGTTTTTGCATATTTTAGCTGTTTTATCCCTTATTTGTGTATCCGATGCTAGAATATTACCATCTATTGCGGAAACTCTACTATCAATAAAGTTATTCACTAGCTCATTTCTTCATACAAAGATTCGCGTAAATACAAAACAGATGGTTATCTCCAGACTATTTTAGTGCTTACTAGTTATGAAGTTGGAATAATATAGAAGGAATGTGGTAGAAATACAACCAATTTGGGGTTTAATAAGGATTCACAGTTTTTTTTGTCTCTAGTCTCTTAATTCTGATAAACTCCATTTATTGTATTCCACTATTAGTAGGAGGACTTTATCAAATTAATGCTTTAATCAAGATAAAATCATCTAAGACCTGCACAAAAACTTCTTGCTAGTGACAGTGGTGGTCTATTTTTTTTTTAACCTTCTCTTTACTGTGTCATTGAACAAAGAAGAACATGATCATGGACGATAGTATCATAACATAAAACAAATTTTGAGAAATCTATATCCTAAGGGAAAAAAAGTAGTTATTGGGAAACAACATATTGAAGTGGATAAATTGATAATTGAATTTTGTAATACTATTGAATGAACGATTTTATTTAATCTGTATAACTATGAATTTTATTCTATCTACTTGATGTGATAATTATTGAAGTTGGTGTTATATTTGTTTTTATTTTTTCAAATAACTCTTCATTTGCGATATCTCTTTCAATTTTTGTTTCAATAAGCATTATACAAGAATAAAAGATACATCTTAAAAGGCCATGAGCAAACTAACAAAACAATTCATATCCACAAGATGGTACAAATCTACTAAGTTGACATAGTAAACAAATAAGTATACAAACTAATAATATGTAATACACACAAGATGGCGCCATTATCCTCGGGTATGTAAACAAAATAATAATAATTAAACAACGCTCATGCCTAAAAGTTATCTTAAAGAACTTTTGGCTACACCAGAGCTCAGACTAAAATCTGATGGACTACATCATCTAATACAAAGTGGAGTCCAAAGCCTGCCGCGTCCACTACAGCAACCTCAAGTCTTCTGTGAATAAGGAGTGGAAGAAAGTGACTCACAACTACATCTCACATGTTTATTTTTTTATTTTTGAATAAATTTTTCTTTGATGTCCACCATGTCCGGTCCATGTCCGAAGGTGTTGAAATACTTATTCACTACCCAGTAATTATTACTCAAATTAAGAGAACTGAAGGAAAAACAACTGCCTACAAAACTCCATTGAAATATCTGTTTACCTTGTTTCATACTTAGTCATAGTGTTTTGTTGCTTCTAATTTCTTCGTTCGGGTCCAGTCTAGTCTAAGACCTGTCATTAAATACGACTGAATAATATTAATTCATAAGGAAAACGACGTCACTAAGGCTCAAATTTTCCTTTTTTTTAAGGACTACAAAGTGGACTAGAACGAACTGGTCACAACACTACTTAACTTCAATTCACAAAAAGATATTGATGTGCCATCTGTATTCTTCCTTCTTTTATTCTATTTCTCTGTTACTAACTTGTCCTCATAAGTTGAGTTCATAACCAGGTGTATTTCGATTGATATTGGTGTTGATACTCGGTTTGAGACCGTTTTGGTCCTTCGTGATTTTTTTTTTGAACGATCTTTTGTTCCAGAATGTGGTCTGGAACTGTGTAATGAGAAAAAAAAATTAAACTCTTTTTCTAAAAAAAAAAGAAGTTATACTAATATAAATCATTATCAGACCATACAAATTTTTCTGTTTTTTTGAAAATAAAATAAAATATTTTGTGGGACCGATCAAGAAGGATTTTTTTTTTTTTGTGGATCCTACATTTTACTTCAAGACGTCTCCAGACCAAACTTGAACCGAATGAGTTCGGTCTAACAAAAATTATAACTGTATCAAGATTGAAACCCATCAATAATTCATATGTATTAAACGAAGGACTAATCCAAATCCCTCTTCCATCCTATTTGATTCAACATCTGACCTTTGGGTAACATAATATTATCCATCCTCTGAGTCAGCCTCTTATATGTGTACTTCACTAAGTATGTACATTTACATTAGATTTTATCTACATAAATCATGAAACAGAACCATGTCATGAATTTCATCTCTAGATTTCCTTTTTGTGTGTTATTAATTCAAGTGGATCTCAACGATTAATCGTAAAATAAGAAATATGACGCTCTGATTTGTGAACGTGATTTTGAAAGAAAGGGATTCATACAATATGTTTGTACAACTGAGATAAGTTGTACATAGACTAATGGTATTGGTAGAGTTATTAATTATATATATATGTAACGTATGTGCGTGACTAATTATGTTTGAACATTAGGATATTTCCAACAAAAAGCATTAGATTTATGTTTTTATTATAATTAATTAACACATAGTTATATCATGGCTAAAAAAGATAACTTCCTGAGAGTGTCAAATATTCTAAAGTAGTGCTAGTTCTGGGGAACTAGAGTACAAAATACAAAATAAATAAATAAGTTTTGTTTTTATATCATGTCTCTATAAGTATACAAATGTCAGAGCAATAACAAAAAAGGCAAAGTGTGTGCTATCTCCTCTGCGCGAGTGTCAGAACTGAAAAGGCTTCAAAGACCTTTGGCATTTCTATCCGGACTGCTTACAACCTCAAGAAGTCCGTTTACAAACCCATAGCCGAAAAGAAGCAAAACTTTTGGAACAACAATATAGTTGACTTCTAGCCTGCCTCCATTTTGAATTCTCCTCGTCCTTACCTCAACTCTCTGGACTTTTCAATTTGGAAAAATGTCTGTTGCACCTCCCAAATTTGGATTCGCTCCTAGCCGCCATCATGACAGTGTGGTACGCCATGTGCATTGCCTTCATCGTCATAAATTGCCAACCTGTTCATTGGCGTGTTCAGACTTATTGCATGTGAAGGAGGACATACTGAATAGACAATAAAGCTAAATGTAGTATTTAGACCTATGAAAAATTGGTTTGGAGTTGTTATTTCTTGATTCTATAAAAATCCCGTCTTTCGTAATTTGATCATGGTTCTGCTAGCTTGAGGTCACTCTTTTTCACCTATCTTCAGCCTTTCTTAATTCTCGTAGAGATCACATCAGATGAATACATATGGGTTAACATTTCGAATGAAATTTAAATTCACTAATGCCTAACTTATATCCTTAGCTTTGGAAAAATGCCTTAAAATTAAGATCTTCTTTGAAGCAGAATCAATAAAAGGTCTGATCTAATAAAGCATCAAATAATAGTTACTTTGTTATTTTCTCTTTATTTTAAGAATCGACATTGATGTATGCGCGGAGTTATCATTGTTTTGTAGAACGTAATCTTAGGTGTTGCGTTTTAAAAACTCCAGGACTTGTACTTTTCCACTCTACATAACTATAGAGAAGTCCAGAAAGGAAGATTCCCAATGTGTAAAGAAATCGTTTTCTTGATGATACTAATAACAATATTGTAATCATGGGTAAACATCATGTTTGCTGATGACTTTGAATTTTTAGTAAAAGAGACAGCTGGTAGTGTGTTTGTATTCAATAAATAACAATAATTACAGGGCCGTGTTAAAGCTTTTAGACTAAAATGAATAAATTAAACAATGCTGTATAGTTGTGTATCCATTGAATATACAAAACAATTGTATTAATACAATTTTTAATAATATATTATAGATCATTCATCTTGAATATGACCACCGTAGGACGCAATAGCGGCTTCTAGGTTGCGGTGGCATTTGCTGAACTGCTTTTGAGGTATGTTTCTGACATTGTAGCTTCTTGACAGAGCCCTATAAGGTGCCAACATTCGGTTGTCGTATTCTGCAGGTCTGGGACTCTAATTGAAACTAGATACTATAATCCAAGGGATTCAGATCTGGTGATTGGAAATGCCAAGAGTTCAGCAAATACTGTAAGTATACTGATAATTCACTTTTTTCCACCTCTGCTGTCAGTGATTGTACTTGCAGGGTCGTAGAGAGATATTCATTGTCTCTATTATGCGTCCATGGCTATCTCTGTCATTTAAATATTTAATTGCACTTAGTAGCTTTTGCGACAGCTTTAATAGTCCACTTGGACGACCACTCCTAGGGTTTTTCTCTGAGATTATCACCCTTATCTACGCGCTCCTTGACACGGTGGATGGTTGCCTTTGAGCCGTATTGGACACAAAAATTACTTTTGGGAACATTCTTGCGGCAAGCAAGGTTGCAATCGTTCACCCATAAACTAAATAAAGTTTTGAATTTAGGGTAAACAGATAGATGAGACGTCGGACTCTATGTAAATAGGAAAAAGAATCAAATTATTTTAGAAAACACTGGGTTATTAAGTTTTAAAAATTGACTCAAAAACTTGCACGACACAGTAAATACATAAACAGGTTGAGCTTTTTTGATTCACTCGGAACTTTAACATTCAAAAGTATTTTTTTGGTTGTTGCCAACTGTTAATTATTATTTAAATATTAATGATATATATACATTGAATTAATAATTTTAATTAAAAATTATATGAGCCCATAAATTCTTTTTTTTTCATAAAACGTAGAGTCAGTTGCTTTAAATCATACAAGAGCATAGCATTAGTGAGCGTCGGGAGTGCGCTCATTGTTTTGAATAACAAACAAGACCGGGAGGGTGCTCGCCATTTTAGAAAAGCGATAAAATCCCTCGAACTTTCGATAATTTATATAAATTTTTATTTTTTCCCCCGCTTCTACCTCTTATGAGATAATATCAAAAAATTTGAGAGTTGAACAATAATTTTAAAGATTCCAAGAAAAGAAGGTTAAAGTTAAGTTAGAATTTTTTCCCATGCTGTTTGTGTGGCTCTCTGCTGTCTTCGTTTGACGAGTTTATCCCTCATATAACTGACCACTCCAAGAATACTCCGCTTCTTCGTGTGTGGAGACTACCTTTTGTAAAGGAATTTTTGGTATACGATTTTCTTATATTTATGTATAGTAAGTTGACATAAATCTCACTCAAGCTTAAGTTCAAAAACTTGAAACCCCATGTGTTCAAACTTAAACTTATTATCAAGCTTAACTGGATGATAGTGCACGAAACATAATAATTACATATCCCCCAAGGCAGTGGTTCCCAAACTTTTTGTAACCATGGCAATAAATTTCTTTACATACTTATTTCAATTAAATCAATTATTAGGTTTATTATAAGCTATTGCAAATAATGAATGTTTGTCACAAATCTGACAGTACACTTGAACTGGACTCAAACCACTATATTTTGGAACCAATACCCATTAGCACTTAATATCATCTGATTTGCATGTGGTAAGATCTAATCAAGCACAAATGTTACCTTTTAATTTATACACTGTTGTCCTCAGCTGCCGTTCAGAGAGTATTTTCTAAAGGGGGTCAATAATCTAAGGATAGATGTCAGAGTTGAAGAAATGAAAACTTTTAAGAAAAAAAAAATTACTTTTGTCGATGAATCAAATATTTAATAGTTAAATCATTGGATTAATTATTTTATGGATTTTTTTATTTTAAATATAATTTTAGATCTTTAAGTTTTATTTATTCTTGTACTTTATTTCTCTTCATTTTTGGAAAAAGTGTTATATCTGAATTTCAGGAAATTAATTGCAATCATAAACAGTTGTCTTTAAGAGTCTTATAATGTTCCCTATATGGCCTTTCAAATAATATTGTGTAAATTTCTCATTATTTTACTGTAAAATCAATTTGGCTAATTTAAGTGCAATTTGTGGTGCCTCCAAAGGGCAGTAAGAATAATTTGTTGATAGAAATCAACGAATATTCGTTGAAGAATACAAATGTAATCCACATTCATTTTTGAGAAAAATCATTTTAGGTTGCTTTTGTGTTGATGGGCCAAATATCTAACTGAAGACTGGTACTTATAATCAAAACAGCTTATCAGATAAAAAAAGAACATGCTAGCAAATGAATGGGACTGTCAAATGCTTAGTATTTACACTTCTAATAAGCATTCTCTAAATACACATGAATTCTATATTTGTCAAATTCCTGGTCTCATATGGATATAATTTATTAGTTTGGCTAATTACTATAGTTAATGTAAAAATAAATTACATAGCTTTTTGTTTGATCCTAAGAGGCTTGTCCATCTTATTTATTATCTACAATACTTGTGTATAAGTATGCATGTGTGTTTGTACATATACCTATAAACCGGATTTGATATTCTATACATCTAGGCCTACATACATACATGTAGAACTTACAATATGCAATATGCCACTGAAAAGTCTTGGGTCAATACGTTTGACTCATTACCTAAAGGAACTATATAATTATCCATACCTCATAGGCAAATATTGTAGGCCCAGAGCAACAGTACAACATGTCACTTCCTGTCAAAAATAAGATATTGACAAAGGCTCTAATTTTACATTCGGACAATGTTTGACTTCATCAAGATGAATAACTAGGATATTCCGCTTACGGCCATATATGAAAGGTTGAGTGTCTTAGCAAACAATATCAACAACAACCAGGGAAGTGGCGCGAAGAGCGACTTCTGCTGAATTGGCTCTGCCATGAAAAAGCTCCAGGGCTATCATTGGCTCCACCGGATAGCCCAGGACGACCGTCTATGATATTCAAATTCACCAGAACAAGTTGTAAGACTTCTCGCGTCATCTGAAGCGAGAAGAAGAGGATCCCAAAATTCCTACCCGGCCTGAAGAGGTCAAGTGAGGTGAATCCAACGAAGATTATGTCAAAGCAGGCCATGGCTCTGAATAGTGCCGACAAGGATATAGGAATGGGCTAGGCTCTCCTCTTCTTGATCACAAAAACTAAGCGTCTAACCAAGATTTTGAGGTATTCCTCAAAAACTTTCCACCCTAGATGCCCACAGCAACAGGAAGAACGACACATGGATCACAGAGGTTTTCCCAAAGCAGAAGAGTAAGCTCCCTCTTCAATCATGGTCTCTCAGGAGCTCTCAAGTGACTTCATACTTCACTTCAGTTTCTAGGGTTTCTCATTTACCAGGAAATTGTCTTAGAGTGTGGTGCCGGACTCCCCGACAATGTAGAAAGAGAACAGTTCCTATGACAACAGGAAGGTTGGTCACCTTAGCTATAACAACTTGATAATAACGCACACATTAGACTTTTGCTCCAAATCCACGATATTTCCATTAGGAAGAGATCCAGAAGGTCATTATGACAAAATAAGTAGAAATATCAGGCATTATCTCAAAAACACAACAATTTAATCTGTATTTTGTTGTCATAGGTCGATGTTTCTGCTTCTTTTCCCTTAATCAGTGTTTTGTACGTTGATTGGTCATATTCAAATGAATTCGTATTAAACTGATAACAAGTCACAACAATTATTGAATAATAATTCCATGGATGGAAATAAATAAACATGATGTTTTAACTTCTAATTCATATTCAGCCCTTTGATTTAGTTTATTTCTTCATAAAGTTACTTACTTAATCAATGCGTTCACCTCTTTGTGTCATCATTGTTGTCACCTAAACTCAAGCCCATTCCACATTGTTGGTGTTGTTGAATGACCCCCCTCCAACAAAAAAGTATGCATCAACGTAACCTTATATAAAGGACGTAGCAATAAAATCGGAGAGGGAATGAAGGTAACGGCAGATTCATTCTCTGTACTACTGACTGAGTGAGTCATCCATAATATTCTCATCAAATTCAAAATGAGGTTGAAGCTACTACGAGTATGTATAAAATAGTCAAGTATCTACTATTGTAACTAATTATTTTGAAGATCCTTACTTATTCATTCATTATCGAAAGAATTACCCTCAAAGAAACAAAATTTAATAAAATATTATATATTCGTACATTGATATAACACAATGGCATTAAGGCTCATTAGCAATGACGCAATATCTGTTTGGAGCCATTGAAGGAAATGCTTCTTTGTCTTCCCCTACCTCCCTCCCTCCTCTCCCTCGCTCATATACATATACCCTATTCTTTTTTGTGTTGTTGCCACAATGTCTACAAAACTGAGTTTAATAATAATAAAAAGGCAGAAAATACACTCATTTAACTACCCTCATTTTACATAGTAGAAACATAGACATACAGCCAGGACAAGACTAACATATTAAGGTCATTATTTGATTAGATGATATATATTAACAATGAACGATTTCTTATTGGATATTATCATTCATGACATGAGTGAAGAATAAGATAAAATGTTGTTCTCCGGGCTATACAATAGTCTTCATAACATTATCTTCTTCTTTTCAATAACGTATTTTGAAATTACTCTGAGTCGATAAGTTATTTGTGACCGGTAATTTTGCCGCGTACATTATTAATATTTTTTTGTATGCTAAAGATAATTATAATATTAGTTATTTGATAAAATATTTTACATTAATGTTGTCTTCACAGATCTTTCAGTCATTCATATTTGTTTATTTGTTACAAATTATTGATTATCGTCCTTATTATTGATTGCATTTCCTGATAAGTTTTCAAAACATTCAAATTAAAAAAAAAATTATTTGTTATGACGACTATTTGTTTATTTTTGCTGTTCCATCCCTTATTAGTGTATCCCATCGATATGGACCGTAACCTTTTCTCCATAACACTGAGAAGGGAAAAATAGTAGAAAAAGGGAAAGGAAACTACGAAATACACGGTACTTTTTTGTTACTGGGATAACATCGTGGGGTCCAATTGAATACATCTTGCAAAAACAAAACAAAAAACAACATTCAACACATACAAAAATAGTATGTTTGAAGGAGTGATGATTATGTATCTGTTCCACATGGATTGTCTTGAATAAATCTGAATATTATAGTAGAGAGTACATAAAATTGATTTAATTTCCAACATAAAAAGTTAAAATTGGGGATGTAATCCTGTTCGTTTGAAGAAAATACGATAGCAGGATTAAGTTTCGTTTATCTACAGGGAGCGGGGATCAAATTATCGCCTACTTTAAACCTTGATAACTTGAAGACGACATTATCAAATAAAAACCGGTTACCAAATAGGAAAGCTATTCTCGTCAGCTGACGATACGTAGTTCAGTTAGCATCATGACGTCATCATATGAGGAGATAAAGAGCTATAAGTGGAACAATGAGCTTTCGAGGTCCGCCGTAGTCATGGCATTGGTTAATAATGGAGGTGAAATCTCCAATTCAACAATTGCTTCAACCTTAGGAGTGAATTTACGGACTGTTCAGCGTATCTGTAAGAAGCTAGAGGACACCTGGGATGGTGATGCCACCATAAAGAGGGCACTCAAGGAGGAGGGCGCCGACTTTGTCGACAAGGTGAAGAAGATGGTTGAGGATGACCCTACCAGGTCCATGAAGGCCGGAGACAGGCCCTGGGTGTGGCAAGAGGACTCAGCATCCTGCCATGTGTCCAAAATCTCCATACAATGGTTAACCGAGAACTGTTATGACGTCGTAACCAAGGATTTGTGGCCTCCTAACTCTCCCGACCTTAATCCTTTGGACTATTTTGGCTGGGGCTATGTCGAGAGACATACCAACAGACATCCCCATAGCACCAAGGCCAGCCTGATGGACTCCATCAAGGAGGTATTCGGCAACATGGACAATGAGATGGTCAGAAGAGCCTGCGGCCGTATTGAGGCCGTTATTGATGCCAACGGTGATTATATCAAATGAATGGCTACTCTATACCTATATGCTCGTCATAGTTTTGATTTTCAATAAAAAAGTTAAAAAATGTATATTTTGTGTTGTTTTTTGTAGAAAAATATTTTGGGGACAATTTGATCCCCGCTCCCTTTACTTGGTGAGAAAAGGGTGCCCATATTCAGCTAAAGTAATCTTTAACCTTTCCGCCCGGAGAATCCAATGAACAGGAGATAATCAGAAATGTTTCGTATTTTTTACCTGGTTATATCCGACCTATTCAGTATTTTATAGGATTTTCTCGTCACTTGCTATCCTATACCTCATATAAAGTAGCTTAAAATTAATGCTCTTTTGCCTTCTTTTTAAACCATATTCAGGGGGTTAAGGGAATTAAAAAAAAAAAAAAAAATCCAGGATGTTCGATGCTTTTGTGGGGCAAGAATTTTTTAATAGTGGATTTAAAATCGAGGTAAATTTAAAATTAAAGAAAGGTAATAATTTGTCTTAAAAATGGATAATGATTGCAGACAGTTATATTGGTGATATGAATTTGGATCAGGAAGGAAAAACTAAATCAGTATGCATTAGGCTCATCGATTGCTAACAGAAAAATTATTTCAATATTAGAATTTGAGATAAATTGACTAATAAAAAATCACATTTCTTAGAAGCATAAGGAAATTTTTTAAGATTGTATTTTTATTGTATCTCGCAACCTTTTCTCCGAAAAGATCATAGAAAAAAGGGTCATTATCTCCAAGTACTTTGTCCAGTCTTTTCAACATAGAATTATTCTTAATTGAATAGTAGTAGATATCTGTTTATAACCTTTAGAAAAAGTTAATCTAAGTTTAATTAATCAACTCTTAAAAGACTAATCAGAGCAATAGAAGTGAAAAAATATAGAGCTAACCCACAAAAACAACAACATTTTTTAACGTTAGCGAGTGAACACCGTGTTTTATTAATATTAAATGAACAAACAAATATATGTTTGACCTTATTTTGCAATATATTATCAACAATTGGGAAACCCCAAGATAAAATTTATATTCCCTTTATTTACCTTGACAAGTGTACTTGATAAACTGGGACTTTACTGGACTCGCTGTTGTATCTCTGGGGACGTTAAATTAGGTTGGCTCAAAAACTAGATGTTTTACTTGTCTCATATGTTGGATCATATTTAAGACTTTAATTAATATTTAATGGTGCCCCTCACTTCTTAATGTTTGACCCTATACAGCGTTTTCACAGACATAATAACTTTAATTATAGTTACAGGAGACGCCATCTTGGGGGATCAAAGTATATATTTTTACTACATAAAACGGACACATTTCTAATAAACCTTGATAAAACTCCCTCAAATGGCTTTAAGAATAAAAAAGACTTAACTCCTCCATTGAATACTACTTGATATCAATGATAAACACTGATATTTGAATTAATTTAAATTTGCTAATCTTACAAAATTCCTTAAAATGGCTACATTTGCATAGTGTTTTATTTTTTATTGATTCGGGACGAGAAAAGAAGGATACTTCCATGACTACTATATATACATGGACTTAAACCAAAATATAGCCTGTACATTTGGGGGGACCACTACTTAAGCTACGTATTAGTATAAAAGCGTGCAAATTCATTTATCTATATCTTGACAGAATGAAATTTCAATTAGTTGCAATTATGAAAAATACCCGATAAATGGACCTAAAGCACTTATTAAGAAAAAATTAAATATTATAAGCTATCATTTAATAAGTATATATTTCAAAACGAAATTAATATCATAGAGTTCATTTCTCTTCA
Organism: Lepeophtheirus salmonis; assembly: GCF_016086655.4. NCBI lineage: Eukaryota > Metazoa > Arthropoda > Copepoda > Siphonostomatoida > Caligidae > Lepeophtheirus > Lepeophtheirus salmonis. Next base: position 49,334,121 of record NC_052131.2, on the reverse strand, counting down.
GATCTAAACTTCTTTACCTTATCCGAAATATGTTTGGAATTCAGGGTAATCGTTCTTTGCATAAAATTCATGACCATAAATAGTATTTTCATCGAACAAGGCATCTTCTAGGTTGTCGTTTCTTTTTTTCAATCGGTTGAGAGTTAATAACTTTCGTCATTCAATTTCTCTGCATACTTCACAGGTCTTGTTTGCTCGAGATAATATAATTTTTTTACAAGGATAAATTCAGAAATCCTTTCTCCACCATCAAACAAAGGACATTTCAAACACTTTTTCCCGAGAAAGTTGTTGTATATGGACTTAAATATATCAAATAACAGAATTGACTTTTTCTCACTATCATAAGGGTTGACTATATGCGTATCCAAGATGCTATTGCATAGCCATTAAATGTAGAATTTTCTGTTTACCGTATAACCTTTTGATATATTGATTTAATAGAAAGAACAATCCGTCTTGTTCTATGACTTTGCTATTGTCCCTCATCCCATTTGAAATTCAGACTCTTTGTCACCTATGATCTTTGATGCTTGTATGTTAATGGAAGTCCTGTGGCCATGAGACATTTTTCTGTGTTGGCTCCAGGGGCTATCATTACATATACAAGTAAGTAAATTATTTTTTTAACTCTGAAAAGGTTTCTATTCGCTCTGCTTGAAAAAAAATCAGATATGCAATTTTCTAGCACATTAGTTACAGCTTCATATCGGGCCATACAACTCCTCCTATTTGATCTCTCTTTGGGAACATGTCTCGAATAATGCTTTGGTAAACCTGAGGAGATGTAAAAAAATAAATGAAATGGTAGAAACGAACTGTTGAGTTTTAAATAATTGAAAAAGGACAATAGAGTTGCATAAGCAAGGATGAATTGACTTATATCCTTATTGTATGTGTAGTCCCCCTCAATTGAATATATGAAGCAATAATAGTGTTTCTAGAGTCTCATGTAGATGTTGTGTAATTCTCTAGATATAGTCCGATGGGAATATATATTCCAATTCAAACATGGAAAATTGGATGGTATCGCATCGGGTTTCAGGCTTTCTTGGACTCGAGGTTCGAAATATTTTCCCCCTCGTATTGGAGTCATGAGAAGTCACTCAAGAGTTGGAGGGATGGAAATGAAAAAGGCAAACTTTATCATATTGACTTGACTTTCAATTAGATCGTCGTGGAATGGCTTGAGTCCATTCATGACGAAGATCTTCCTTCATCGGCAATACATTAGGAATAGCACCTGGATCCTTCCCTTCATTCTTATATCATGTTCCACATCCAGACACACATCATATATTAGTTATTGTATTACACCAGTTGATATTATTTCCGCGAGGAGCGCATTAAAAAAAAGTAGAATTCAAAATACTAATGAGTACTGAGGAAGCAGTTTCTTTCCTATTGTCCCCTTCCATGTACACTTTCCTTTCCTGTAAAAACTAGTTTAAGTCCGTGTATATATAGTAGTCATTGGATAATTAGAGAAAAATATCTTATTCTTTCTATTGCAATATTTCATTTTTATATACAATATTAGATAACGATGTAATAACAAATTTTTAATAAATATTAGGTTAAGATATTTAATAACAAAAGGCAATAGGGGATATATTTTTGGTAGACAGTAAGGTTGAAATCTTTTTTTTTTTTGTAGGTCCCATTTTGAGATCCAATAGTTCACTAATTTCCCTTAATATAAATGAAAAAAATCGTTTCAATTCTAATAAAACTTGACTGTAAAGTCCCCAAAATGACCAATATCAACAAAGATAATGAATGCTACGTTCAAACGCTCTTTATTACAAAATTAGCCGGAAAATATTCCACTTCTCCAATTTTTTCTAAAAATATAAAGTTAAAATACCAACTTCTTTGTCTGTAAGCATAAATACATTTTATGACAACCTTTACTAGTTTAGTAGTTTCAGTACTCCATCATTTTTAACATCTATAAGATTCTTTATTATTTATTGTATAACAAAATAGGCCCGTGTTAGTCCTTATTTAGGACTAAAGACTACAGTTATGTCTAACTCAGTCTTTGCCCAGTCAAGTTCAGTCCTACATATCAGTCCTAAAATTTATAAAGTTTGATCTTTAATAACGTCACTAAACTTTCTCTTTTCAATCACTCTAGTACTGACAGTCCAAATGACCATTAGTCTTAAAGACAGGTCTCAAGGACTGATAGGACCGGTCCTAAGACTGGATTGGGCCTAATATATAAGGACTTACACAACACTATTATCTTGTACTTAATCTACAAAGGAAACATTATTTGGTACACTTTTTTCTTCTTTTCTTGTTAGTGGATAAATTTTAACTTATTCTGCTGTTCATTTGTGTTAAAAATAAAAGCACAAGAAAATTTTAACTAAATTACAATTTATCAAAAGTTTTCATGCTAAAGGTCACCTCAGAATATCCCTCAATACTACAGTATTTGTCCCAGAAATGTATATTTTCACAATTAAAATGGATTGAGAGGGAGGTTGAGAGAATGAAAATAAAAACATTGATTTTTAAGTACACTATAAGTGTCAACCTAGTCTAGATAGTTTGAAGGGTTTAGCTCATGTTTTTTTCTCCTTAAATACTTTTATAACACCATTTTCAAATAAAAATACCCAAAGAATGTGTAAAAATAATAAATATTTACCTACATTGTTAAAGTAATTTACAATTTTTATGTATGTATATGACTACCTAGATCCACGTTCCTTAAGACATTAAAATGGTCTATTCTTTTTTTCTTATTAAAAAAAAAAAAAAATCAATTTAAACATTGCTATATAAAGACACATGAATATTCTACAGTACATATCCATTGGATGCCAAAAGTTTTTTTCTTCTTCTTTTCCGAATGAAATGTGCCTTGATACGTGACTTTTCGACGGGCTATTATCTTTTTTTTCTTTTTCTTTTACATGCTGCTTTTTAATGCCTCATTACCCCATCCCTTATTGCTTTGACAACAAGAAAAAAAGAATAAGTGAAGGCAGAAATAAGTGATTAAATACTAGAGAAACAAGAATTTGGGTAATACAAAACAAGAGGAGGCAGCGGGCAGCCTCCTCCTATATGCACACAAGATATTGGAGTGGAATAATATTGGTCAGTAGTATTGCGTCAGTCGTTATTTAGGACAGAGGACTGCAGTACCGTCCAGTTCAGTCTTTGTCCAGTGCAGTTAGGCTCAGTCCTTCACACAACTTTAATTCTTCGTTTGCTTTTAATTAGTTCTAGTACTGTCAGTCCGAAGGACTGACAGTCTTAAAGATCAGTCCCATTGACTGAAAGGACATATCCAATGACTGGACTGGACCAAATGAATAAGGACTGGCACACCCCTATAAGCCATGGGACTCGGTCTGAAATTATAAGACCGGTCTGAGACTGTTATAACTTTTGTTAGTCGAACTAATTTGGTTCTTTAAAGGAGTTCGGTCTGAGACATTCTAAAAAAAATTATACATGGATCGGTCTAACAGAAAATTAGCTCTAGATCAGTCTCATTTAAAATTCGGTCTAGCCCGATTCTATAGCTGAATTGTCGATGACGTCAGTTATGTTTTAAAATTGTGGACATTGATGTACAAATATGATCCATGCAATACATTAAACGTTATTGTCGAACTCATAAATGAGAATAAGGGAGAAAATCAGTCCACGGGTTGAGATCGAAGAAAATGGGTTTACATGTGATTAAATTTTGATATACGGTCTGAAATTGTGGTTTTGTTAGAAATATTTTTTCAAATGGCTCTAGAAAAAATCAAATGAGAACAAATGGGGGGAAAATCGGTCTTGGATCGTGTCTTAAAATACTATCAAGCAATCTCTAAGCAGCTATGCATTTCACTTTGGAAATAACAACTTTGAGTATTTCTTCGTGCCACACCTCATCATCAATAAAAGTCATTTTATGCACAAAATGGGTAAAAATACATAATATATAAAGATACATAACAATAAATAATCCAATACATTAAAATACATATTATTTGTGCATATAGACATACTTTAGAGCATTTTCATTTCCCTGCATATGAATGATAGAATGAATTGCTTTCTTTCGGCATGAATGTTAACATCAAACAATGAGTCGTTTTTTAAGAGTTTCTTGGGAAGGACTAAAAAGGCTTCAAGATAAACATTACTCTCAAAAGATCAAAAAAATTAATGAGTGGATATATGTACAAATGTTGGTAATATAATTATCTATTTTTTTTTCTGCAAACTTGTTTAACAATGGAATCATTTCCACTACATCGATTCATCTATTTTATTTATTGTGAACTGTTCATTTGTCTACTCATGTTCCTAAATAGTGTTCTGAACTTTGAGTTATTAAACTCAAATTATATATTGTTGAGTAGTAAACATACTTCTACTAATTCTTTCGCGAATAGTGGTAGGAGCTATTTTTTTCTGATGTAGTGGAAGCGAGTGATGTGCCACGCACTGGCAGGCCTGTCGTCGAAAATGTCGATAAAATCATGATAAATATTACTATAGATAGTCTTGTTAGCTGTCGTAGCAGCGTCCATGAGCTGAAAATCGATCATATAAACGTTTTGAACCATTTGATGAAGGTTCGATACGAAAAGAAATTCGATCTGCCACACGAGCCAACGCGAAAAAATCAATGGACTGAATTTCCATCTGCAAATCGCTGCTGAATTGAAAGAAAATCAATCAATTTCTGAAGGGCATTATGACTGGCGGTGAAAAATGGATCAATTACGTCATATGTTCAGAGACAGAAATCGTGGACGAAAGCCACAGAAGCGGGCCATACCAGGATTGATTGGTAGTAAGGTTATGGTGTGCGCTTGGTGGGATTGGGAGGGAATAATTTACTAATAGCTGCTTCCCTATGGCCAAACGCTCAACTCTGCCCTTTACATCATTCAATCAAAATACATCATACATCATTGAGAGAAGAAAAGGCCTCACACATCTTTGATGACGCGAAAGAAGCTCCGGAAGATCGGATGGGAATCATAAGCTTTAAAGCCAGCAAAAAACAAAGGTTTCTATAGAAAGTTATTACAAAAATGGCACGAATTAATCAGAGAGAGTGAAAATACTACAGAAGCAATTGTTGAAAAACTAGAAGTTATTATAAGAATTGAGTTTTCAGGTTCAACCACCGCCACTTTCTCCAAGACACATAGTAGTCTAAAGGGTTCAGAAACGGCGAGCTAAGAGTGCACATTTTCTTTGGCCAAAACATAAAGGTCTTAAAAATGTTGTTTTCTAAAATAAATCCGGTTCCAATTACACAATTTGGACAAACTGCATCAATTTAAAATTCTAGCATGACATTGGATCTGTTAACATCAATTTAAGCTCTCATACATTTATTAATGGATTTATTTACGTCCTTGGGCGTGCGCCCGAAACGGAGGTATACAATAATGGGTGGATAGCGTTCGTATTCGAGAACATCTCAAAGAATTTGTATTTTTTTATTATACAAATTTATAGGATAAATCTGATTAGCACACTTTCATAAACTTAGATGTAAGGGTTGCTAAGATATTGAGGTATAAACTTGTTCCAGATATAAATCCCCTACCCTTTATTAAACTAATATTCATTAAGATTTTAGTAAGGATTTTTTATTTTATATTAAAGTAAAACAAAAAACAGATCAAAGGAAGGTGATAGATATATCTTATAGCGTTTTAACAGATCAAGTGTACTACTACTTATGTATGATTGTTTGTTTATAGGTAGAGCCCAACGTTTTGATAACACGCGTAAGATATTTAATTTAACATATGTATATATACATAAGAATTTATGACTCAATAAATGCCCGTTATAAAACGGCTTCCAAATGTGATTCGTTATTTATGTATTCATTTTTGACTCTGTCTTTGAAAATCTATCAATGTTTATTATTTCTTATATATTAGCTATGTATATATATATAATCTTGTGGGTGTGGTTTTTGTCAGATCACTGGGATTATTCAGCGATTAAAGGCTTTTTGTATTCAAATCAAATATCAAATTAGAATTATTTGTTGGTTTATCAATATACAATACGTACTTGTACAATAATTCAGAAAGATATTTGAGCCGATTAAAGGCTTTGTATTCAAATTTATGGGATACCCTAAGATATCCTAGAGAAAGTTTGATCTATTTTTGATGAAAATTCAATTATTTGTTGTATTGAATACTACAAATGTTCAATTTTTAGAAAAATCATTCTAGCTGGATTTTGTGTTGACGGAAGGAATACATTTATGTTTATATAACTTTGTTAACCTAACGAAGATCCCAAGTGCAATTGTAAATCCTTTGGGAATAAATCCATCATAATAATGTAGGAGTTATGTGACTGAATATGATTTTGCGTTAGTATCTAAGACATCCATTTCGGCTATTTGAAATATAATTTTCTGCACACTCAAAGGATAAATAAGAATAATTTGTTTATAGAAAGGGACTTTAATTATTTATCGAAGAATACAAATGTAATCCTGACTGAATTTAGATAAAAATCATTTTAGTCTGAATTTGTGTGAACAGGCGACAAATATTGATGATTTTTGATTTAAAGTTTTTACAAAGCCTGCCACATGTGCATTAAAGGTGTAAAAAAATGCATATTTTGAAGTTATTTCAAAGTTAGTTTCTTAGCTTAAAACTAACGATAAATATTTTCTAACAATACTACCTTTGTACTTTGTATAAGGCAGTCATTTTTTGGCCTTTTCTCCTTTATGTAGCATTTTATGTTTTATTTTTACAGGATAAAACCACTTGCACTCTAGGACATTATTCGAAAAAGTCCAAATATTAATTGTAATTTCAATCATGTCTGCTAACAACTATTTTGTGTATTTTATTATACTTGTACTTCAGATTTTCACTTTTTAACCCGAAAATGGAGACAGTGTAAGCCGAAAGTTTAAATTTAATCCTGGCAATGTTAAGTGAGCGATGTTAATTACACAGGGTTATTCAAGAGTTCTAAAGGTTCCATAATTGGTGCAAAAAAAATTATCGCTTAATCTATCAAATCTGCAATCTGATTGGCTTATACTCAATTCCAGATCTATCCGGACAAAAGACATAAAAAACAGGATGAAAAAAAGGACAAGATCCTTGGTGACTCCAAAAGCCTAAGCACCATTCAATATACAAACTGGAAGCTTCTATAGTTAGCCAAGAAGTGGCTGTGTAAGGTCAGCAATAACTCGGAAGAACATAGAAAAGATTCATTATTGAATTTATAGGAATTGAAACGCTCCATGTTCAAAAGCGTTAGAAATCGGAATTTTGTAGCCATCAATGTATACGTTTGTCTGGATTGACTTGAATATAATTTGTTTGAAGCTCCACTACGGTGAGAAACTCACAGACTCTATACAAGAAAAAAGAATAGGGAAGTCCTATAATTTGTTATAAGTTTGTATTCGGACACTCTGCATCTCCATTACTGAGGATAAAAAACAGAATGTGGATCAAAGTTTTGAACGTCAAAATAATCAAATTTCACACAAAAAAGTGATCCCATGTTAAGTCAACAGCAGATTTTTGATTGTCTGTGCAAGAATTTAAAGCTGCAGTGATGAGGTTCTTTTGTTTTTTTTCTACCGAAAGGTATTTGTCATCATTTTAATCACTGATCCATCATGATTATACAAAATTGTATATGTATGAATACTTCTATTAAAGTTTGTTTAAAAACAGCCTTCAAAACAATAAGAACACATCTTACCCATTAATGCCTTAAGCAAAGCAGTATCTCTTATAGCATAATTAGATACCTAGGTAGAACTACGACTGAATACCAAATATAACTGCTTTAAAAAAGAATATTTAGATATTTGAATATTTATTAATTATAATAATCTAAGACAGATCTTCTTGCTATAGGAATATAATTAATTATGTATATGTGATCCCTCTTCTTGGGTGAGTGGTTGAGCTTCTACATTTGCAAAACAAAGTATTTATGTACCTAGATGTAGATGTGAAACCCCCTTTATGATTTATGGAGGATCTCAAGTCCAAGGAAAAGGATAGACAAAGACGGAATATTAATAGTATATTCAATTTCAATTATTATTTGGGTATGAATCACATAATTTTGTGTATCTACATAATAGCGAACCCGGTAGCACAATGATTTTTTTCATGGTTCTAGGAGGATTCGCCTGGAACATTTTTGCCTTTTACGGGCTCGACTTGTGACGCTTTCGCCTTGAGCCGTTTATGCCTTGCACTGCCTCGCCTTGCGACGTTTTCGCCTTAATACTTTTTTGCCTTGGATAATAATAGAGGGAATACTATTTTCTCTAAGCTATATATTTGTTTTTAATTTTTACCTTTGTATTCCAGCTTTGAGAAATTAGAAACAAAAATGTAAACAAGCTAGACAATAACAATTCTTCAAATCTTAATTAATTATATATAAATAATACGCAGGTTTCAAGGCATTGGGAAGGAACCACGGAAGGTCACTGCTACGTTCCGTTGCAATGAATCATTAGCAATCATATGCAGTCTATTTCTTCATCAAAATGCCATGAAGAGATATTGAAATCTCTACTTACATCAAGGATTGTACTGGAGTTATAGATCAAGAAGGGGACCTCGTCCATAAAAGTCTACATGTATTTGTGAATATTATATATTTATAGCATATGTCACCAAACTTCATTAACTTATAAGTTATTACAATCATAGATTTTGTAGTGCTCGCTTCGACCCTTCACTTGCACTTCTCTCACTGTGTAAATTATCTTGCAGTCTTGTGTGTTTATCTCTTATGCATATTTTGTGATTCTATGTAGCAATTAAACATCTTCCTATTACTGTGATGATTTTGGATCCTAACGAATGGAAAAAAAACATAACTTAAAGACCCTTCCTATATAAAACATCCTTTTTAGTGGTTGATAAATAGTCAATACAGGAGCTCGAAGGATTAGTAGAGTTGTCCAAGGTAACCAGAAATTTTGGAGACATTCTTTTTAGATTAATTTAATTCTGAGATGTATTTAAATACATTTTTACTGTAAAAAAAAAAATTAGTATTCTGTCTATTTGTATCTCTTTGTATATATTAAATATATTATCATAATTTTTTGTAAATATATATTATAAAAATAAAAAGTCAAGATTTTGAATAATTATCTTAATGTGTGTACTAAAGTTTCTCATTTTGTAGGATTAATTATTTGCTAATTTGATTTTCTGTTGTTTATTCATGAAAACAATAGGTTTGAAAAGTTTTTATGACATTTAGCCATTTTGAATTTTAAAGTTATGATGCTTAATTTCAAAATTGTCATCAAAGTTTCTCTCCTTAATGGATACAAAAGAATAAAATCATCAATTTTCATATTGAGGAAAGACAAATTGTTGCTCAGTGAACTATTTTCGATACTCAAACAATCACAAACACTCCGAATGGTATAAAATGAGTAATTGTGATGGTGGTCAAGATATCTAGATAGGGAGTCAGAAACCCCATTCCATCGTATACTATATTAAATTGTAATATATTTAACCTTTATTTCTCTACTAAAAGAAACCGTATTGAATCATTTTAAGTAAATCAATCAATATTAACAATTTCATGAAATATATAACTTGATGCATGATTCAGAATAATTTATTGGTTCCAGTTTATTTATATTCAACTCTCAATATATAGGAGAAAGAAGGTATAAAAAGTTTTCAATTTCATGAGAGTTTCTTTAACATAAGCATTAAGGGCCTTTGAAATTGTATTTCATGATGATTTGTCTAAGAAATCTTATATTACATTTATGAACCCATTTTGGTCAGATTTAATTTTTTGTTCACATCAAATCTTCAGACATATACCATATGTCGAAAAAACCATTCTGTTAGTTAGATAATAACCGGAGCAAGTATTTTTACAATTCTGTATAAACTATAACATATTAACATAACTATAACAATCCTAAGTTAAATTATTTAAGATGTAATTTATATTAAAAAAATTGAATATATTAACAATTTTTTTTTCAAGTTTCATTCAATTTTTTAAATATAAATTACATCTTAAATAATTCAACTTAGGATTGTTATAGTTCCTGTATTTACTATTTATTAGCCACTAAAAAGGATGCTTTATATAGGAAGGGTCTTTAAATTATGATTCTCTTCCATTCGTTAAGATCCAAAATCCTCAGAGTAATAGGAAAATGGTTAGTTGCCACGTAGAATGACGAAATAAGACGAATACGTACAAGGCAAAAACGTAAAAGGGAAAAATGTTAAAGGCGAATCCTCCAGATACGGTAATGCAGGCTGTTTCTTACTCTTTCGACATTAAATGAAGTTCATCAAGAGGCGAATAATACCTCAATCAATGCCAAACATAAGCTTTAAATTTACATTCTCATTTCATTGATTTCCTACAAACTGTATCTCAACTACATTTGACATGCTGCTGTGTAGTATTTATATAATGATCATTAATTAATATAATTAATAAAAAATATTTTCTGCAAAATTATACCAATTAATTTACCTATATGACATATGTATATAGGATATGAACCATACTTACTTATCATACTATCATTTTAAATTGAATTAAAATATGCAATCACATAAATCAAGTATCAATTTTTGGGGAAATATCTCAAATGTTCTTACGCTCAAATCTCCGTTTGACAAAAATGTTTTAAGCCAATAGTCCTTGAACCAGTTCTATCAATTGTTGGATATTTTACAAATGAATATAGCCAATGTAGGCAACATCTTGACTAGGATTTTTTAGGGAGTGGGCTTTTGACAAATCTTTAACAATTTTACTAGTTTCTTTTTTAAAACTGCCAAATTTTACAAACAAATTTTTTACAAAAGTAACAAATACAAAATTTGTATACAAACTTTTTTTTTTTTGAAAAAGATTATGAAATAAAAGATTAGATTTTTTTTTTTATGAAATAAGATTTTTTCTAACGAACATTCAATTTCAAAAATGTTTAATCTGTCAAAAAAATATTTTCCAGGGATGCCCCGTATCCCCATTATTATTTGTTGCAGCTATGGAGATCATAAATTGTTCTCTACGTAAAAAATATAAAGACAATTATTAGAAAATTATTAGACAAAAAAAGTATAAAAAACTCCTTTCTTCAAAAATCTTCTAGTATCTAAAGAGTTAGAACGAATTGCCTTGAGAGATGAAGCCTTAAATCTATACCAACTAACTTTCCTTCCTCTAAGATTACAAAGGACGATAAGATACTCCATATTACATATGGAAAAATATTTAAATTACAAATCTTATAAAAGACGTTAGATAAGGTTAGTGTGTACATATGTTACCAAGAATCAACACACGTCAATATTTACTAGGTATACAGAGTTTAATCAGGGAATTAGTAATGTATAAACAAGAGATATACACTTTACCTATATTAGAGATATGTAAATTATTATTATTTAAAAAAAAATAATGATAATAGAAAAATCAATATTCTAAAAAAAAAAAATGCACACACACTGGTCCAAGTTTAAAAAATGAAGAAAAAATATGATTTTGTATTGTACACATATGTAGGAGGGCTGGCAGATACTCAATGAGTTCCCACGGCGTTACCTCACTAATACAAAAATAGCCTATGTATTTTGTTGTCAGCTGTCGATTCCCTCTTCTCCCTTGATACGTCATGGCTATTTCATATTTCATTCTTTTTCATGTATACACAAAGTAATAAGTTATTCTATACAAATGCTCCGTTTCCAAAAGAACAGGAATACAATTTCTTGTTGATCCCTCGTCGTTTATATATAATATATATATTAGCCATTTTATCATTTTTATTAAGAAATTTTAGCTATTTTTTCATTGAAATGATTTAATAACTCTGGTAGTAAAATAGTACTAAGCAATATTATAATACAGTATCAAATAAAATACTTTATAGATTTTAGTATATGTAATTTATTTTAAAAATGGCGAAGAAATAATATGACAGTGATGGTCTGGGAGTGTATAAGAGATAAATGACAGTTGGTATGATTGACTGATTTGGCTAACTACCAGATGATTTTCGGCCTTTTTGCAACCTTTTTTTGGAGGAAAGGTTGAGTAATACAATAAAGGTAACGACGTGTTCCACCACGAAAATTAACATGGCCCGCTTGACAATGAGAAGAATGTTTTAGAGGAGAGTAGCTTAGCTTTCATTACATAAATTATCTACTAGTAGATGTGATTTGAGGAAAATAAAGACAAGTCCAGTCCGTATCTAGTAAAGAGATAGGCAGGATTACTCCGTTGTCGATTCTCTGAGTCCAACAGAGATGTATACTTATAATTCCCCAACAAACCTTGAGCATTACTCGTCGTCATTCTAAACTAAAATTTAAATTAAAGAAAGATAAAAATAAGAAATAAAATAATAGAATATAAACGTCAAAATATCTTTTCTATAAAAAATAACAAGAATATACATATAATATTATTTCTTAAATACAGGGAGCGGGGATCAGATTGTCGCCTACTTTAAACCTTGATAACTTGAAGACGACATTATCAAATAAAAAACTGGTTACCAAATAGGAAAGCTATTCTCGTCAGCTGACGATACGTAGTTCAGTTAGCATAATGCCGTCATCATATGAGGAGATAAAGAGCTATAAGTGGAACAAGGAGCTTTCGAGGTTCGCCGTAGTCATCGCATTGGCTAATAATGGAGGTGAAATCTCCAATTCAACGATTGTTTCAACCTTATGAGTGAATTTACGGACTGTTCAGCGTATCCGTAAGAAGCTAGAGGACAACTGGGATGTTGATGCTACCATAAAGAGGGCACCCAAGGAGGAGGGCGCCGACAGGAAGGTCAGGGATACCGACTTTGTCGACAAAGTGAAGAAGATGGTTGAGGATGACCCTACCAGGTCCATGAAGGCCATGGTGAGGGATCTGGTCTGCCATGAGAAAACAATACGGGACTGTGTATCTGAGGATTTAAGGTGCAGGAGCTACAAGATGCAGGTGGGCCAGATCTTGACCCAGAAGGCAAAGGACAACAGGTTGATGAAGTCAACAAAATTGCTCAACAAGCTCAAGTACCCAAAGCAGCCCGGGATGCTGTGGTTTTTCTCTAATGAAAATAATTTCTGTCAAGATCAGAAGGTCAACCAGAAGAACAACAGGTGGAAACCACCTGCACCAGCCATGTGAGGAAGGTAATGAAGACCAAGTTCCCTGCAATGGTCATGGTGTTCAGGGGGGGAGGTCAGCAGTGAAGGTCATGTTATGCCTCCCCACATGTTTGAAACGGGTCTAAAGGTTAATACAGAGGTCTACCTGGATGTTATGGAGTAGGGGGTTATGCCCTGGATCCAAGGGGTGGCCGGAGACAGGCCCTGGGTGTGGCAACAGGACTTAGCACCCTGCCATGTGTCCAAAATCTTCATGCAGTGGTTAACCGAGAACATTTATGACGTCGTAACCAAAGATTTGTGGCCTCCTAACTCTCCCAACCTTAATCGTTTGGACTATTTTGTCTGGGGCTATGTCTCTCGACATAGCCCCAGACATCCCCATAGCACCAAGGCCAGCCTGATGGACTCCATCAAGGAGGTATTCGGCAACATGGACAATGAGATGGTCAGAAGAGCCTGCGGCCGGTTCAGAGGCCGTATTGAGGCCGCTTTTGATGTCAACGGTGATTATATCGAATGAATGGGTACTCTATACCTATATGCTCGTCATAGTTTTGATTTTCAATAAAAAAGTTAAAAAATGTATATTTTGCGACAATTTGATCCCAGCTCCTTGTATATTAATTACAAAATATTAACCCCCTAAATCACGTAACTTTTTTTTTTGAAGATCAATGTAGGATCATTCTTCACAAAGAATGTTGTAGAAATGTTCATATTTCCATTTGTCGATTAAAAACCCTTTACTTTCCAAGTTTTGAGGCTTGGTTTCAACACTGCACCTTCACAAAATCAAGACAATTGGGGTTCGAGATCATAATAAGATCTCAATTGGGGAAAAGTCCAAAAAATATATAAAAACTCTTTATGGTTTTGAAACAAAAATTATATTGAAAAGGGGATATTTCCAAATATTCTACTTGGTTATGTCTTGAAAATGAGACCAAGGGTTTGAAGTGTTGAAAACTGATAATGAATATTATACATCACGACTATTTTCTCCAGATTAACTATGGAGAATGTTACACCCATGATTAATTTACATATTATGTGCCAATTTACGAGGTCAAAGATCAATGTTGATATTGAACAGATGGGATTAATACCCATTATACCTACATATAACAAAATATCTACCTACTGGGTGCGTAATTGAAATCTGGACGATTATAAAGAGATGAATAAGAATAACACAGAATCGGAATGGATCATTCTTTCCATCACCTGACAAACTAATTGCATGGAGACCCCCTTCCAAAAAAAAAAAAAAAAAAAAAATTACACAATCAATCGATTAATGATCTCAAAAAGAAACAAAAAATTCGACATTGCTTCACTGCTTAGCAGTCAATCTAAAAATGGTATCACAAAGAGACACAAGAATCGAGATTGATGCTCTATTTCGCGTGGAATAGACACCAACAGAAATCTGAAAATTCAAAAGATTACTCAGTCCTTTTTCGAGCCCTACATTCCATTATGGCTGAAAACAATGTGGCCACCATACTCGAAAGATGCCAAAAAAACTTTCCTTCTGGCCGCATGTCGACAAAGCTATCGAATTTCAAAGCTCTCAAGGGTTCTGTTGAGCAGCATTGGAACCCATTGAGCCTCAATTACGTTACTAACACATGTAAGAGATTCCAGGTGCGCATAAAGTTCATAATCAAAATTGATTGCGGCTACATTGAGGCTTAGAAAAAGTAACTCATGTGCTAAAATCTGTACTAAGTTTAGCTAATATAGCTCCCCCACTTTCCGAAATTAAACTTGCTAAATATCCATATTCAAAATGTGTAGTTTTGAAATACGCAGCCGGTATATAGGTAGATATTTTGTACATACCTATATCCATAATTTATATGTATGAGGTATCTCACTTCCTAGCAAGCTCAAAATCGTTACATTTTACATGGGTTTACATATATTTAAATGAGATCATGTAATGATAGATAAATCAAATAATTATAAATGTTCTTTTTAAGACCCTTTCTGACATTTTAAATGTAGATTGCCTAATCATTCTTTATAACATTTGTGTGTAAGGTTACTCATCTACCTATATTGGGAGCAACCTTTTTTATCATTTTGGGAATTAGGAGTTCAAATCTTATATGTACTTGTAAATAGGTTGATCCATAGTGGAGTATAATTGTGATATTTAGGTATTAGATGAAATAAACGTTGTCACGACTCTGTAATTACGTTTTGTAGAAGAAGATTTGCCAAGAAAATGATGGATGTTCTACATACTCTGACTACATGTACCTACTCTTGTTCTCCAATTATTATCTACGTATTTGCAAAATTTTAATACTTTACCTCATTTTTGAGAGGTCATATTATGTACCTATTGGATCGTGTATAATAGATATGTACTCTCATATGGAGTCCACGTTTTTACTAGGGTTGGATTTCGGTCTGATAAGCTGTATAATTATTGTAACATCAAACTACAGTGAGTTTAAAAAAATAAATAACGAAAATTAACTATTTTTTGAAAACCCTAAGACTTACGGTTGTCCCTTGAGATCAGGATGTAGTTGATTCAAAATTCAATTGCATGTTGTGACCATATACTAGGATCTATCCACCGGAACTTTAGTTGGGAAAGAAAGCTGTCAGATGTAAATAATTTCACCATTCTTGGCCCTGGGATCTGACCACGATGACATTTGGACTCAAAGTATATTTTTACTAAATATATATAAACGCAATTTATGAAAGGAATGCTTGGATACTGCAGAAAGTAGGTGACATTGTGTAGGATCATAAAATTTAAGAACAGCTTTTCTCGCAGCTCCCAGATTGGGGTTGTGTCCTTCGCTGCGACCCCTAATCTCTCTTAACAAGTCTTATTGTAGCTCGGTCAGGCTCAGACTTGCACGGAGTCTTTTTACAAACTTCACAAGTTTCTTCTCCTTATACACAAGGATCTTACCTACGTCCTCAACTTTATCAATGTCCTTGACACTGAAGCCATGAGCCAAGACAGCTGAATTATGTTCAAGTATTATTTTAATTTTTGCGCATAACTTAATTAAAGAAATTCTAATTTTATTGTGAAGCACCTCATTTGAAAGCCTTATTATTATTATTATGATCAACCAGGACATTAAGAGTTATCTTCCACGCATTTGTTTATAAATTGCATTTTAAACGTATTAGGGGGGGGGGAAGACCCGTCTTGCTGTAACATTAGGTCAAATTGAAAAAAATCGGTCTTCGTTAGTCACAAAATAAAAATTACATTTTTTTAGAATAGAAATTTGAAAACATTTAATATTTTCTATTTAAAAGACGAAAAAAACGTTCTAGAAAAAATCATATATAACTCAATCGAAAAAAAAGAAAGGTCTCTATTTGAGTTTCAACACTTAAATTTACACATACATATAAGAGCGTCCAAATCAATACAAATTCCATTTCCATTGTTCCCATGTCTGATCATTTTAAAACGACAAAAGATTAACACCTTTTTATATTTGCATAGATATCTTTGCACCTGAAACTCCTTGACACGCTAGCCATCTGTAATCTATTCCTATGATTTCATGACGATTTGTATGCCTCAATTCAATGAACAAGCCATCTCTAAATCCCTACTTAAAAGATTCATGAACAGTTATCGTAATTCAAAGACTGAGTACATCTTTTGTGCCAATATAAATCACGAGATTTAAGAGTTTTTTAAAGATCTAGATATTTTCGTTTTTATATATGGAGCCACCAAATTGATTCTGTCACGAAAAACCAATTCAAAGATTATATTTGCATGGAAATGGGTTTAATTATGTATAGAATGGATTATTATATTCCTCCCCCCTATCATCCTTATTGAATAATATGTATGTAAAATCAAAGTCAAAGATAACTTGGGAGGTCCAAGTATGCCGCTGACAATCCTTTCCTATATACAAAAGCATCGCTTACTAGGATTTTTCTTTTGATTTTGTTTTGTATAAATGACAAATTTGACAAAATGTTAGAAAAGTGAAAATTGTTTATTGTAACAACAATAAAATACCCCATCCCAATTAGCGTTGAATATGTCCTAAGATTACATTTCTAATCAGTCTTTTTTTCTAATTGGTTCTGTCTTTTTCACCATTCATCAGTTCAAAGGACAGATAAGTCCTTCAGTTCAAGCTATTTTCTTTATACGTTGGAGGGAAAAGTGAGTTGTCTTATATTTATAGAACGAAAATGGTGGTTCATCTAAACATTTGCAAGCCAAGAATAGAAAGTAAAACACTATTAATTTCTTTACCGATTTTATTAAAAATTTCAAAAAACAAATCAACAAAATAATATAAATCTGACATTAAATCAATAAAATCGCCGTTAGCACGTCCACACGTTCACAACGTCCCACTGCCTTCTTGATAATACGATGAACAGTTGAACGGAACACAAGGTTGATGCCGTCAGCCATCGCATTAATCGATTATTTGCGGTTCTCCTCATTTTTTTTGTTTATTTTCCTCAACAAAGCAGGGCTTTGGACTATTTTGCCCGCTTCCAGCTGATAAAACCTCCAGAAAATCATCGTTAGTGGGCCCTTACTATCCTGCTTGACGCGTTTTTTTAATTTTTGGACGAATCGAGTAGTGCATTCGACCACTTTGACCAAAAATGCGTTGTCTATTTTACTATTTCACAAAAGATACAAAATTGCACATTTTTTTTGTTCCTGATTAAAAGAAAACAGGGGTATATTGTCGAAAGGAAGCATATTGAGCAACTGACGGAGTAGAATGCCGGACTTACTCTCCATTAGTGTATGTTTGTTTTAAAACCGATTCGTAGGGGGACGGCATGAAGCAAGAGAAAGTTGCGAAATTTTAAAAGAAGTACCCTGTATATAGAGGTATATTCTAAAGAGATAATTTCCCCGTCCATTAATCTCTTCACTTGTAGATGAATAAACTCTTTATCCTCTTCTGAACGTTTTCATGACTTTGTTATGATAGGCTTAACATCCGTAAGAAGGTTTTAAAACAATGCAGGTGAAGGAATACCCTTGATAAACATCAAATTGCTAATTTCCTCCTAGATTCATGTGCAATCCTGAATGAAGACCTAAAAAATCCAATCCCAAGATCACATCGATACATGATTCTGAAAGAACAAACAACCTGACATGCTCATAGAACTCTGCATTATGGGCGACCTGCACATGAACCAAACCCGCGGTATTAGTTTGAAAAACATTAGAAGCCATTCCAATTCATTTGTCTGACTTTTTAATTTCCAGATTCATCTCTCTAACTTTATTGAGATTAATAGAACTTTTTAATAGAACAAAAATCTTAAGGATTGATTTTTCCAATTTTCTTAAGGATGTGGACGCCACAACGTGAACATTCAGTTCAGTCATGTGAATTTGAATCCCACATACGGGAAAAATGTGCAAATTAGTACACTTCCTAGAAGTGACATTTCTAGCATTGCAGCTGGACATGCAATGTCTTCCATTCCCACAGAAGAAACAAACATCCTTTGCAGCTATAATTATGTCACTGTTTGTCGATGCCTTCTTTCATCTCTTGCGACGGTAGCCACGTGTACAGAAACGTACGTTACTGATTGTTGTACTGCCATTTCTCTAGAGATTTAGCTGAATCAAACGACTCGTTTAAAGGGATTTTAGTGCTCTCCAAGATTCTTTGTCTGATTAGAGAAGATTGAAGACCGCAAATGATTGGATCTAGTATATTTTCATGTGTATTATCAAGAACGCTTACAGCTCAAAATTGACAATCATTCGCCAATATCTTCAGAGATTGAATAAATTTATCCAGCGACTCGTCTTCCTTCTTTTTAGGTAAAGCAAGCAAATATCTAACGAACTGTTTGTGCCTCGTCATAACTTTCCACTCCTTTAATAAATTCATAATTCGACGGATTCATAAGTCTTAATTTTTTCTCTTTTTGCGCTTCTAGTAAAGATTCAAAAAAACTTTCGAAAGTAAATATACAGTAATTCCAATGCTTGTCCGCATCTGGTGAGTTCGGATTCCTGTCAAATCTGTCTCGACAAAATAACTTTTCTATTCTGTTTAAACTTTGATAACTTTTAAAAGTAAGTCGATATCAATATCAACCAGATAAATAACGAATGATATCACCACAGCTTTTGCTTGTCAAAAGATTTGAAGTAATTATGTCTTATTTCAAAGAGTTTGAGATGAAATCTGGGCTCAGCTTAAATGTTAAACAGACTAATATCCTCCTTATTAGGCTATGGTTTCCTATCGATAGTATGAAAACATTGCCAGTTGTCTATAAACAACAAGGTTGTCGTGTTCGGGATGGAGTATTATGAAATGGGAAACAGAGGTTAATGTGACTTCTCTAAACGTTAAGGTAATAAATAATGTTAATAAATGGAAAAATTTAAACTTATATAGTCATATTAATCAATATAATACCCGTCTTGTGCCTCTTGTCTTAGATTAGGTAACATTCCTGCCTACATTAGCCGTATAATTACGTATTACATGAAATAACCTTTGTAAGAGGTTATGATAAACTTAAACAGCTAAAATGATACAGTAAGTAACTATGCCTTTTAAGCTGTTGTAGTTACCATAAAACACCGATAGAGTTCATTCTTATGTTTGACAACATTAATCAAGATCGGACCGGAGTCTTTTTTGAACGATGCAATACTCCTCCCCCTCACCCATAGTGTATTAGAGTGGGAGACATGTGATGTCAGTACAAAAATTTTGAAAAAAATATTGAAAAACTCTTTAAAAAAAAAATCATCTTACCATAAAAAAAATAAGATGAAGCCAGTATCTATAAAGTAAAGCACAAAAAATTCCGTATCTGCTCTTTGATCTGATAAATTAAATTGCAAAGACGACATATAGATGTACATATTCATAGCCTCAAAGATAAAGTTTGAAGGATTTTTTATTTATTCTGAGAATTATAATATAAATGTTATGTAGACATTTATAGAAAGTGCACCCTGTTTTTCAGCTCGTAAAAAGATATGCAATACATTATGTACAAACTAATCTTCTCAAGAGAATAAAAAGAAGAATATAAAAGTTATGTCTTTATTCATAAAGAAGAAATAATGTAACAAAGTAAAATGACCATTTATCGTGGATTTTTAATCAACATCTTAAAAGGCTTTGTATTCAGTATATTATATACATTAGAAACGATCGTAACATTAGAGATGAACCGGCCCATTCGTACTGGATCAGATTAATTATTTTTGACATACATAATTTTCATTCCATCTTTCCTTCAACAAGATTGAAGGATAAATCCAAAAACATAGCTTGAGCCATTTTTATTGAATAGTATGGTTATTATGGACGGCCAAACAAGTATATTATAAAACTGTTAAAGACACTACTTATAGCTATGCCTGTAAATTGTAAGGATTTTCGGTATTTCAAATGAAGAAACCTAAAACTAAGATAATAACCCTGAAAATTTAAATAATGTTGTGGGTGTGTGCAGCTTGGCTATCAGGATATTTCATAACTTTAGCTTCAAGCAGTAATGAGTGGTTACGCTTTACTATTAGATGTTCTCTACACAAGAATCAAAGAAGAATGATAACAGCTTTAGAACATAAATAAAAACACTGTTCAGATTATCAACAAAAACAAAATTCGCACGCTATTAAATTCTTAGGATTTACAACGTGCTAATAGGCCTGATTAGACACCTTATGTAGAAAGATATCCATCACTATCATGTACTTAGGAAGACGGGAATGAAACATAGGAGCTTATATATTATGATCTTTTATTGGAATAGCTGCAAGTAGCTATGAGATGAAGGAAATAAAGATATGTCCCACTCCATATCATCCAATTATGGAGAGAGAAATCGATTTGTTGTCGATCCTCAATTCTATCTCGAATCCAACAGGAACTTACAGTTATAACTTATGAAAAGACCCTCAATGTTACTCTCTATCATTGGTCTCCTCAAGAATAAAAAAAACGATTATAAAAGCTTTAGAAAAAAACACAACACTGTTCATGTTGCCTACAGCAAAAACATGTAGGCTCAGGATTTACAACCTACTACGTAATAGCCATGACTAAAAAAGCGTCATTCTATTAACATGCTAAACTACTGTATATTTTTTGTCAGCCGTAAATATTTAGAAGAGATTGTTACGTGATTGGCTTATATACTACCATATAATATGTATGATACATTCTCACTTTAGAGGAAAAATGAAATTCTTTTGATTCCTGGTGTGACAAAATAGGAACTTACTAGTGTTGGTATTTGGTCTAATTCAGTGAACCAAACTTTGGTACTTCAAAGAAGTTTTTTAGGATCTGTCACAAAGTTAAGTTTGGTCTGTACCTATTGATTTCATTCAAAATTCATTCTAGTACCAATTCTATAGTTGAATTGTTCATGATGTCAATTGTCTTTCGAAAATAAAATTAAGATGGAACCGAACCAAAAATTGGCCTTGGACCGAGTCTCAACACTAGTTCATTCATATATTGGCTTCATTATGCATGCCTACATATGTAGTACCTATGTAGAAAGGTGTCCATCACTATCATGTACCTAGGAAGACATGGACAAAACATGGAGATTTTTAATGCACGACTGATTTTTTATTCATTATCTGTCTTCATACATCATTAAGATTGGTGAATCAAGGTACACTTTTTTTTTTTCATAGGTAGAACTTAATTCAGAGCTGTTTAACCTTCGAGTTAAAAAAATAACAACACGTTATATGTATGGTTACATATTTATGTATATACCATTAAGCCCGGATTTGTCTAACCATTAATTTTATCTAGTTTTGGATTTTGATCATGACTTGTGGCATAATTCATATTAAAATATTTATAGAAAAAGAAAATTAAATTGTCACATCTTTTCTATTCGACAAAAAATGCGTCACACATTGTCTATATTGTATTAGCTTTAAGAATATTTGGCAAAATTGTGGATTAATTAATTATTAGTGATATCATTTCCCCTTAAAAACAAACACAAATGTTTTTTCCTAAAAAAATTTACACAAATTCTAAATAAGCATTGAAAACCCAGGAGTAATATTTCTTTTATCACTTTTAATTAATATATTTGACCTCTGATGATCAACGTAATTTAAGCCACCTTACACTATCATATTTTTTTGAAATTTAGAAAATTTTGGTTATTGTCCGAAGTATAAAAATGGACATTAACCAACACTAAAATAATATGTCCTTGTGTGCTATATGAATTAACAGTTAAAAATATCCTATGATTGAAAGTTATACAATATTGGCACAAAAAATGATTGATTTCGTAACAAAACGAGCAATTAATCGGTTGATTCAAATTTTTATTTACAAAAAGTTTATTATGAGTTCGAAAATCTATAATTGTCGTGTCTTAAGGTAAATTTCCTTGTTTTTAAACGAAAAAATATGTGACTGTGCAGATAAAAATTTGGAAAAAAATTCCACATAAATACTACACGAATCTAAAGGAGGTCTAAACGAGCATTGGCTAACTAATCCTTTATTTAAAAAAATAAACAAAAAGCCAGATAAAAAATAAATTTATTATCTGTTTTAATTGATTTTAACCCTCTGTTATTGAATTTTCTTTTTGTAATAACGGAATATATCTTGTCCATTATTGATCACATCGGATCTTAAGATAAGGTGTTGTAAAGGTGTTAATGTATTCTACAAACGCTTTTTGAAAAGTGTTGCACTTGGCCAGTTCAGTCCTGTATGAAGGTCTCAAAGGAATAAATTCGCAATATTTCTCATATTTACTACTACCTGAAAGGGGAAAATGCGTCATTTCTGAAGCGGATTGTGACTGGTGATGGAAAAGGGATCACTTGTACATCAAGGTCAAGCGACAAAGATAGTAGTCGAAATTCAACGAAGCAGCCCTGACCATGGCCAAAGCAGGATATACTGCCAGGTTTGGTGGGATTGGCAGGGAATTTCCTACTATGAGCTGCTCTCCTATGGCCAACCGCTCAATTCTGCCCTCTAATGCGAACAAATCGAATGTTTGAATCTGTCAATCGAAGAGAAGCAGCCAGTATTGGTTAAGAAGAGATGAATCATATTTTATCTAGACAAAGCCAGGCTGCAAACATCTACGAGGAAAATATGACAAGCTCCGGGAGCTCGGATAGGAAGTTCTTAAGCATCCATCGTACAACCCGGACCTGGTACCAAGTGATTATCACCTGTTCCTGTCTATGGCCAATAGGCTTTGGGCATAAATTTGTCCTCAATAGAGACCTGCGAAAATTGGTCCATTTTGCACCCGACTATATTAATTAAAGTGCAAAATATATCTGTTTAAAGAAATCGTAAATAATCTTAACATGAGTTTCGGGCTGCAACAAGAATTCTTTTTGTTATTCTTCACTTAAAAGCATTAGATTTATATTTTAAATTGATATTTCTATTAAATGTTTATTACTTAATGCGAATTTTGGGATTCAAATTAGACCCCATAAGTTTTTGATAAGGTTGCGTATCTTGTATAAAATAATAGCTACTGTTGTATAGTTCAGTCTCCTGATGATAAAATACATCATCAAGATTAAACTGAGCATTAAAGTGCGATGCAGTTGCCCCAAAATTCTTGTCAGAATCAGCAAAACCTCATTTTGATACTGTAGCTAGGTAAATAATACAGAATAAAACAAATACAAAATTTTAACAAATTTGGTTACTTCTAGCACAATTGCAATTTCTAAACACGTATGAAAGAAAAAAGGAGGTACATTATTTTAAAAGCATGTTTTACATTAAAACATTTCTATGAACAAAAAAAAAAAGATAATGATGTTTTATAATTTTTTTGTGACTCTAATTTCCTTGATTGAAAAGATAAATAAGTGATTGCACCTATACTTTTTTTTAAAAATATGATAGACATGATTAAACTTCAGTATAGAAAATAAAAAAAGGAAAACCTTCCTTCATTTTTTTCTTATTAATTATTCTTTTAATGTTATATAAATTTAAAATGTTAATATTGTATTTGTATTCTAACAAGGAAAATAACTTAATTTAGAGTGTTGCAGTCCCCCATACCTAAAACATAATAAATCCTCGTCAAAATCACATGGCCCTTTCTATAGTAAAGCACTAGTAAGTATGTCAAATTTTCATTTTTCATTTTTTTGTTCTAAGTAGATATTACTAATTGACGAATTTGTATTCACAGGGCAGGTTTTGTTCATTAGTAGCATTGGTTAATATTTGAGCGTTGGTTTAAACTATTCTTTATTCTAAGTCATTATTTTGTTGTCAGTAATTATTTATTCTTAAATTGAATTATAGTCCGAATAATCTTCTAAATCCATCATTAATATTTTGAAAAACTAAATAAAATTATATTTAAATAAAAAAATTTAAATAAATATTAATATTCTTGATAAAAGAATCTGTTTAAAATATATTTAATATATTGACATTCTAAATTATGTTAATAAATTATTATTATTAGAATAAACATTTAAAAATATTAGTGGTACCCTCCATGATTTGAAAATACGTAACTATTACAATTTGAATATTTTAGTCAACTACTTCTTCACTTCATCACTCTATGTATTTTATGTCTAATTTCAGTCCTTATATTGAGAAAAAGAAGACTCTAAGAAATAAAAAGGAAAATTAAGGAACTACTTTTAAGTAAAAAAGTTAATTAAATTACCTAAACCTCCATTAAAAATTATTAAATACCTATAAGATTAAATCTTTAACAAATCATTATCTAGATAAATAAAGCACTGAAAAATATTGGCTATAAAATTTGGATTCAAAGGAATTGGAAGTACATTTATTAATCTCGGGGTGTATAATATACCATTTTGCTAATGCAAGGCTAAGGAAACTAATCTATTCTACGGAAATTATAGTTCTTTTTTCATTTAAACTCTGTAAGTAACGAATAATTCTTAGCATGGAAAAGTAATTCACTTAATTTCAATTACCTATAAATATCTACAATTTACATTAAGATCCCGTTTTTGCGTTAATATTTTTCTATTTCTGCATTAAGGCCTTTTCTGCTGGTCTCAATCAAAAAAACTGACTTTGGCAGAGTTTGAGGCCTCTTGAATTAGTGTTGAATCAGTCCTTATTTAGCACTGGAGCCCCGTCCATTTCATTTTTGGTTCAGTCAAGTTCAGTCCTGCATATCAGTACTTTATTTCTTATTCTTTTAATCCGTTATAGTATTGATAGTCTGAAGGACCGACAGTCTTAAGAACTGGTCAAAGAACTGATAGGACTAGCTTAAAGACTGGACTGGACCAAATAAATAAAGACTGACCCACCACTATCTCATTACATTTGAAGGAAAATAACATGGGAGAATGTTCCTACTTTTTGTTCAACAACTATTATTTTAACTAGAATTAAATTTTGATTTGTTATGATCTATAAAACAGGGAAACCCCAAATCATTGAGCACATCCTGGGCACCTTAAATTATTAAGAACCTGGTGTACATATTTTTAATTGACAAACCAAATACTCAAAAATATAAAAAGTACAATTTTTTAAATCATAGCATCAAATTTGAGATGATACAAGAGGCATAAAAATACCCAATTTTGAGAAAAAAACACATATTTGTTTCATACTAAAATAGCCCGTACTACGCTGAAAATAGTTTGAGAGGCCTCAAAATTTATTTATGTGGGTTTTTGATGGCTTCTCGAGCAGAAAAGGTATTTGTGAAGGTGAATAAATAAATTAGAAAACAAGACCGTCTAATATACGTATGAAAATTGATTTTAATCAGAGGAAAACCCATATTTTAACCCGTAAGTGTTTTTATTCTAGATGTGTTTCTCTCATCTGTTTCTCAAAGTTCTTCAATTTTGATTGAGTCATCATTTCTATCTTCTTTATGTGAATGATGCAAATAATGTTTCCACATACTCTTCTAATCGTAAACACACTTCAAATATCATTTTGACACATGGTAATATGAGATTCATGCCCTCTCATGTCTGCTGCACATGCCTTCCCACTTCACAAAATTAATCAAGAAGTAAGATATCCTTTTCTTCGTTTTGCAATTTGAGACATCTAGATGCTTGAAAAGAAAAAGGCTTGTTATAGTCAAGAAATTATATATACATAAAATAAATGAGGGGAAAACCCTTATAATTGTTGTGGTATAAATTAACACAAATTACGAAACGTGACAGGTTCCAAGGATCAAAAAGGTCAAAACTAATAGAATGATGCACACCAAGCCTTAGCTACATCGGAACCATATGTTTTTAAAGATGATTTGTCTCAACGTTGTTACAAATTTTCGTTTTTTAGATCAGAATATTTTGGCTACTTATTTTTCAAGGTGATATGTAACAAAGTTGTTGAAAAAATTGGTAAAAAAAAGAAGGAGAAAAATTATAAAAAAGTATACAGGCCAATATTTCATAGACGTGTTGAAGTCATAGGGTTTGTATTCAAATTTTAACTATATTTTAGGATTTTTATCGAATTGAAAATACATATATTGTCCCTGATAGTGCCACTTTGAAATGTATAAAATCTATTAAGTACTCATTGTTTATTTTGTCGACCAATTTTGACACTTTTCGGTGTCTCCAAAGGGTTAATCAGAATAATTTGTTGATATAATTGTAGGCTAATTTGTGAAGGAATACAAATGTTTTTATAAGAAATATTGCTTGCATTATTTGTTGACGGTCCACAAACATATCATCTGTTTCAATTTCAAAACTACTATCTTCATGGTCAGCTTAAACCATATGCAATAATATTTTTTACCATTACTTTTATGTATGTGACTGTTATAAAAAAATAGAAATTTCCTATCTGGGAAATTTTTGATTTAAGAGTTGCATATTAACTTTTTTCGGCGTAGTTAATTAACGGGGGTTCAAGATTAATTTAAATAATAAGCAAATTTTATTTCTTGAAACAGACTCAAAACTACGCTAATTAATCATAATAACATTAGATTTTGCTATCAACAAGACCTAATTTGCGATTATTGTAGCTGAAATATTAAAATTTCATTTTCGATAAAAAGTTCTATGAAATATTAAGTACTTTCAACAAACTTTTGATACTAAAAGTGTTCTCATTAACTTTGATGAGATTGAGAATGGTGAATGGGATAACAGCTGATATTAGATTTGTAGCAATACGTATACCTTAAATTGAAAAATAAAAATAAAATAGAAAAAGTAAAAGAACAACTGAAAAGTGAACCAATTAATCAAATTCACCAAGCCTTGATTGTTTGAAATGTTAAATATATTTTTGCAACAAGTTGCATTTATCCTGAAAGATATTTCAGGAGTATATCAATGCTGTTTTCAGCATTCAAATCTTTTTTAAACGGATTGAAAGCAATTTTTCTCAACATTGGGGTGCAGAAAATCCTAGTTCACTCAGAAAGGGAACATCTAAGTATAAAATTATAACTAGTGCGTGTGCTCATTAAAGACGGAGAGTATCAATGAAGGTTGTTATCCCAGGAGTTATATGTAGTGTTGTGCCGGTCCCTATTAAGGACTGAAAACTGCAGTCCCGTCCAATTCAGTGCTGCATATCAGTCGTAAAAATTATAATGTTGCACCAGAGAATAAAATTATTCTATGGGTCGGTCCTTGATGACGTCACAAAACTTTATTTCTTCTTTTTTAAATCAGTTCTAGTACTGATATTCCAACGTCTGATATTCCAATCCACTTATAATTATTAAAGAATAAAAACAGCTTATAATGGTATACATAAATATTGTTTTAGATCATATGTACGTCAAGTTTTTCAAACTAAAAATATGCACTAATTTCATTAACAGTGAAGATCCCTTAATTATAGCAATTCACATAATTAAAAAAATGTTGAAGATATTTGTGATAATCTATCTTTAAAACAATGATTAAAAACTTGATTATTTCATCTAATCAATCATTAAGAGAGATTATTTGAAATATGTGTAAATTACACCTAACCTACTCCATCTCTACACAAACATCTCTGACGTCATTGGATATACGTAAATAGGTAGAAACTCGGAAATAAATATGGGTATTAATTATCTATTTTTTACCAAGATACATACTTCAAAATGTTTGAAATTAGGCCCAAGATGGAAATTTTTACTTACTGGCATCTATAAAGCACATATAAAATATGTTACAAATAAATATAATTTAAGTCAAGTTTTACATTATCCAACTTAATTACGGAGAGGTGTATAGTTTCACAGGGTTAGGCAAAAAACGTGGACTCAAAGGTTTGTTTTTGAAATACTTCAATATTTTTTATTTTCAAAACTGAGAACTTTTTTACAAAACTTGTAAATAAGGCCTATTTAAACTTGGTGACTCAATATGACCAATTTAGCATCAAACATAGCATTTTCCTCGCAAACGGAAGTCCTAGCATTCCTGTATGACAAACTCTTCAGACAAGTAGTGTCATGCATTCACCTTGCCGTCCCTGAGTCAATTCAGATTTGGGTTTGGAGTTTTGTTTGTTTTCCTCTCAAAAATGCCCACACTGCAAAGTTAATCGGGTTCAAATCGGGGGAGAAAGGGAGGCAAATCTCTTAGGCTCTCTATTTACCAGCCTATTGGTCTTCATGATGGTGCGGGTCCTTGTGTAAAAAGAAAATCCTTAAGTCGGCCTTTATGGCCCTCTTGATGGTCCTAGCAACCACAGAGTAGTCGACTGCGAGGCTCGATTTGGTGGGGTCCTCCTTGATCTTTTTCCCCAGATGGGCAGGAAAACTGGATCCCTCTTTAAATTGTGCCCTCCAATTCCTGCTTTCCTGGAAAAATCTTTGCCATCATTCTTCATCTTGGGTACCTTGAAAACCAGGCTCCTGTAGCGCTGGAGGCCACAATCCTCACCACTTCAATTTCAGCATTTAGGAAATCGGGTATGCTCTGCTTTTTGCTCACTCATAATCTCGAGGTGACGAAAGGATTGCTATAGTTTATTTATGCACAAAGAATGGCTGCACCAGACTGTAAAAATAACCAACCTTAGCGAGTGCACCAATAGCTAGAAATACTATATAATGTTATAAAAACAAACAAAACATGGGAACAATAAAAAACCTTAAACAATCCCGATCACCACATTCTCGTTGCATTAAATATTCGAGTTAGTTTAAACTCGTCGAGAGCCAACACTGATACAGGAATAATAGTCTGAAGCTTGCATATCCCCTTTGACGTCTAACGGAGTCCCTCGTTGGTTCCTTCGAAGCCGTACAGAATCTCCTTTGGATCAGGGGTTCTCCCTATTTTCTCTCTTATACCCTTCCCAACGTTCTCTATGAGGCCACTCAGAGTCCCGCAGTTTCAGAAAATTTAAGAGGTTGTCTTTACTTGATTGCAATCCACAAGGAGCACCCTAGCGTCATTAAAATGTCTCCCAGTAAAGAAGATCCCCGAGGATATCGAATATTTAAGATACATTTCCTTTGGATTGAGGACTGGATCCCAAATTGTCTTGAGTTATTGACCTATCTTCAATGATCCCCTAGTAAACTTATCTCTAAAATTCTCCTTCGCCAAGTTGATCCTCCCTTTTCTATTGGGGATGTTATATGGAATCCCTGGCCTCCTAATTGGTTGAAGTGTGAATTCCCCAAATTGATTTTGTACCATAATTATCAGGGGGTGAGTAGCCTGAGTTTTTAAAATATCGTACTCCGTTTTCAATCCAGGAGATGTCTTCATATTTGCAGGTATTTTTATTTGAAGATGAATCTCATGGAGCAGGGCCGCCCTTTCTACCTCGAGCCAGTACATCTTCCTCGTCTCTTTTGGTATGCGCTTTGTTTCTTTCTCTATGGGGAATATTTAATTTCTTTCTCCACCATGTGTATTATTCCTTGCCATGGAAATTTTTAGTACTTTTACTTGCATCATTAAATGAACATTGATTAACAGTCCAAGTTTCGCAGCCCAACCATGTATAATTACATGTTCTTTTTTATTATAGTTTTCTTGTGACAGTTTAGTAAAACAAAAACTTAGTAAAAAAAAAAAAAAAAAAAACTATTTTATAAATATATTTTTTATTATAATTTTTTATTTATATTTGTTTGTTTTTAATGCACTTATTTATGCAGTTTATTGAATCATAAAGTCTGTTCACACTATCTATTTTGCCTTTTAGCAGTTTTGCAAATGTTTTTCAGTAATTTAAATCTTTCGCAAAGATTTTGTCATGGATAGAGATGATTTTTAAGTTTGTTTATTTGATTTTCTGGTGAATAGTGAATTCGAAATAATAATAATAAAAATGACAATTATGTGGAGAAGATGGCATTTAACATAAATTGCAACAAAATCACTTTGAAAATATATATTGGAAAAAAATTTCTTTGGAAAAAAAAGGCCCATGATATAATTTTGTTGACTTTATCCTCATTGATATGGATAAACAATTAGCTTGGCAAGGTAGTATTTCAGGGTACAAAAGATTAACGTTCAGGACACTGATAAAAAGCAAAGAGATTGGAAAAAGAACGAGAACTGACAAATAAGATATGCCAATATTTAATAATGTTCTTTTCAAACTAGTTTAAGAGGAACGTGAAACAACTTGCTAACAAACATCTATGACGAAAAAAAATCAAAATTTATAGTTATTGAAAATGTAAGATTAAAATTGAGAATAGACACAGATGCACAGTCAACACAAAAACAAGCTCAAATGGTATTTGAGTCTGTGTTTCATTTGTATTTTTTAAGGAACTATGCTTCATTTTTATCAACAAGAGTTATTCTTATTAACTTAATTGTACTTAAAGTAGCCATATTGATAATCAATACAAATACACTTTCCTTGCAATCTTTTATATTCAATCCAATCTTCTAAGAAATGGATCCTCTGAAAATATGGTTGAATAACCTCAGCCCTTGGATTGATCCGGGAGTAGGTTGGGATTGCTAAAAACCATCATGAATACATCCAAAGAACCCCTCTACTACCCAAATTATTTCTAAGCCCTTAAGGTTTTTAAAAAAATAAAAAACCAAAATATATATTATTGAAATACAATAATATTTGATTCCGGGTGGTTAGTATTCAACCATATTTTAAGGGTATTTATTCTCTCCCCCACCCCCTCTTCTTCTTATATTAAAATAATATTACTCACACTTAAAGGTACTGCCTTGGGGGATGGAACAAACAAATATGTTTAGATATTTAGTCTAATTAGATAATTGCTAAGCGAATTTATAATGTGTTATTATTCATCATGAAGTTTGAGCAAAATACGGGCAATTTTCCTAACTGCCGCTTTTCCTCCAAGGTAATCTTCCATGGGCAATTTTCTCCAGGGCAATTTTCCCGCATGTCTTAACTCATACAACAAATATAAATACAATTCCTATAAGTGACTCAAATATGGATATGAAGTACATAATTATTGGGCTGTATGTATATGAAGAAAAAAATATACTTGAATTTTCTCATTTTCTTATTCTTTGTGTAAGATTATTTTTATTTTGGCACACCACAAATGCTCAAATGCAATATGATTTGAGTAAACAAACAAAAAAGATTTGAGAAACCTTCCCATATTTAGTGAAAGAAAATTTTCAATCTAGTCCGTCTTGAAATCTTTAAGATATTGCATATGACTAGAAAACTATGAACAAATGTGGAACAGAAATAGGATTTTAGCCAATTTACAGATAATAAAAGTGTAGAAAAGTCTAGTGGAAGAGCGAGTGTCTTGATTTGGTGATTCTCCAGTTCTTAGAATTAATGATTTTACCAGTTCTATGATTATTTACCGAAAGGATCATTTGGACATGTGACAGAAAAAGGATATTTATTTTATTGATATATGCAGTAACATATTTGATATCAATTCAAAATAATATTTTGATAAATAAGTGATATTCTTAATCTCTTCACTTTACTAATTTACGAAAAAAAAAAAATAACATGTGTCATGTGTTATCTAGATAAATTAAGGATTGTTCTTTTGCAGAATAATATTTTTTTATTAATTATATTAATTAATGATCATTGTTTAATCACGATACAGTAGCATGTGGTTTGAATCCTTTACCGTTGTAGTGCTTTAAATAAATTCAATAATATGTTAATTTATCCCCACAGCAACCCTAGTTAATTTCCAATTACTATCCTTAACATTTTTAAGAACAGTGCACGGCTCCTGATGTTGTACAGGGTTGGGGAAGGAAAATGTGGACAAGAGAGATGGATTTAGAAATATATCCATAATTATTGTCAAGGTTTTGACTACCTTGAACTAATTTATATTTTCGATAATAGAGGAAAAAATAATCTTAACAAACCATATAGACAAGGATTTTGCAAAACTTTTTTAACTCAATATGGCCAACTTCATAATCAATCACAGCCTTTACATGTTGCCTGTAGTCCATCCAGAAGTTGATGACAAACTCCTCTGACAAGTTGGCCAATGCAGCCACTATGGAGGACTTTAGTGGACTCCGGGTAGTTAGTCTTCAGCCTTGGGCATGTACCTAAGCACCTAATAGTAGGCCTCGTGTTCGATTTTCTGTCCAGCCCTCTAAAAAAGATCGGAGGCATATTTTTTCCATCAGAGGTCACAACGACGAGGACCATTGTTTGGGCCGGATATTTAGTGTGGTAAACCCCTTGTACTTTTTCTTTTGTTTACGCAAACCAGCGGTCGCTGTGGTGGTTGTGGAATTAATTAAGTGTGAAAATCTTCTTCTCTAAGTAAATTTTCACAATTGACCAATTTGTCTTGATCTGTGTGAAGATTTTCTTGCACCTCTCGAGCCTTCTGGCTTTCATGCCCTCTGTCAGAAGATGGTGTAGGGTCCTTGTGAAAGAAACAAATCCCAAGTTGTACTTTATAGCCCTCATGATGGTCCAAGGAGCCACATAAAAGTCGTTGGCGAAGCGATTCATCGACTTAGTGGATCCTCCTATATAATCTTCTTCCAACTTAACAAGAAATTTGTATCCCTTTTTTAGTTATGGCCTCCACTTTTGACATCCAGAAGAGGTATTTTCCATTTTTTTTTCATCTTGGCCAACTTATAAACCAGGCTCCTAGAACATTTAACACTTCATCACATCAACTCCAGCATCTTGGAGATCTGAGATGCACTGCCTTTTTGCTTGTTGCTCGCCCATGATGATGAAGTGACTCAATGATTAGTATAGTTTGTTTATGTATAAAGGATGGTGGAAACAGAATATCAAAAAATGTATCCATTATTTTGTGTTTCCGTGCAGGGTACACGCTCAAGGATGCAAATGGGGCCATTGATAATGATGATTAAGACCTTAATCTAATGTTAACAGATCCAGTGTTATTCTAAAATCTTTAAATTGGTGCGGTTTGTTCAAATCATGTGATTGGAACTGGATTTATTCGGGGAAAACCAACATTTTTAACACCTGTATGTTTTTGGAAAAGGAAATGTAACCTCTTAACTACTTGGATATGACCCCCTTTTACTAATAGGTCTGAGGCGTCTTGGAGAGAGAGTCCAATAAACGTGCACATAACACATAACAGTTCCTCATCAAAGTCTCTGCCAGGTTATAGGCTATGGTTGAAGTTGAAGGTGGTTGGTTTGAGTGATTGACTTTACAATGGTCCTCCTAGATGTAAGAGCAAATGATTTGTGAATCGCTGAAATATTTTTTTTATTAAATTGCAATATACCCCCATTTTTCTTAAATTTTCCGGCTTAAAATGTCCAGTCTGTTTATGCACAATGTACATTTTACTTACAATTAAAGTTTTAGGTAATATGTTCTCTCTTATATTATAAATTTAATTTTTAATCATCATTTCCCTTAAAAACTG
This sequence comes from Lepeophtheirus salmonis, assembly GCF_016086655.4. Classification (NCBI taxonomy): domain Eukaryota; kingdom Metazoa; phylum Arthropoda; class Copepoda; order Siphonostomatoida; family Caligidae; genus Lepeophtheirus; species Lepeophtheirus salmonis. Next base: position 49,300,081 of record NC_052131.2, on the reverse strand, counting down.
ATAAATAAAAATAATTTATTACTAATCTAAGGATATTAATCTCTATTTATCTTTTAATATAACGTTCAAGGAAATTGAGACCATTAAAGGATAAATTTTGGAAAGCAATATTATTAAGAATTTAATTCAGAAAATATAGACTAATTAGAAAAGTCAGCTTAAATAGTATTTCATGCTAAAATCAATACTTTTTTCTAATCCATTTCTTTAAAAAAAGTTAATTACTTTTCTAGTTTTTTAATATCATTTCTTTGAATTACTTATGATAAAAATTATATGTTTCTAAGGGAGACGGAGGACATTTGCAACACTTATTGCTATTTCTCAATTATTGGGGCCCGTACTGACTCTGACCATCCAAAGTTTAACACAACATACCAACATATGTCTGTTATTTTTCGAAGCTATTTGAGTTTGAGTTAGAAATTTAGACTAAAAATATATTTTTAATGTGTTGAATATTTCAAATTTACTGTATTTTTGCAGATGAATTTATGATAAGACGAATCATTGACCAGTATCATATCGGAGAAATATAATATGCTTAGTAAAAGAGAAATCAATTATATCTTCAATACATGGCTTTAGTAATGTTTATCTCGCGTTATATAAGTGCGATCGGTTTACACTAGATGGTGTTAGAACGATAAGATTTCGTAGTAAAAACCTAGTTAAACAGTTTTGTGATTATTTGACTCCGTATTGTTTGAACACGCGTCAAAGATGGATACCAGCGAAGAAAACTACGACATATTTTATAACTTTTCTTCCATCAAGGATAAAACACAAGCCAAGCCGCTGAAAATGTATATAGTGTTTATGGTTCTGATAATGTAACAAACAATTACGCTCAATTTTGATTTCGTCGATTAGGTTCCGATAATTTTGAAGCCAAAGATGGACCGTGCTTTGGAAAGCCTGTACATGCAAAAATATAAACTTTTAAATATTTTCCGGTAATAAACAAGACCGATTAACAGTCACAATATCACCAGCTGTCGAAAAAATTATTAATCTTGATGTACCTGTAGTTACGAGGTATCGACAAGCTAACTTGGAAACATCCCTCCACCATACAACTGGGTGTTGCTCATGGATTAAAATCCTACCTCACTATCTAAATCTACTTATTAAAAAAATAACTAAAATTCTATAACATCAAAATATTTATTAATTGTGAGTCAACTAGAAATGATGCTTGAAGTACTTTTTTCTCAAAAAAAGTGTGGGATGGATTTGTATTCTTCAACTAATTATCTTCCATTTCTTTTAATAAATTATTTTGATTAACCCTACAAAGGCCCCGTTATTCCTACTTAAAGATTACAAAAATTTATGGCCGCAATAAAATAAAATAAACAAATGGTGTCCCTGATTTAATGTTCTTTTGACATATGTGGTGCGTCAACATACAAGGAATATTGAACAAAAATCACGATAAGGAAAAAATCCCTAATTATTTTTTAATTTATTTGACGATAATTTTTGATAACGTAATTATACCATCTTCGCGAGTTGATGCTAAGATTTATGAATGAAGATAGTTTTTGAGTCGTTAATCTTCAATGAAGCACCTAATTTAGACATTTTTATTTAAGGAAATCATCCTCTTTATATCATTTGGGGTTCGTAGTCGATATTAAAGAGTGAGAATCACTTTTGACTATTATATACTTCAACCCATAACTTGAAATAATACGAAAGTCTTGACTGTTCGACCCTCTTTTCCCAATGCCTTCCATTATTTCCAATGAATCCCCTGAATCCCTTCACTTCAAATTCTGGTCTAGCCTCTCTGGAATATCAAATAGAGTTAGGATTTAAGGCACAAATAGCTCTTTGGAGGATGGTGATTTCTTAATTCTAAGTATATAATAAGTGTTTATTGAAGCCGCTGAGAGGATGGTTCTTCATTCATCATTTCCTTGATGTCTTCAATGTTGGATTATTCTGTATTCTTTATATTAGATTTTTATTTTTGACGGAAGATTTTTTTTGCACTCCTGTACAATATAAATTAAACAAAACTGTCAACATTGAAGACGGAATTAAGTAAAAATACAGGGTTGAAGAGAGGAAAAAAATGGACTGGACGTCCGTAAGTTGACTTTTAAGTTCCTTTATTTTGTAATTTCAAGAATTGTATGACGATACTTTGGATCTTATTGGGTAATACTTCTTCTTAATCGTCCCATTGATGTTATGCGTTTTTTTATTATAAACTCAATTAAATATATATTACTTGTGAGTCATCAATCTTTGCTTAATCAAAGAAAAAAGTTAATATGGAATATAGTTTATGATTATTGAGCTTTCAGATTTCCTTATGTATATAAAATTTAGAAAGTGATTCGATAAATCTGTGTAATAGAATAAATTATTCGGAAATTTCGATTTTGTGTCCATAAACTTCAACTCATTAAACAGGTTTGATTTTTTGAACATATATTTTTTTTTGAAATAAAAAACATCAGGATCGAGATAACAATGATTCAACTCTGATGAGCATAGTGTTTTGAAGAAATATCTTGATACCTTCCCGTCGCTCATATTTTAAGGGATGTTTGATGGATTCTCAATAGATCTATTTGTCCTCAAAGTAAGACCATTTTCCAGATAATGAGTATGTAAACGACCAAGGGTACTTTTGGACATTCTCATCTAGAAAGAAAAAGTGATTGAGATGCTTCCCTTCAATAAAGAGCTTCATCTTGTCTTCTTTTTTTACCAATTCAAGAAAAATGTCAAGGACATACATTTCGAGATAATCTTTGGAAATTGTCGCGATTTCCAAGGAATGATCCCTACAAAATGTAACTTCTATGGGAAAAAATCAATTAGAGCATGTACCTTTTTTTTCACAGGATTCTTGAGGCCCTAATTAGTAATTTACAGATAGAAATTCCATTCCATTTTGCAAAAATGGGGAAACAATCTCTTGCTCTTCCTTGTCCCAAAGTGTCACGTCATGATGAAAAGGTCAAATATCCAAATAAGAGGTGGTAAAAATGTCGGAAATAATTTATAACGTTTGGAAACTTAATAATAATGGTGCCTAATCGTATAAATAATACTATAATAGTCATAACTCATAGTGTATAATACAGAGATAATAATAATATTGTAAAGCTAGATCGGATCAACTCTCTTTATTTTTATGCGACTCCCTTTTAATAAAAAGGAAAAAAATATCTGAGGCTATGAATATGACCAATTATATTCAAAAGGTAATGAGGGGGCCAATTGGAGTCACATTAATTAATGGAAGGCTCTAAATTAAAGCTAATATTCTTGAATATCTCATCCCATCCCTCAAATTGGAACATAAATGGAACATAATGGAACAAATATGCCTATAAACTATTTGGCCATTAATATTTATTAAGTAAATAAATACAGAAGGAATTTCTCAATAACTTGATTTTTACTCAAGCGTCATTTCTAGTTGACTCACCACGTAATTATAAGAGTATATATGGTAATTCTTTGTTCTACTAACTAGAGGTGGATTCACTCTTTGCAAGTCTAAATTCTGCCATCTTATTAATATAATAATAATAAAAAGGAAGAAGAAATGTGTTTTAAATTGTACGTAAGCACTTGAGTGAACCCAGCTTTATAGTAGAACTGATAATTGTCATCGGAGCAACTTGTGCTTATTTTTTCCTCTCTCATTGGAGCTAATATATTAAAATGTTATGATAGCTACACTGTCTCCTCCAAAACATTCTTCAAATTGTATAGGTGACCAGGTTAATTTTCGGGTTTATTTTTTTCTAATTTACCGGAAATTCATATTTTTCACAACTATACTTTGGAAATAAAAAATATTGAGGAGGCAATACGAAGTCCTAATTAATAGAGTCGTAAAAACTATGATATTCTACGAGCTATTACTTTTAAAGTTGGAATCTGAACAGTTTATATTTTCCAAAACTGTTATCATTATGCTTTATTTATTTCTTGATGAGGGAACATCAAAGTATACAATACATTAGCTAATGGATAACGGAGAGTAACACTCAGGATTTGTTGGGGGAATTATCTTCTATATTGATAAAACCTTTTATTTGTGTTTTTTTTTCTTCAAAAATTGAGGGGGGAATAAACCTGCCATTTCTTGAGCCACTGATCACAAGCAAATCACTCACTACTAATACAAAGTCGTCAGAAATGCAGTTGGAAACGAGTGGGATTTGTTTTTAGTTTCAACTAAAGCGTTAAAGTAAAGTGGCGTTACAAGTACATATACTTTTCTCTTTTTTTTTCAAAAAGAAGAAGGACCAAATGTAGTTCTTTTACAGGCGCTAGAGGGTGTTTGATGAAACAGCTCAGTACACTTATTATGTGTTTATTCTAATTCATCCTTCATCAACTCCTCTTGACCTGTTTGAATGAAATGTTAAATCGAAAAGCGACATCTAACGTTTAAAAAATAAACTATTTTATGTCAACAACTTTTTTGTTTACATTTGCTTTGCTGCGCTACTTCACTTTAACGCTTTAGTTTTAACCTTAACAGGGTTTTTTATTTGCCAAAGCTGTTATCATTATTCTTTCTTTATTTTTCTCTTTCAATTATATACATTTATTTCATTAGAAAGGTATGAAAATATTAAATATAATGCTTATATATCTTATATAAATTAAACCACCAAATCAAATAAGAAAAGATACATGAAAAATACCAACTAGTTTTCTAAGGAATGCGTGTTAATAAACAATACTCTTTTTTTTTTAAATCAAAAAGAATTTTATCTTTGAATTAGGAGCACGATACATTTTGTAGTTGCCACATGAACAGGGATTTTATTTTCAAAGCTGTTATCATATTTCTTGATGAGGCAAGATTTTCATTATAAAGTACGTGAGCTCATGGATAACAGAGAGTAAAACTGACTGAGGATTCTTTGGAGAGTCCTTGTTGGACCCCCTCAAAGTAGAATTGAGGATCCACATTACAGTCATTCCTACTTACATACGTCATTGCTAGATACAAAGTGAGGCTTATGTTGAATTTCTTTCTCTCATAGCTCCCTGTAGCTAATCTAATAAAATGGCATGATAGCTCAGCTATTCTCCTCCCAATCATTCTTCAAATGGTCAAAGGGACCACTTTTATTTTCTCTTTAATTTTTTAACATCCCCGCAGATAATATTTTTTACAACTATACTTATAAATCTATTGACTGCCTTAGGTCGTAGTTGTGTAGATGTTGCATACGAAAATAAAAATTTGTAACAAACATTAATTGTTTTAAAAGAGATTTTTCTCATGAAGCAATTTGCTATGCATTGATTTTCCCTTCATTACTTCACTCTAAGATAGATAATTACTTTCATACGTAAATCATATAAGTATGTAAATTTATTTTACCTTTAGCTAAGTCATAAATATTTTGAAAATAAATAACATGTAGTAAAAAAACAACAACATATGTATATATTAATTCAGCTAATAAATAACATAAATGATTCGTGTATTTTGCACAAATGGCAATAAATACAATTGTTATATTTTTCAAAATATATTCATTATCATCACACACTACCATTATAAAATAATGCCATATTTCAAAAGATTACAATGCCTATTTGAGCTGGAAATGTATAATAAATACATATACCTTAGACTGTACCGAAATGACAAAAGTTGGGGAAAAAAAGTGATGTCCTTCTTTGACTTGAGTATAATTGAGGATCAATATAGGAGTAATTTTTGCCTATATTCTTATTTCATTTCATCTTCTTCTCATCCCAGCTGTTTGTAGCTGATCAAATGAAACGTCATGAGAGCTAAACTGCTCTCTTCCATAACATTCTTCAAATGTCCGGCTGATCACGTTCATTTTTTCTATATTTTTTCTTTTATCATGCTCTCAATGAGCATAACTGATTATAGTATTAAAATTACCATTTATCACCTAGGAATTGTCTATTAATTCTTTATACATATTGTATATGTGACCTGTCCATACAAAATTAAGCTAGAATATATTTTTTTTGGGAAAATTTAGTTTGGATTACATTTGTATTCTTTGACACATTATTATTAATTTCTATCAAAAAGTTATACATATCAACCCTTTGGGCGAGTTGCAAATTACACTTACAGTAACCAAAATTAATCATTGCCTATAAAAGAATTACAAATTGACACATTGTATTTGAAAAATGCCATATTGGAGCCAATATAAGTCTTTCAAATCAAATAGAAGTTCTAAACTAATTCTTAGATAACTCATCCTTCAAATTTGAATAGGAGTCAAATGTTTTTTTTTGAGTTTTTGGGCTTATAACTCTTTAGTCGTTCAATCAAGTGAGATCGAAAAAATTGGTGTATGATTTGAAAGCGATTAATTTTTGCTCTGCTGTCTGAGCATACCGCTGTCTCGGCCGAAATATCCATAAACCCATAAGACCAAACTGAAGGAGGGGTGGGATATAATCGATTTCGAACCGAATCTCATTCTTAATTCTAAATATATATTTTTTTAGTGACATAAATTAAATCAGAATCCCTTTTTAAATAAAATAATGCACATATTATTGAATTTTATTCTGCATTATTATGACTTTTATCTAAATGTATAGTGTCCCCACAACACAAATGCAAGCCAAAATTTCTTCTTTCAAAATTGAGTGGGGGTTACAGGCTGCAAATTGCACTTAAAGTTGACAAAATAATATAAATATTATTCTAATATAATAAAAGAATGAAAAATTGACGGGTTATATTTTAATCTCTTAAATCAATTAAAGTTTTTAAACTATATCTAAATTTCTTGTTAATTTTAATTCATGCCACAAAATTAAATTCAAAGCCTATCATTTACTCGAATATTTTCATGAAATATTAGACTTTATGTATATATGAAGTAAAAATAATACATTAGGATTTTCTCCATATCTTGATTTTTGTTCAAGATTGTTTTTATGTTGACACATCACGTATGACCTCTTTAACGCTTTTAGCTCATGATGGTTAAAGAAAAGTGAAGGCTTTTTAATAAATAACAAAAAAATAGATCGGCTTTTTGATCAATTTTAAGAAGAAATTTTAATCCATGCAACCTCTAGACTATAAAAGTAAAATCTGCAATAATTTGGGCTAAATTATTTTTTTGCAAATGTGTTTCATTGTTGTTGCAGAGTATCTATTTTTTTTTTTTTTGGATAATTTTAATATGTATATATTTTAACTTGATGATGTTTAAATGATCTAATCTTGAAAATATGAATATGGTGTCTGACATCTTCATTATTTACTTAAAAATGAAAAAAACAAAACAAAGATGACAATTTATAAGGTGTATTAAAAAGAAATCTATAAAAAACCAATTTTTTAATAATTTAATTATATTGGCTGTTATAAAATCATAACCATCAAGTCTATTTACATTTTTAGCCGCGTTTTAGCCTTGTAGCGTATTTTTCTCTTTACTGGTGTTCATTTTTGACGTGTGGTCAAACAATACGGGGTAAAACAATAAAACTACCTAAAATCATTTTTATTACAAAATTTTATCTTTTTTAAAGACATCTAGTGTAAACTGATCACATATATACAACACGAGCTACACATTACTAAAGCCATCTATGGAACAATATTGAATTTATTTTCCCTATACCTATTACATTAACAAATAACACGAAACCATAAAAACCCTATTCAATTAGTCACTTCCACACGAGAAAGTCAAAAAAGTTGCTAGCAAATATTAAATTTTGAATATTTCCGTTAAATTATTCCAAATTATTACCTTAGGTACCCAATTATCAGATTGTATGTAGTTAAAGAAAGATCAATAAAATTTCATTTTAATCTTCGAACTAAAATAAGTGTTGAGCAATTAATGATCATTTAAGAGTTTTTCAAAAGAATGAATTTAAGTTCTTACAGAGCTGTTCATGAGTCGTTTAGATCGAGTGCAAGTCGATTCGTGAGCTCTTACAAATCAAATTTTACTCTTCAGCAGTGATTCAGGGATATTCAATATGAAAATTAAATCATATAAAATGAAAAATGGTAGTCTAATATAATAATAAAACTTATTGGAGGTTTTTGAAAACCTCTTTTTTTCAATCTGAATATCTTCCTTTTGAGTTTGAGAACCAGTCACAGGATAGTGAGCTATTATTATTATGCTCATATAATAAACCGCAAACTCCACCTTATGGGGCCACTCTCTTTCATGCTTTTTGTCAAAATTGAATGTGATAATATTTTTTTTTGGTAACATTTGAAATTATAAAAGACATGAGTTTTATTTCTTTGACTACATTTATTCTCCCATTTATGTTCTCATACTAAAAAAGATTTTCTAATTTTGACAAAAAAGATTTTCTAATTTTGACAAAAATATTTTCTAATTTTAACAAAAAATATTTTTTTCCGATTTTAAATGCTCTAAATGGTGACAAAATTATTGCAACAAGGCCTCTCCTTTCCAAAAAATAAAACTCATTTGGAAATAAAATTGTAAACAAACCACTGTCAGAAATGGATATAGTTTACATGACATCATTTTTTTCGATTTATATCAGATTTGTTCCGAGTGGCACAACTGAAAATCCTCCCATTTTAACAGCCCTGCCGAGTAATGAGTTCTTAAGACCATTTTTCCTTTCAAGTGGAACAAAGAATTGTATTCATCAACATCTCATGTTCTAATAGCTCTACAAAACTCATCCATTTAAATTTAACAAACCCCATATAATGTCCAAGGATGCAATTGGCAAAAAATATGATTCGAATTTTTTTTTGCATATGAATTATTCAATGAAGAAAATAAATCTGGACATATTTACTCCCTGGAGTGTAGGTATGAGATCCCTTCTCATACATCATCATTTCAACTCATAAATCTTGGCAAATACATGTACAATGTACATAATATATAAATTCAACTGTGGTAAGTGCAAAAATCTTTTTATTATCACTATAGACTTGCATAATAAATTATCTATTTTTTATGAAGAAATAAAATATTATTATATAATTAAATACTCGTATATTAATAGTTAAATTTCTTGGATGGTTGAGCATGTCAAGGGTGATCCCTGTAGGTGGATCTACCTATGCAAGGTGGATATACATATTTATATGCATAATATTCAACGATATGAAATACCCCTGATAATGATCTCATGAAATCTATTTATTGATATGTCAATAAGTCAAAATTATGTAATATGTTTAATATCCTATTAAATAGGGATTATCCATTTAATTGATGTGGATCTTTGATGCAAATAAATTCATCTTTAGATGGAAAGAGTCAATGCCGCCTCATTCAAAGAAATCAAGGTCGGAAATACCTATTGGGGAGCCCTATGCAAAACGGATTGGAAAGGGCCAAAATCCTCTTCTGGGTTGGGATAACGATAATATCTAATAACTGAGCAAACATAAATCTGCGGGGCCATATTTTTTTATTGAAATTTAATTTAATTTAACTCATATACAGTGTACCACCTCTATATAGCAACCAAACCAATTCTTTTTAAAAATTGATTTTCTTCTAAATTAATCATCCAATTTTTATAAAAACCAATGCTAAATGAAACTGAATAACAAAAATATTATTATGCAATATAATCGTATTTGGGGTCAATAACGGCCTCGACTCGACCTCAGAAACGGGAGCAGGTCTTGAGGACAGTCTCTTTTGGAAGATTCCAGAGTTCCTCTCAGATCCAGGGGTCCTGGGAACTTAGAGGCCAGACACTAAGACCAATGCAGTAAGATACAAATTCTAACTACCAGGTTAACGTTTTCTTCACAGTTTGGCATAGAGCAGAGTTTTGTGACCAGACAAATGACCTCCCAGCTGCAAATTCCTCAATCCAGGCTTGACATGATCTTACAGGACCTTGATGTACTCATTGATATTGAGACGCATAGATTTTTTACAAATTTGCAATGAACTTCTGATCTCTCTGGGAGTCTGAGGTCCTCATTGTTGTTGATACATAATCAGCTCCAGTTCCTTCGTGACTCTCCAAACAGAATAATTGCCCGATTTAAGAAGTTTGTAATCTCAATATTGTCTCTTTTGCCACGGATCGCAACAAGGAAACTGACTTTTCCGCGATTGTGGAATAAATATTTCGTTAATCATTGATTTTTTTTTTTAACTGACACCAAACACTTCTGGCTGGACGTAAAACAACAAACAACGTCCTACCTGTCTCTGGTGCTCAAAGTTCGTTGTTAAACTCTTGAATGTCCTTATTTTTATCAATTCAATTCCATATTTTTTTTTTTCATTCTTGCGGCCATTGTGGCCTAAAGCGGCTCTAAAAGACATGTCTTTAAATGTTGTCTTTGAAGATATTATTAAATACTTCTTCATATTTTGAAAATTTAAAGGTATTAGCAAATAAAAAAATATTAGTTATACTTTAGTATTATACGTTCTAGCCCACCTAATTTCAACTTTACGTATCTTATCTCTTTGAAATAGTTCCATTAAACACTGATAAGGACCGGTCCTAGCACTAACAAATAATTTTATTTGGACAGAATTAGTTGGACTGCAGTATTTTTTAGATCGTTCCTGATTTACAGTTAAGAGAGATAATATATTCTGTTTAGGGCTGGGCATTAGGGTGAAGGCGAGGAGAGGGTGACAGCGAGACATATGGTACCATTGATGAAAGTTTATTTTATTAATCAGCAGTCTAATATGTAACAATTTTAGAGAATAGAATATGACGTGTTTCTGCTCTAGAAATGAGAATCGCCTATATAAATTTCAAATAACACTAGAGGTGAATTAATATAAAAGTAGTTTTATTTTTTAGAGGCATTTCACTAATAGTATTAATTATATTTCTCATAGGTAGGCGGCAAACTATAAATTTTTTATTAGAGGTAGGTTTTATCACAAAAATTAATTCGCAAAGAATGAACAAACAAAAAAAGAGAGCACACGCAACAACTTCTGTTCCTTTTCTAATCTCAAAACAGTTATTTATCTATAATTTTTTACTCAGTTTTAATTATGTCATGGAAAAAAAAATAATGGGAATGATATGACGACTAATGTATGACATGAGGATTGCTCCTATCCTTCCTTGTGTAATCCATGGTACAGCGTATCAACGGATTTGAAAATTGTCAAAATTCTGGTGATTATACATTAAACGAAATCTATATGTTGATAATCTTCAAGAAGTTAGTTCTCTTATTAATTATTTCTCCCTATTTTGAAAATTCAGAGGTGTTAGCGAGTAAGGAGCACCTCAGTTTTTATAGTCATCTCTATCAGGAAACATGTATACATCTATGAAAATTGCCAACATATACTTTTCTTTTTGATTTACACTCACAGGGATTTAGACAAGTTTAACATCTCTAAGGATATTATATATTCAATAGAATTATGGCCCGTCTTTTAAAAGTTGATGCAAGAGGCACCATACGATCCTTGTCTGACGATCAAATCCGGAGCGAGGAATACACTGTGAATGAGACATCGAAGGTATACAAGGAACTGATAAACTATTATGACACCAGATGCAATCTATTCCTTCCCAAAGCGGATTTGCTAGTACAGATAATGGAAAAGAATCTTGAGAATTGTCTTTCCACCATATGAGTGAGGTTTATCTTTCTAATTTTTTCGTCCAATTATACTAATATAATGGGAGGGATGATTGATATATTAATGTTAAGCCAACGAAGTTGTTGCCCTATTTCTTATTATCATTCTAGGAGTCGTATTATTTTCCCTCAATACGGTGACACTCTTTCTAGCCTTGTTTACGAACTTAACAGGAGACACATGAGGATTATTCCTTATATTAAAAAAATGAAAAACTTCAAATCATGTCAATTGTCATGATTTTAATAAAATTATTTTTTCCTCATGAAAATACATGACCATACGTTCAACTCTAAAAATCTGTCTATATATGCGTCATTTCCCTTTTTCCGGCTTTGTCTAAGCCTTATGTACATATTTACATAGAATCAAATCTGCATACAACTTGATTTAGATTAGGAAACCTGACCTACATAAATCCATTAAAATGTTATGTAAACTCTCCATGATTCATATTCAACCCCCTCCCTTTCCATTTGATCATCGACCTCCTCACTGTTATTATGACTTATGAGTCAACCTTTTCATCATCTCTACATCAGACATATTATAATTTATTGTTGACTATAGCATCAATTGATTATATAAACTTAAAATGTACATTCATCAAATGATGATCAGCTCATAATCCTATTATTTTTGATTTTTCAAATGACTTTTTCAATCCCTTGGTCGATTTTGTGAAAGGAATATTGTATGTACACTTATTCTCAAAATTATTCATCTCCTTATCAATGGTATAATGGAGCTAACATATTTTAGTCATGTTTGTTTATGAGTTATATGTGACCAACAAATGACAATATTCAATTATAGAATCTTATAATATCCAAGGGTTTTCCACTTAAAACCAACAGCACAACAGATACATTTTGGATGCGTTGGAATAGATGAGAATATTTTGTTGTCCTTCTGAATGTATTTTGTACAATTTTTTCAATACCAATGATAAGCAAAATCGCTTCCTTTGAATGGTCTGTGGACCTTAGATCTATTAAAAACGGTAATAGTTGGCATTAACTGCTGTACCATCGCCTACGAATCTAAAGTTGGTCAGGCCCTTAGGGTCAAACAAAGGGATCACCGTAATCTAATCTTGTGCCGAAATCCTTTTTAGGCGTACTGGAGCCTTTTTTGATCCACTGTTTTTTTCTTTGGTTTCTGACGTCATATATATAGAGGTATTCTATTTAATATTTCCAATAAACCAAAGTTAATAGAAATACAAGGTTATACCAGAACGCTTTTCCGACGGATGTTTGACTTCGACTAAGCTTTTTAATAGTGAGAGTAAAGGAGTATAACTCTTATCCAGAGTAGCTATATATTGCCATCCTTGACTATTACTGTTAAGGTACCGCTGCTGACGTCAAAATCTGTCTGTCTTGCCCAGCAGTTGTTACGGTACATCAAATTAAAAATTATGGCAAGCCCCATTACGTGATAGCATAACCTTGTATTTCTATTAAGCTTGAAATAATCCAATATAAAAATAATAAGAGAAAATAAAAAAAATCTGTTTTTCTAATAAATACAGATCATTCATAAAATAAATAAGAAAGATCATCAAAATGTTATGGAATGTTTAATAAATATTTGCCATTATTTAAAATTTTGTATATCTAAGTAGACTATACTTTACAGAATCAATAATATTGGATATAATTGTAGGTACTGAATAAGGGATTTTTGTAAACGTATATGTACATTATTTAATTGTAATTTCATCATGTCCTCCATCTCCTATCTCTCTGGGTTTTTTTTCTGCACAACATTTTGTTTTTCGATCTTTTGTCTTATTTCCACAACAACTCCTGACTACAACTAAGGTCTTCATTGACATATACCTGAGAAAACGCTGCTGTTGGGGTAAAAATGTACAAGTTAGCATGGTCTTTGTTTAAGATTATCGGAAGCAAGATCTCAGTAATATTTTATTTATTTAGTTTTTATTTAGCATTGGTTTTTATTAAAATCGGATGATAAGTTTAGAAGAAAACCCATTTAAAAAAAATAGTGTTGGTAGTTAAATCGAGGTCGTCTAGGTAGATACGTTACGATCTTAAATAAGGCTTTATGAATGTTATTAAGGAGGATTAACAACAATGAATGATCGATAAAGTATAATATGTATTTTAAGAATACTTTTTGGGATTACTCAACCTTTGACGTCGTAGCCTTTATTGTATTATGGAACCATATCATTAGCAAAAGCAATGCCAATTGACTGGTTATATATTTAAATGTAATTATCAACAAATTAATCTAATTTTAAGTACAACAACGTGTAGTTCTATTAAACAAAGTGTAACATGTTCATTAGAGAAGAACGACCAATTTCTGTAGAATCAAGGATTTTTTCTTCATCGAATCAGCGGTAATTTATAAACAACATGGTTCTTTTATCATATAATTTGTAAATGCAAGGCTCTTTTAAAAATATATGTTTACTATTTTTATCAACTTACGTTATTTTTTTATTATATTATTTAAAAATTATATTCTAATTTTAAACTAAAAAATCACATTTTCTTTAGAAAAAGTTACACTTTAGAAATAAAATAAATATTCTTTTTCTTTTACATTCTAGTACCCTGTTCCCTATGAAGTCATTTATACTTTTTTTAAGTTGATGCCCTTTCTCCAAAGATAATAAATGTAGTTGCAGGCCTTAATCCACCAGTGCCGTATTTGCAATGAGCAAATTACATAATGGTGAGGTCATCAAAAAGCCTGGGTGATTTAAAAAATTTTGTGATATATTTATCAAACTATGACAAAAAGTTTTTTATGAATTCCCAATTTGATGAATAACTTATTTTAAGAGAGACAAATAACTCATTTATTAAATTTTAGGGTTACATTTTTGAGAAGGTGTCAAATTTTAACAAATAACCCTTTTTTTATATAAAATACAGTTAAACATTTTAACATTTCAATTTTTGTTATGATTTTTTTAACTATACAAGTTCTACAAAAGTGGGGGCCAATGGCTTCCACGTGCTTTGCAAATATCGTCTTTTGCTATATTTTTAGAATTAGAAATGACAGTTATGGACTACATCAACTAAATATAAATGATTTGGAGGTTGTTTTTTGAAGGCTACAAATCTACATTGTTATAGGATTCTTTTTTAATGCAAACATTTTTTGGAGGTTGAGATGATGATGGGTCAAATACAAATAGAATCAGATAATGAAAGTATACTGAAAGTTCTGCTGGGACTGAGACAAGTTTAATTTCTCCATTGCCCTTTCCTGAGAAACAAAGTACACTCCTAATATCCTAAAATACACGCCAGCACTCAGGTAGTGCAGGAGAAGTACAAGCCTAAAATACATTTTAAACTCTACTACCTCCACGTTTCTAGGCACCAAGGAACACCCAATCCCACGGTTTGTGTAGATGAATTGCTGGGTCATAGGAAAATTAAATTTCTCCAGCGCCCCTTCCCTGAGCATCAAGGATCCTCCTATTATCCCAAAATACACACCGGATCTCATATTGTACAGATGAAGTACTGAACCTCAAGGCAGTTTAATTTCACAACCGCGGCATTTCTAAGCACCAAGAACCCCTTTTAATATGCTAGAATATACCCCTACTCTTTGGGAGGTGTATATGTGCTCTGGTCCCTGAAGCAGGTTAAAGTCTTCCACCGTCACTTCCCTCAACATTAAAGAACCCTTCTACTATAAAAAAATACACCCCGGTCCTCAGTTTGTATAGGTGAATTATTGGGGCATAACATATTTTAAAATCTACTACTGCCGCGATTCTCTGAAGCAGGTTAAATTCTTCCACCACTGCTTCCCTGAGCATCAAAGAAACCGTCTAATATCTAAAATACACCCTAGCCTTCAGGTTGTACTGGTTAAGTGGTTAGAAAATACTATTTTAAAGATGCCGTGGACATGAAGATAAAAAAAATAACCAGCATTGTTTCTGGAGCCATAAGAAGCTAAGTGAAAAATTTGAAGAAAATCCATTCATTGGTTCGACCATGATTGAGGGACAAACATATACGCCCCTCCCCCACACACAGGCACACAGACATTCACATTTAATATATAGATTTTTTCACTACCATAATACTCAAAATATTGTGATCAAAAGTGGTGTTGTGACTCGGTCAGAGACTGACTATTTTTTCCCTGGTCCAATTTTAACCCTTTACCACCTGAATTTTATCTAAAGAATTAAAAAGAAAAATTCTAATTGGTATAAGCTTTAATAGGCATCAGGATATAGTATAAATGAAAAAATATTTTTTAATAAGAAAAATATATTAACAAGACTTTGATATCCACTTGGTCACATTGTTTAAAAAAAAGTAAATATTTATATCTATGTTTTATGGTTTTGAAAGTACATTTGGGCGAATGACTATAAATAATCACACGAGAAATTCATAAAAAATACTCTAAACAGAGAAAATATATATAATTTCCTTCAAAAATGTATTCATGATAGTAATCATAAACTAGCTTTTACCACAATTAGGTAGAAGACATGGACTTGGAAAGTAATGTTACACCTGTTTATTTAAATAGACACTTTTAAGTACATCCAGGCGGTAAAAGGTTAAATGATTCTTTCTAGAATATAGATCCATATTTTTGTTGAGAATCCTTCTCATTGCTTAAACGACAATTTATTCCTACTAAAACCTTTAAAAACTATTGAATCAGTCTCAAACTGTGGACCAAAAATTTATTCGGTTTCACATTCAAATGAGTCATTGTAAAAATAAGGATTACATAAACTTAAAATACATTAAAATATCATAAAGTACTGTTTTTGGACTGATTTCTAATACCTGCATCAAATTGAAATAAGGACGACACCTCAAAATTGAAAATGACTATTTAATAACAAAAAGAATGTATAAATAAAAAATGGGTAGCTAAAGCCCTCTCTTAGTGGTGCTTTGTCTGAGCAACAGTAGTAAATAGCATATAGTTTAACTTCTGATACCTTGGTCAATAGTAGTACTTGTGGTCTTAACCGATCTTGACAGTTAGTAAATAATATGACTTTTTTCCATTCAAGACTAACGAAATAATGGTGGTGAGACTTTGTCCGAGATCGTTCGGGATCGACATTTCTGCATTCTGAAACCGTTGATCGAAATTACAATCATACACCCAAATTTCTTTTTCTAAAAAAAGGTAATTTTTTTTAAAATCTCAATGTTCAATACCGATTTTACAACTCAACCAGTGTAGAATTTTCAAACCGAACCCCTACCCTACAAAATAACAAAGTAAGATAGTAAAGAGAGGAGTACAGAGCATGTTGGTCAACTGATACAAAATAAATTTGGTTTCCAAAATGACACAGAGTTTTTTTTTAAGGTTATTAACCTCCGTAAAATTTGGTCTTGTTTTGATCAGGGCAGTGGAATCGCTTATATTTTAGGGCGAGTCCAAGTCAAACTAGAACTTTAAGACTGACTCCCACTCCTACTTGAACTCTGAGACTGATTCCTGAGTCTAACAGGAATTTCAAGTCCGAGTTCGGTAAGTACCAACTTGGATAGACAAATGTATATCGATCTTGATGAATACTACGTCAAAAACATTTTTAAAAAAACCACTCTTATAAGACTGAAGTGAAAAGAAAGTCCCTCTTATATTATTTTTTTGCTATTGTGTTGTTGTTTTTTTCGGAACTCCAATTGGATAATATAATTTCAGTGGCCTACACAGCTAATTAATGTGAAAATAAAAAATAAAAGATTAAAAGTACATCCATTCAACTGCATTTTAGTTTTCAAACATAAATAACTCGTATATAAAAACGGAATATTCCGTACCAGACTGACGGTAACCTTAACACACTTTTATTAATTTATCATGACGTATTTTTTTAATTAATAATAGAAAAAAGAAGGAAGGACTCTGGACTTGCACAAAATTTAAAGGAGTCCAAGTGATAAGAAAACATAGCAAATCTCCGAGTCCAGAGCCCACTTTTGATATTGATTCCTAATTTTTTTGATCTTGTCTTGATGTTGAGTATTGAACATTAAACTATGATTCCCATTGGTTATTTGGTATACCGGTAGTACATAAATAAAGTGGCGCTAGTGAACTGCTGCATTTAAAACGGTACAGAATTAAATTGGTACTGGTTCCGGTACTTGCTGCCTTATTATATCATTTAAAACAATTGGTCTAAGCTAGCCCTTCCTCCCTCAAACGATATTGTACTTTACAATAGAAAGAAAGTTGCAAATTGTTTTATAGTTGAAAAAGTATTATGAACTCGTCCAATCTCCCTTTCTACACCAAACAAAAGTCCTATGAATATATTTGCCAATATTTTTCATGGCATTTTTATTTTATACCTTAGTATCGAAATATCGATACCTATTTCGGTACTGATAACAAACTATTTTTAACGTGCAGTCAAAGTGTTCAGTTCTGATCCAGGAATGCTTGAGAAGCATCATACACATCTATAAGTGTTGAGCCTCAATCCAAGACAGAATTCTTTTATAGGTATAGATATTTCCGTCCAGACCATCAATGGAAGTAGTTTTCAAATCGTGGACCGATTTTTTGTCGGTATTCATTTATGGACCGATTTTCTTCTCTATCCTGATTTATGAGTTATACAAGTACCGCTTTTAACTTCATATGACGTTAAAGTAGGACAATCTTCACCAGTTTGACAAACAAATGACGTCATCAACAATTAATTTATAAGATTTTAGATTCGAGAATATATAGCGTGACGTGGGATCCTAGAGTGCCCTATTGTCGCATAAGTTCACGATAGCTGTTGTGGGGGACTTATGCTATATCTCTTGATCTTCACGATTTATATAAAGAGTGGGGACCCAAATAGCAATGTCAAAATTACGACGAACGTGATTTTGATGGAATCAAGAAAGGACCACTTAAAAACCAATTTGAGCTATGTTTAAGTATTATATTTATCTACTCATTTGATTCAATACGCCCTCATTTACAAGCAATAACAGCCTCAACACGGCAGTGGGCAGATTGGTAGCTCTTGAAGATGAAGAGCGTGTCCAGAGCACACATCACTGTCAAAATGGCAGCTAGGAGCGAATCCAAATTTGGATGAGGGTTGCGGCAGCCATTTTTCTCCATGACACCCCAAACTGCAAAGTGTAGGGGTTTGAGTTCAGAGGTGGAGGAAGGCAATATGGAGACAGGCCAGAATTCACCTGTATCATTTCTGTGGAAGTGTCGTATCTATCTTGGCTGTAATGGACTTCTTGATGTTGTAGGTAATGCATACAGAGATATCAAAAGTCTCTACCACCTTCTTGGCACTGGGGCAGAGGTGATCCCACATACGTTGCCTTTTTGTTGTTGCTCCGACATTTTTACACTTTGAGACGTTGAGTGCTTAACAAAACCTCGTAATTACAAGTTTTTGGTTCCCACATGATAAAGGGATGGAGGAAAACAGTAAATGTGAATTTATACAATATCAGAGCCCTCAAACTATCTATATATTTTATCTATGGCCTAGATCAAATCTAAATGAGTTCGATTCAGACTGAGTTTTTTCTTTGAGACGTGTCCACAACGAACTTCTTTAAAGGACATAATTAGTTCGGCCCACTAATTATCATTACGGTCTTACTCCGGTCTAGGATTAACAGACCAAAACACAACACTAATATCTGCCTATACATATATTTAAATAACTAGAACCATGTACGTATCTAGTCAATAACCAAAGATTATAATAATAATGACGATAATTGACCCCTGTCTTACCATATTTGTATGGAGGTATGAAGAGGAGGGGGGGGAGGGCATATCCTACTTTGAACAAGTTTATAAATCATATAATATTTGGGCAGTGGAAGGATATAGAATTATAAGAAGGATACAAATAATAATAAACTTTTATCGTGAGTCATCATCAATGTCCCTTCATAAGATTTATGGAGGCGTTTTGATTAAGAAGAAGGAAAAGAAAAGAAGCTTTCTACGAAGAAGGAGTGTTTCCCGTCATGAGAGGTAATCTGTACTTGTTTCTTACGTTTTGGGTCAAGAGTATAGGGTGTCTCTTATTTTTAGAGTAGTTGGTACATTATACTACAAGGAAATTTGTTCAATAATAGGTAATAAATGAACTACATATTTTAGGTAATTTGTATCCGATTAGGATAACCAATAGTGTTAAGTTACGATTTGAAGATCTTAAAACGGTCTGTGATAGTTATAATTTAACTCATTCACTCCAACATCGGTCTAGGACCCGCCCCGTTATAAAATTCGGCCAACAAACAAAATGGATGTTGATGCAACATCACATAATTTTTTAGAAAATAAATTTGATGAAAAAAGATCTCTTTTTTATAGGAAAAGAAAGGAAAAAATTTATGTGCCACTATTTTTTTTAGAAAATAATTTTTATTTATTTATAACTAATGGTAGTTCTTAAGTATCGCTGTATTTATTAGACGTCGTCAAAGAGACAAACTTTATGTTCAAATCATCAGTGCTAATCCTTGTCTTTCATGAACAAACTTAGAAGTGTTATTCCATACATAAATGTTGTCTCCTCAAGAAAAAAAAACTTGGCTGATGATACAAGGAGTACTTTAGTCTCTAGAAAACTATTTGTCTGGGTCATAGCTACACACGCTCGATGCTTCATGCAAAATACCTACAAGATTTCATTGATATGACTACATTGTTATGTCTTCGATAAAAATGAACTTTTTTCATTCATGCATACTGATAACACATGCTTTATTAATATACAGGTTAGGGTAGCAAACCGTGGGCTCTAGGGATTGACTTATAAATACATCAATAATTTTATATTTTCAGGGAAAAAAATAATGTTAACAAAACATGTATACAAGGTTTTTTCACTCAATATAGCAACCTTCATTATTAATCAAAGCCTTTACACGTCGACTGAAAGTCATGCAGGACTTGATGGCAAACTTCTCTGACAAGTTGTCCCATGAAGCCACTATGGAGCACTACAGTGAGTCTACATTTGTGTGTGATGCCCTGTCTGTACAGAACTTTTGGCAATTGGCGGACATGTGAGAGGTGGTGCTGCCTTTTTGCTTGTTGTTCGCTCATGATGATGAAATGACTGAATGGTTAGTGTAGTTTGTTTAAGTAAAAAGGACGGCAGAAATGGAATATCAAAGAGTAATCAATAAACCTTTTCATAGCAATGAGAAAATAAACATTAATTAACAGTCCACGTTTCGCTGTCCTGCCCTGTAGATAATGTTCTTTTAATTGGTCAGATGGACCTTCAATAATTAAGTATAAGTTAATATTATAGTAGTAACATTACAATTACTTCATATGATGTAGGAATTATCTTAAAAGTCCATATACATAGAATATATTTATTTCTTTAGGAGGGACAATGAATTTAACCTACGTACATTGAGTTCAAAATATTAATTTCTTTCGAAAATTTCGATCTACGATCATCATTGCCTTTCTTGCACCTCTGCAGTTTTATCTCCTTCAGAGTGTCCGTCAACAGGTGGCGTAAGGGTTCCTTGTGTAAGAGGACAACCCCAAGTCCTCCTTCATAGCTCTCCTGATTGTCCCCTCGTCCACGTCAAACTCGTTAGAGAGCCGATTCATGGATTTTGTGGGGTCCTCCTTGATCTTCTTCTTCTTCAGGTCCCCCAGAAACTCAGAATCCCTTTTCAAGTTGTGTCCCCCACTTCCTTCTTTCCTTGAGAGGTCTTTTCCATCCTTTTTAATCTTGGTCACCTTGAAAATGTGGGCCCTGGAGCACTTCACAATGTCCATAATCTCTGTCATCTCAATTTTGGCCTCCAGAAGGTTTGAGATCCTCTGCGTTTTTGTTTCTTGCTCACTCATGATGAAAAATTTGAGAAAGGTTTATTATTGTTTACTTATGCAGAAAGGACAGGAGATACGGAATCTTCAGGAAAACATCACAAAACCTCTCTATTTGAATGATATAATTAGCATTTATTAACAGTCCACGTTTTGCTTTTTTTTGAACAAAATGTCAAAAATCCATAATTATTCCCTAAATATTATTTTTTTTTGTAAATAATTTATAAAAAATCTAAAGCTGTTCACAAAAAATGAAATTTTTGGCAAAAAAATTTCTAAAATTATATTTGAAATATAAAATTTTTTGAAAAAAATATTCATATATTATATTTTATGGGTAAAAATTTCAAAAATCTATAGCTATTCATGGACAACTAAACAGCTCCTCCAGCCCTCCCTTTGCGGATGGCCTTGATATTTATAAATTGATCCAATCCATAGTGAACAATTAATATATAATTTAAGTTAACATAAAAAACCAAGGAAAAAAGTTGTTTTTATTCTTTGAAATTAAATAAATATTTACTTTTAAAAACAAAAAAAGTAATTCAATTAATGCAGTTTCTCATGGCTTAACAACATGATTTTTTATCATGTATTTACATAGTTGTTTACAAACTAGTAAGATAAAAATTTAATTGGTTTTATGAAGAAAAAAAAAAGAGTAAATAAATACATAATTAAAAACTATTGAAGTCGTTATTTAAAAAAATAAAATACTTTTTTAAAATCAGGATATAATAAGAATTAAGTTTTTTATTTGTAATGCGAAGCTTTTTTTTTTTTTTTTTTTTTTGATTACGTTCTCATTCCTTGCATGTAATTACATCGAATATTGAAGGACAAAGTATTCCATTCTCACACATTAATGGGAACAAAGTTATGAAAATACTTGTAGAAAAAGCAGAAGGTGAAGTAAGAATCCATGACGAGGCAGACTTAATTTATAGTTTGTTCGTGATTTTTTTTATGTATTAATGTATGTATGTAGCATTGAAATGTTCCTTTTCACTCTTGTTTCTTGAATGATCATTGGAACAAAGGATAAATACATATATGTACTATGATTGTATATAATATATACGTGAATGTTCTTATGTATTTCTTCCTCGATATGTCAGTGACTTGGAAGACGGTGGTGATATAAGGAACAAGGTATTGAGCCTCTGTATTCGAGTCCACCTTTACAAAGGCCAAGTCAATTCCGAATCCTTATTCTTTGAGTCCAAGTCAAGTCCAATTCCTCCTAATCCCAGCCAATTCAAGTCTAAGTCAAGACTCAAGTACTCTGAGTAGATAAAAATTATTATAATAAACGTAATTTTCTTAATGTCTCAAATATTAAGACAAAAAGCCAAATGACTGCGATTCTGAGTTGATACGGCCTCGAGTTATTATAGTTGGATTCAATATGATACCGAGTCCAGATTCGAAATAGGACAGGCACACGTGTAGGGTATAAGTGAATTTGTATTATTCAAAAATATCTTAAACTCAAACTGGCTTCTAGTATTTGAACTTTTACGGATCATAAAAAAGATTTGAGGGATTATTCTGATCTTAAAGAGCTTATATCATTTTTTAATAATCAATCCTACTTATAAAAAACGATATTATCTATATCGAATGTAGGCTCTATCTATTTTTAACTCTTTACCACCTGGATGTACTTCAAAGTATTTAAAAAAAATATATAAACGTGTATAGCATTAATTTAAATATTTCTAAGCCGTGGTACGTAAGTATGCCATATGACCAAGTGGGTCTCATAGTCTTGTTAATATATTTTTCTTTTAAAAAAATATTTTTTAATTTTTATAGTTTTTTTCAAATTAGAAATTTTCTTTTTAATTCAGACGGTAAAGGGTCAATAGTACTCGGAGTATTTACATAAACAGTTGCTGCGCATGGATATTCCACACGACGTTACCTCATGCGTACTTACTTTTATTGTATCACTCAATCTTTCCCCCGAAATAAAATTAAAAAAAGTTGGTCTCGGTGTTGTGTCGATCTTTATGTATTCGGTTCAGTCCAATCCAGTCTTAGGAGCGTATGTCCTTGGTCTTTAGGACTGTCGGTCCTTGGAATTTTTCATAAAAATATCGATGATTTATTAAGGCAAATAAGATATATGAAATATGTACTAAGATTATTGAACCTATCTTGCAAAAATATGTTATATTTTTCATAACAATGCAATATAATACGAACACATTATCTTGTTACTTAGTTATATAATTTTGTTTATTATTTATCATAATAATAAAAAAGAGAGAAAACATCCTCATTGACGCAACGAGGGATCGATTTTACGTTCTTAAGGACCAACAAGTGGGATTGGACTGGACCGCGGTCCTAAATAAGGACCAACTCAACACTACAGTACCCAGCAAATTCTTCCCAACTATAAAACTATTATTTAATCATTGT
The DNA here is from genome assembly GCF_016086655.4 of Lepeophtheirus salmonis. Classification (NCBI taxonomy): domain Eukaryota; kingdom Metazoa; phylum Arthropoda; class Copepoda; order Siphonostomatoida; family Caligidae; genus Lepeophtheirus; species Lepeophtheirus salmonis. The sequence continues at coordinate 49,276,193 of NC_052131.2, read as the reverse complement.
TCACAGTTTAGAAGAGGCCAATAATAGTTCAACCAATCAATTTTCAGTATACTGATTAAGAGAAAAGAAGCAAACATATAGGCAGCTGACAAAACAACACTATATCTTTCTGTGATAGCGAGGTGGCACCGTTCTCTCAGACACAAAAAAGTACAAAGTTTTTGGCTATCAGCTGTCGAAGTTTCTTCTTCTTCTCCTTTAATCAGTATTCTTAGTTTGAAAGATTGGATAAAAATGATTTCTTATTAAAACTGTGAACAGTTATCAACTATTATTGAATAATAATACCATAGTTGGAAGAATTGGCGAAATACAAACTGATTTTCTGTTTCTTTTTGGAAGAAAGGTTTCAAAGTACAAACTGATTTTCTGTTTCTTTTTGGAAGAAAGGTTTTAAAGTACAATCAAGGTAATGAGGTGTCCGAGTTTATTATAACAATAATTCAAATAATAAATAACAATTATATGGTAATAGTAATAATATTACTATTATTTATTGATTCTGCATCAGCTATCAGTAAAAATATAACCTTAATCATGGTCCTATTATATTTAGGTCCGAACTTTGGGTAAAATGCTTATAAAATTTGAGAAAAGTATTTAATTTACGTTTCAGGTTCGAAAGTTTGAGTATGAGTAAATAACTCAAATGTTTACGTCTAAAGATCTGAATGAACACGGATCTGAGAAAATATGGATCTGTACTATCTTCAGTTCAGACTCAAGTACTCTGGGTAAATAAAAATGAACAGAATAAACGTAATTCCCTGCTTCTACAAGCATTTCTGTGTTAAAAGGAGAATTATTCAAATACAACTTGAACCCAAAAGCCAAAGCTCAGCTTATGCTGAGTTCATTGGTCCCTGAATTCAAGTGAGGTCTAAACCCAATTCATCTTCAAGACTATTAAAAAATTACATGAGTACTACAGCAATGCCTATGGATTTTCTATTTTTATAAATTATCAATTGAAAAAATCACCATCCCTTGGCGTAACTTAATGTATTTTCTCGTGAGATGCCCATTCTTTTAAATTCCCGTTCATACACCTAAATACCGAAGCAGTTATGTAAAAATATACATAAACAAAGGTTTTTATTTAAAATTAAAGCTTTGAGGTAAGATTCCATCGCACTGTTACTAATATTTACTATAAAATAATTATTTTCTGCTCTTAAAATAAAAAATAAATTTAGTACAAAAACAGATGGACAATAACCCTCAAATAATTGACATCAATTTTAAAAGCCTGCTGAAAGTTTGAATTATAGATTGTCTTAAATTCATTTTGTCTTGAATTTGGCGGAAGGTATTTATTTAATTTCTTCTCCGGCAAATATCCACGAATTATTAAACAAAGACAGTACTTTACAAGTGTTGCATATCTTGTTTTTGCAGTAATAACAATTGCTCATAAATCCTGAGGATGTGAATAATTCTTTTTTTGTTATTTGGCTTGCTATTAAGACTTGAGACATGAGAAAAGAAATATTATAACCTTGGTTTCAGATTGGATTTCTCAGGGGCGTCCGTAGAATGATATATTTTTGATTTCTTTTGAAAAAAATCCATAAAATTAATTTTTTTGGAAAAAAAATTCAAAAACCAATCCCCTGCTAAAAAAAACAACAACCCTACATACACCCCCGAGGAGTCTCATCTGAAACCAAGGATATATTTTTTTCTTTCATCAAGTGTCAAGCCTTAATAGTAAATAAAAAAACGAAAAAATAATCTGTTACATCCTTTTTTTTTGTGAATAACTTTGGATTTTTCAAATTTTTTTCAAAAAATTAAATTTTTTGAGAATAGCTATGAATTTTTGAATTTTTTTTTCCAAGAAATACATTTTTTTGTGAAAAGTTGTGGATTTCTGAAATTTTTTTCAAAAAATTTAATTTTTGTAAAAAGCTGTGTATTTTTGAAATTTTTCACAAAAAAAATTCCAAAATTTAATTTTCAAGAAAAAAGCAAAAATAACTTAATTTTGAGGGGTGCAACAGTTCGAAACCACCCCTGCGGACGCCCCTGCTCCTCCGTTTTTGGAAATCCCAAAGAAAATTTTAATTTAATTTTTATGAAGGGACGAGAAAATGAAAATTCCTCCGACCTTAGTAACATTAATTTTATTAAATAGTCATGAAAGCGACTTTAGATGAGGTTTAGCAACAAGTGTGCGTAGCTATAGCTCAGCCCCGCATATTAAAAAAGAAAAAGGAGTAACATATATTTAGGATCGTTAATACAAAACATTTTTTCTAATATTTTGTTGTTCTTGACAACCTGAACATCTAATTATTGTGTAATTACTAGCACGTCTGCCTCTCAAAAATGTGAGTAAAACTAAGGATTTCTGGGGGAGTTATCTTTCATATGATAAAAGCTAAGTTTGTCTGTTCGTCGACACCTAATAACTCTGATCAATGCTAGAAAGAAACACTGTTCATTTGAAAATTATTACTGAGCGAGGCTTTAAATTCATGATTCACAGATTTAAGAAATGAGTCGCAACGAGAATGTACTTATGATTTTTTTGAGGATCTTTAATGCAAATGTTGAAATCATTTGTATTCCTAGTTATATAATACATAAATTCTTAAGGGGAATGCCGTCAAAGGAGTGCAATGCTAAGTACTACCACTAGTCAATAATAATAAGCATATTAATTGGATAAAGGTTATAATGCTTTGAGATAGAGTAATGTGGCTTTTATGGTCTGTTTTTTTGTTTTTTCGTTTTGTTTTTTTTCCCACCTGCCCACTCTGTATTGAGTCATGACTGACTTAAAACGTCTTAACTTCATCATTAAGAATTATAATGGCGTGTATTATGTACATATTTGTAAGCTAATAGTAATTTCTATGATTTTCTTATCCGTGAACTTATGTAATGGATGTCATTTGTAGGTTATAACACGCATCGAGAATCTTTACAAAAATCAATCACAAAGAAAAAGATGATAATATTAGTAAACTTCCTCTCAAATGACCTCGGCGGTAGATTTATTTCCATAGAATACAAACTATACTTGACAAATATATATTCACATTATGTAATAAAATTTTTGTAGAAATATCTATAAAAAAAAAAAAAAAGAATCAATTTGGTGGTTCAATGTGATGATATTACATAACTATAAAAATGATTCCTCATCCATTTTGTTTAGATGATAAAATTTGTAATTGAAAGTAATAATAATTACACTCACTCGCCCCCCCATACCCCCCTCTTTATACAAAGAGAAGAACCCGTTTTTATGAAGTTTTGATAAGTTTTGTAAAGTAGTTTCATGAGAAAATATTTTATATTTTTAATAAGATAAATGCTAAAAATCCCACAAGACTAATCCTTTCTTTAAAGAAGTGGTTTTTGTGAAATATATATATATGGATATTGTATATGTATATATATTTCAAATATCATTAATTTCATACCAAAGAAAAATATTATCCCACCAATTTTTTAAATGTTGTAGCTAATATATATTTACATATAATTTGATTTCATTTTAAGTATCTATTCTATAGAGGCTTGATACAGCAAAGTTTTTTATTTGGAAATTTATTTGGGCGGGCTTCTTTATAGCTAGGACCGTTTTAGCGAGGATTTAGTAATTTATATTAGAACAGAACAACCTACCAATGATGATTGTTGACTAATGATACTTTCAAATTATATTTCTACATGAACATCTATATATTTTTAATTTTGTCATCGATTTGTCATCCGACTCGTAATCTACTCTGTGTTACGGGATTTAAGGAATTAATACTTCTGATAATAAATTCAAGTTACATTCGTTTCCTGGATCACTTGTCATCCAAGAACTCCAATAAGACCCTCTCCTCTAACTCTTTGACTCTCCATTCTAATCTATAATCACCACAAAGTCTTCATTTTACTATAAGTACATATGATACATATAAACTCCTTCAGTTTTTTCGAGTTGTTGTGAAGTATATAAGCCAATGTCAAAGAAGAGGATCACTTGCAGTTTCTCAGAGTGGTGAAGAATGAGGGAGACTTATGTTTCATATGAGTAAAATATGATTTATATACAGTAGACTTAGTAAATACACACTATTTGAATTTATAAGGACTATTTTATATTATTAAGCTTCACTTTTAAAATATTTATAAAATAAAATAAAGTTTGATAAAAATTTATACATTTAATTCAAAATTCATAGCACAGCCTCTTAAATAGTCCAGTAAGGGCAATTATTCTCTATTTTCAATTAACGAAGAATACTAATTGAATAAATTCAAAAAACACGTTCAAGATATCATGTCCTTCAATTTTACAAGTTTAAACATTTACTTTCAGCTTGTTTTTGGTTTTTGTGTATTGAGGCAAACAAATATACTCAAAATTATTTGAATTAACAATTAATTCTACGAGGATCATTACTGTTATAAATTCGTTACTATATATAAATATCTTTGATTTTACAAATTCATGACATCACGTTTATTACTTTTAATTATACTTAGATATACACCAAGTACAAAAATAAACAAAATTTGAATTAACAATTAATTTAATCCTTTTTCCAAAATTAAAGTATTTTCAATTTAAATTTAAACAAAGAAGTGAATAATTTATAACTTTTGAGAAAAATTAATGTAATAATATATTCTTTTTTGAAGGATTGATATTTTTCAACAATTTATCTTACAAAAATAAAGCAAAAAAAAAGGCATATTTGTATTTTTGCTATATTTTTATTATTTAAAATTGTATTAGGACCGGACTGATAGACCTGCAGGTTTTTTTTTGAAGTTTAAACCTTGGGTATCACATCGAGCAGTGTAATATATTCATTGTTAAATATTTTAAATTTCATCAAATTTGTGGGGAGTATGTTCTATTAAATCGTTTTAAAAAAAGTAAAAAGACTGTAGTTCTATCAGTCCGGTCTTAATACTATTTTTCTGTGCTAAGAGCGGTCTTTTATGGTAATTATGGCATCATAAATGACGTAGTTAATTAATTACCTCAGATGAATTGTATTTTCTTCGTTTTTAAATTCTTAAATCGGTCCCTAATATGGTGCTAAAAATTGGTCCGGTCCACTCCAGTCCTGTCTCGTCCTTATCATTGGTCCTTGAAGGATTCCTTTTGGCTAATATTATATTAAAGTATCTCAGTTTATCGTTTTTAATTATTCTAGTATGACTTAAAGTCTCTTTAAGGCATGATGTAAATACCTTGCCATTACTCTCAAGCCATTATAAATGTCTAAATTAGGCAAGTAAAAATGATAAAATATTGATTTAAGATGTACTTACTAGTAGATATATATGACAACATCATTTATCAAAGACTGTTGTCTGGCATGGCCTTTGCATCCGATTCGGTCCCGTCCTTTAGGACATAACTGGACTTTAAAGTTTTGGGCCCGACTCAATCCTAATAATTACAATATCATCAATTAAGGAAAGTGTGGCTTAATAGAGTTTGGAGCCACAAATAGATTTTCAACCGGCTGGATGTGAAAACTGCTGGAGTAAAGTTTTAAAATCGTATTTTTAAGAGGGTAATTTGATTTGAAATGAGCGAATCCAAATTTGAATAATAGAAGTGGCAGACAATCATCTCCAAGGTGTCTGAAATCAAAAAGTCCAGGGGTTTGAGATCATGGCTGGAGGGGACCACATGGAGGAATTCCAGAAGTCAGCTATATTGCTCCTGTAGAAGTTTCGGTTCTTCTTGGCCATTCATCACAATTCCCATCCTATCTTCTTGAATTTGTAGGGAGTATTCTTGGAACCGATTAGTGATGATAAATTATCAATCTTTTTAGAATTCCCGGGACTCGATATTTATCGATAATCCTTTAAAAAAATATGGGGAATTATCGATTCGAATAAGTGTTATATATCAGTTTTTAGATCCTTTAAATTTACAATTGTGCATAATAATAGCAAAAGAAAAAGAGTATCATCTCCTAGTTGATAGTGAAGCTTATTAAAAAAAATTACAAGACTTAAAAACTGCGTTTCTGGTTTGGATAGAAGTTGATAGAATATTTAAGAGTGGCTGTTTTAAGTATACAAGAACTTTAGCTTCATTCAAGTCACCCATGTGGTCATACAAATCCATATCTTTTTTAATTACTTTATCAGTGCAACATGAATTATCACTTACTTTAGCAGCCGTTTTCTTAATTAAGAATTCCTTAAGCTTAACTTAAAGGTGATGTTTGTTCTTGAACAACTACAGTTTCCATAATTTCTTGATTAAGAGAATAGTTTTCACTAGAAAAGAGCCTTCTCATCAACTCTATATAGGAAGATTGACAACTTTTTGATTATTAATGACAACATCAAAATCATCCTTTTTTTAGTCAAATATTCACAATCATGACAATGTGGATTAGATTATATGTAATGAATATGTAGAACTTATTAGCTATTACAGATTCAGAGTAACTATAGTTCTAGAGAGATATACTAGAGTCGATAAATTATGTGAATTGGAAAAAAATATCGGGAATCGATAAAAGAAGTTTCTCAGAATTACACTAGTACTGACAAAGGAGTAGAGACGATCCTACATGCGTTGCCTTTTTTGTTGTTGTTACGACATTTTTAGATTTAGAGACATGAAATAAATAAAAAGCTTTTTTATTTCAGCTGCTGTTTGATTACCTGATGAAGTCCCATAATTAAAAATAACGAAAACAGAATCATAATTAAATGTTACTGCTCTGTAAGAATATGAATGATTTTTGTATTCTCCCCTTAATCATTATTCCTCTTGGGTCATTAGACAATTTACGAATCGAGTTAAATGAAGAGGAGATTTTAAACGTGTATTTTTTATTATATTCTTTGTTTCCAATGAGATCTATGATTTTCGGATTAATAAACAGTAAAGAGGAATAATAGCATTGAGAGCCAGCTTAGGCCTTCACTAATCCTTTCATAGATTCTACTCTTTCTATGTATGTGTTTTATGCCTAGGAATATGTTTTTTTTATAAATATTTGTATTGTGTTACCGTCATAGAAAGCATGAATCATCTTTCTATCATACACTTTTTGATTCTTACCTAGTTACAAACGGCAGCACATGTCATCATCATGATACTAATGCTGATCACGTACAATGTACGTCTGTTTTTAATAAAAGGCCCCTTCATCATGCCTTGTTTCAACAGGGAAATCATAATTCTATGGCGTTAATAATTTGCATTCATTCTTTACTCTGTAGTGTCCATAATATGTGAAAAAATAAGGAAATTGCATCTTATATGAATACGTATAACAAACTCTCCTATTCCCTTTTTGCATTCAAATTATATAAATTTAAATAGGTATATACGTCATACGGAGCCGGTTAGATCCTCTCTTTAATTAAAGAAAACAAAGAAATGAATGTAAGGACTTTGAATACCCAGGATTTTCTTTTTAATTAGGAGATATTCAGCTGTATGCATGATTATATTATGAACATAAGATAGTATGTAAGATAAAGCCCCTTTTTCATCAAATAGTCTTTTAAATACATCCAAGGACTTTGAGTGGTGTTCATTAGAATTGTAGATCATATGTTATGAGTCCAGTGCGATACTTTTTGAAGTAGCTTTCTGAATACAGAATGGAGACCCAAAACTAGTAGATTAATGACTAAATGACGAAGAAAGTGATTTTGATAGAATCAATAAATGGCGTCTTAAAATCAATTTGTGATTATGATTTTAGGTATATTTTTTGTTCCATATGTCCTCCTTCCCAATCAACAATAACAGTCTCCCCACGCCATATGAACAGATTGACATATCTTGATGATGAAGGGCGTACTACACTGTCATGATGGTAGCTCGGAGCGAATTCAAATTTGGATGAGAGGTTTGGCTGACATTCTTGTCCAAGATGCCACATACTGTAACGTCTAGGATGTTGAGATCAAGGCAATGGAAGGGCCTTACGTAGTCCAGAAGTATGTCATATTGTTATTGCAAAAGTTTAGGTTCCTCTTGGCTTTTTGGTATTGACACTGAAGGGGAGGAAATCGCATACGAGTTGCCCTTTTTTTGTTGCTTTTTTAGACTAAGAGACATGGGATGTTTATTTTTGCTTTAGCTGTCGTTTGGTGGAGGATTAGTTGCCGAGTAATGAGTACCATGTTGTAGTCTTTAGCAGAATTGAAGATCGATATCAGGGCAATTTCTAACTATGTCCTTGCAAGATATGGAGTGGGATTTGTTTTAATTCCCTTCCTCTAACAGTTTATTCCTATCATGACAGTAGTTAAGCTACTCTTTCCTAAACATTCTTCAATTTTTCAGGGTTACCAGTTCATTTATCGGGTAAAACAATAGTGTTTTTTTTGTGTAATATTTGGCTTTTTAATAATTTAAGGGCCCTAAGATGTGCTCAATGATTTGCAGTTTCCCTATTTTATCAAACATAACATATCAAAATTAATCCTTTATTGAAGTTAGAGTTGTTGAACAAAAGATGGGAACATGATCTTGTGTTATCTATATTAATAAAGCAAAGTCTATTTGGATATATGTACTATGTGAAGTCATTTTTGAGTGTATCTTAGAACTATCTAAATACTTGATCCAAGAAATAACAATCCAATCTAGCGTACGTTATATTGAGTTATGAGTTGACCTAAACCCCTTCGATATTTCATTTTTATTCATCAGAATACTAGAAAAAACAATATTTTACTGGTTTATCCAAAAGTAGTGAGCAACTTGCTGTATTTACATCTATACTCTTTGCTATTTATATTTATAAAGCAAAGTTAGTTTGTCTGTATGAATGTCTGAATATATGAAAACGAGTCACCGGGTGCATTGTATGTAGTTTTCCACGATGTACATCAACAACATATTTTGATATAAGAAATAACAATGAAGTCGTATTAATGAAATATTCCAGGCCTGTACATATAGCGTCGAACGTGTATACAGGGTGCAATGTATATAGTGCTCCCTGATGTGAATCTTATAATTATACTTATGTGTATGTATAACAAGAGCACAGCTTCTGTTTCTTTTTGTTCATGGTCTCTTCTGTTACATAATTCCTCTGTATTTTCAGTAATTGTTGAGATTGCAATTAAATATAAGATTTTGAAATGTTAAAAATAATTTTGCTTCTTTTAATATTTGTGAACGCTCTAAAGAATAAAGTAGTCATCCGTGATCCCAAATATGTTTTTTTCTCAAACGTTTATTATTATTATTTCATTCTTGAGAAGAGAACACATATGAATTGGTATATTTAGGGATGTGAAAATTGTCTAAATCCTCGTGAGGATACATTTTAAAAAGTATATTTGGGTAATCTGCTAAATATTGGCGCTCTTCTAAATTATTTTTCTTCTATTTTAAAAATTCCAAACGAATAATCTACACATAATAGCTCTTGGCAATGGTGGTCACTACCGTAAGTGTTTGATAAAACAGAAACACTCCATCATATAACATCATATTTAGAATGGTATAAGAATCTAAAAATGTTCCATATGACTTAAAAATACTTTTTTTCAAATCGAAAATGACCTGTACAAACATGACCTCCCCTAATTTTGCCAAAATCAGTTTTTTGATTGTCCCCGGAAGAAAATGTCCTTGTACAGGGGAGACAATTATTAGCCCCAAATGGGACAGTCTAATGTACATATAAAGCTGCTTTGTATGAATGCTAAGAACCTATGAATATGTATAATAATACTTGTACATATAGCTACAATTTCCAAAATGGGAATTTCGAAAGAGTTTTTAATACCTCATTCTTCATGTGTGAAAAATGTATGCATATAGTACTTACACACACAATTTATGCCACCACCTATTTAATGGGTGGTCCCTATCAATGACACAGCTGATTTTAAATCATCATAAGCCATTATCACGGAAAGTATACATACAACACATCTTTTTTTCTGATCATAGTCCTTTTTTAAAATACTCTCAATTCAATTCTAAAAGTGATCCTAATCATAATTATGCTCAAACACCATTAAAATGTCATGGCCGTTGTTTTTTTTGTAAAGAAAGATTGTTTTTACAAGACATGACTCATACACAATTATTTCATTTTTTGTTTGTTTATATGTAAAGATATTATGCGTGCAGTAGGTATTGAGAGGGAAATTAATGTAAATATGATTAAAGTCCGGAATATAAAGAAATCAAAATTGGAAATGTTTCAAATCCTTAGGATTTGTTCAAGCGTGAAATGGACAACATACGTTTCACAGAAATAATGGAGTATATATACAGTATTTTCAAAGATAAGATAATTTATTCCCTTAAATTTTTCATTATTAATTAATTATGTTGGTTTTAATAATGAGAGAGTTATCAATTGTCGTGACCCTTAATCTTGCTGGGAACATATTCACCACTTGTAACTTTGCCTCAAGTAAATTTTACCACTTGACATATTTGCCTCTTTTTTTATGTTTTTATAGTTCTAATAGAATCTGAAGGAACACAAGCTCCAATCACTTAACTTTTTATATTAAAAATATAATTTATGATAAAAAATTCCAATTGGGTAACTCATTTCGGCTTTTGTAAAATTATAAAGCTACTAGCAAAGGGTTATCCGGCGTTGATCGGGCCAAGGAAGGAGCTGGAAATAATATTGACAATGATCAATAGTAAATCTATTTTTTTCTTAATGGTTAGACCCCTTCAGTGTGGAAGAGCATATCAATAGCTCTTCGTATATTATATGAAATGCATTATTATGAATTAAAAAAAAAATTGGGTTATAAACTTTAAATAACATATCAACAGTGTCTAGATGAGAATTTCATCTATTATTTACGTCAAAAAATTGCCAAATCGAAATTTGCAAAAAAATTGCAAGAAACTGTTCTGAACTAATTTTGCTAACAAAAGTATAAATATGATTTATTGGCATTGTAAAGAGAAATACAAGTATATAAAACTTTTTATTCATACTTGTAAAAAGAAAAAAGTTCTGGAGAATAATGTCGTAAAAAAATAGTAACCCTCAATAACTGAATCATTTTGCAAAAAACTATTAAATAAGACATTAAGTTTTAAAACTTTATGTCTAGATTACATCGTTTTGTTGCACTTCTTCTTAAAAAAGGACATTTGATGAAAAACAGGGGGGAAAAAAAAAAAAATTATTTGGAAAATGACAGATATTTTAGTTAAACCTCAATTTTTATTTGTGAAATTTATATGAAAACGAATCTCCAGACAATTTCTACAAACTTTATTTAATTTACGAATCCAATTTATGAATGATATTTTTTTGCACCTGAAAAAAAAAAACAATAAAGAAACTCCAATTTTCACCAATTTCTTTTTTTTTGTAAATAACTTTTTTGATTTTGAATATATTTAGAAAATGTTTTTATACGTATAGTTGTTTTTTGGGATGTCAATCACTTTTTAATTTATAGCTCAACATTTTTTGTTTGTTTTGGGTATAGAATAAGTCCCCATTATATGACCCCTCCTAAAATTGGCACCCCTGTTTCAGTCCGACCAGGTTTAAAAGAGGCACCCATCCATAGTTTCAGCCTCTAGGTCCAACAGTGTAGGCATTCATAAAGGACACACTCACATAAACTCTATTATATATATATTATTAGTCGTAGTTGTCATTTGATATCAACATGACGTAGTATTTTAATCTAATCTACCATTTTGGGATGATATTCGAAATTCCAAAAAATTCTTTGATACATTCAAAATCAAAGAAGAGCAAGGCTGGCTATAAAATTTATGAATGAATGGTTGATTAATTATATGTCCGTCATAATGATATTATATTCCTTTTTTCTTCTTCTCCTAGCCATATCATTAATATGATCGAGATACAAGAGTAAAGTTCAAATTGATGATATAAAAACATAAAAAGGCAGCAAATTTGTCATGCAGAAAAATCTCTTGGAGGTAAAATTAGTAGCAGCAAAAATGTAAGCGGCAAAATTATTTATTACAATTTGGTGGGTCAATGTCAAATTTGAACAATTATACGCACAACAAATAGTCCAGATAATTCGTTTTAATGCTGCAAATTGATATTTTATTTATTTTTTATATAAAGGGTTGCTTTTAATACAAAATCCGGAGAAAATAACGACTTTTTAATACATTAAACCCCACCTTTAAATTTCTTTATACACGTCGTGACCTTTATTGTATCATACAACCTTCCATTATAAAAGAAACAGAGAAAAAATGACATAAAACGTATAGGTAGGTAGCCCATTCTGAGTCTATTCTTCTAAACTATAGAATTATTATTCAATAATTGTTGAAAAGTGTTCCCAGCTCTAATTCATATTCAACCAATCCACGTTCAAAACATTGATAAGAGGAAAGAAGCAGAAAGATTGAGAGCCCACAACAAAATATACTGGATATTTGTGTGTGAGTAAGGTAACGCCGTGTACATAGTGTTAAAAAGCTGAGAATGATTTAAGGAAGTACATTTGTTTTTCAATTTTTCCGCTCCAATCTCCCAACAACTAACCCAAAAATACCCAGTAATTGACTTTTAATAAATAAGATACTACATCATTTTGTCGGCCGATCTTTTAGTTATCAAATAATGAAGGATGGGCTTATAAATGTAGGTATTTTTTTAGCGACCCCCACATACGTACACATTTTTAAAGAAATACCTAAAGGTTAAAAATATGGAACAAGTCTTTGTCTTTTTAACGGGTGAACACACACTTTTTTGCTTGCAAAAATTTGTATCTAGATATAATTACAAAGTGACATACTTGTTATAAATATAAGCTCAAAATAACTTGAAGTTTCTTGAAAGTTTAGTCATTATGATTACTTTTAGAACAAGGAAAAGGCAAAATCAGGATATCCCAAAAATAGCAATACATATAACAATGTATAAGGTGTGTAAAAAGAAATTTGTAAGAAATGCATCATTTTTATTAATGTGTATTTCATTGACAATCAAAATAGTGCGTACATGTTGTTGTACATCGGTTAGTCTCGAGGATTTCTATTATTTTATCAATCTTTTCGACAACTAACGGAGTGTATATTTGACATCGAAATTACAGAAACATTATTGGCTAAACCAAAATTCCATGTAATTGGCTGTTATAGTATCAGGACTATACACAATATTCACATTTTGGCTTGAGTTTTCGCATTGTTCGAAGAAAAACTGCAAAATATGGTGGGTTTTTTTATGGTGAAGCACACTCAAACAATAATGAGTCTAGTTATCAAAAAACTGTCTGAGGTGTTTTTTTATTTCTCTTTATAATATCATCTAGCGTCAATTGATTTCACTAATACGACACGAGATACACTTTACTTGGAAAAATATTGGATTTATTATTAAAACAAATATGTACTATATAAAATAAAGAATTGAGAATATATCTTTGATGGATTAATGTCCCATTATGATCCATGATGGAGCATGTTGTCATGGAAAGTCCTTGATAATAATTCATTAGTCACTCGTAAAGAATATATTTAAATGCGTAGGCATAAGTAGTTCGTATATCTATTGAGGAATAAGATTATACTGTCTGTCCACGGTCGTTATTAGTAAGTATATCTAATACATAAAATGATTAATTACCCCTTTTTCACTCACAACTCAAAGGCGTGTATGTATATATAAGGATTTACCTATATAACATGACTTATACACATGGGTATTTAAAACCATAGGTAGAAGTGGTGGTGGTGGACTGATTAGATATCAATTCGTGTTTTCAAAGACACCGAAAAATAAAAACCAGATCTCATTCCGATGTTTTAAGTTGTTATTCTAATTAAATGGTTAGTATCATTAAAATAGAAATTGAGTCGTTAGTGAGATGAGAAAATGTTTTTAAGGGTAACTTGTTTGATCGAATGTAATTTATGTCTTTTTAAAAGTCTAATAGAAGCCCTCAGAAGTGAACCAATTTAGAGTATTGATTGTTTTGAAAAAAATAAAATATTTACGAACAACAAAATATACTAAATATTAGGCTGTCTAGTTTTTTAATTAATATTTTTATCTCCCTGCACAAATACCTTTTCTGCTGGGGACAATCCTCAAACAGACTTTTGCAAAGTTTGCTACTCCTTAGGTCATTTTTGGACAAGTACATGCTCAATATTTTGAGCTTCTCTGTAATTAAAAGCCAATGTTTTGCCACCCTGTACAGTGTTAACTGTACAGGGTTGCAAAATTTACCATAAATAGGTAAATTAATGAGTGTGCTTTTGTAGTCTAATATTTTTGAATTAATTATATTCATTAATGATCATTATACAAAGACAGTATTTTGTCTCCTATTCTCACTTAAAAAACTGTTTGGGTAGGTGGGGACAAAAATTTATCTGCCAAGGATTGTTACTCTTCCTTTTCTTCTTTACATGCTAGACTATAAACTTCTTTAATCTTGATCAGGATAAAGTTGAAGGAACAAATGATTTAATAACGACACCATAGTCACGCAACCCTATATTTTAATTATAAATATTATTACGTGTAGTCCAAAAAATTGGGGAACAAATGGTCTATGGTTCCAGTGCCACCGATATACAATATCAAAAGCAATTGTAAAATACCGTGGGGTCCCATGGAGTATTGTTATTTCCCAGAATAATATTTTTTACTAATTATATACATTAATGATCATTATATAAACACAACACAGTCGTATGACTTTCGAATATAGTTCGAATCTTTATCTTTCTAGTACTTTAAATAAATTAAATAATAAACAAGCAAAATGAATTCGAATGGAAGAATTGCTAATCACTTCTTCGTTATCCATTACTTCCCTTTCGACTTGATTAATTATTCATATTGGAAAATACTCGAGGATTGACGTACAACCATGATATCAGGGAAGAGATGGCAACTCAATGGATAGGTCACAGCTCTTGCCTGCTATTATTCGTATTTGTCGGTCCAGGAGTATTTTCCAATATGAATAATCCTTAAAGTCGATTGATGATATGACAAAAAAATCTATGGCCTTTGGTTAAGAAAAAAACTGTCAATGTAATAGAACTATCCTTGAAAACGATGCAAAGTACATATTATTAATTAAAATTCGTGAATGAGTCTATGAATAAAAACAAGGCACAAATATTTTCATTCAACCTTCATGAAGCCGTCAATTTAATATAGCGTATTCTACATATATCTACGGACAACATATATATGTTTTTATATTCATACGGATTCATATGGATATATGTAATGTATTGGTGTTGGATTTCGGTCTGAAAAACTTAATCCGGTTATGCATTTTGGGTGAACCGAACTAATTCAGTCCTTTAAAGAAGTTCCGCCTTTACACACCTCAAAGAAAATGTATATGTAGATTGATTCTAACACTGTGTTACCTCGCTAACAAAAAATTATTATGTATTTTGTTGTCAGCTGTTGATTCTCTCTTCTCAATTGATACGTCATGGCTATTTCATAATTTATTCTGTTTAATAAATAAACAAAGTAAAAAATATGTACTTATTCTTTGGCTCCGTTTCCATAAGGACAGGATTACAATTCCTTGTTGATCCCTCGTCATTATGTAGAAGTTGCAATTTTGTACAAGCTGTAACTTGTATAAGCAAATTGTACAAGCAAATTGTACAAGTTACAACCATTAAATTAAAAGACTAGCTTTAAATGAAAAATTTAGAGTATGAAGGTAATGAATGCAATAATTGAAAATTCCATGGAGAATCGATATATTGTGTTACTATTTTAATACAAAAAATTAAAATATAAGTCCTATCTGGCACATTAAAAAGTTCAAAGTCCCAAAGAAAGATTACTCATTAATACATACTAACCCTGTAGTTTATATAGGTGAAAATGAAATGATAGTATTAATATATAGTTGGTCATTAGGATGACTCATGTTGTAATTAAATAATGCATTTTAAGACGAAGAAATTGAAACTTGTATTTGTACAAGTTGTAACTAGTACACAACATATATTTATCTTCTGCATATATATATACATATATAAAATAGAGTTTGTTTGTATCCCTTATCCGTGCACACACCGTTAAACCTAGGAGGTTTGAATTTTGAAAGGTATCTCCTTCAAGCCTTGTAAGGCTACAATGACGGTTCCGATTTTTTTTTTTTTTTTTGGGGGGTATTGCACCTCAAAGAGACTATAGTTATAAATCAAAAAGTGATTGGCGTCTGATAAAACAACTATACGAATAACTACATTTTCTAAATTTATTCAAAATCAATAAATCGGTGAAAATTGCCATTTTCTTTTTTTTAAGTGCAAAAAAATGAACTTCTAATGAAATATTGGATTCGTGAATAAAATAAAGTTTGTAGAAATTTAACTGGAAATTCGTTTGCGTGACACATAAAACATGATTTTTAACTGAAATATCTGTCTTTTTCTGAATCATCTTTATTTTTTCTCTATTTTTCCGATATTTTGTCTCTTTTTTTCAACGAACATCCATTTTCAATTTTGAAGAAGAAATGGCTTAAAACGATGATTTTTGATAATAAAATATTATATTCTAACATAACAAAAGAGTATTGCCTATTTCCAGAACCTTTTATTTAATCATTTTTACAATATTTGCGAAAATGAACCAGTTATCGCGGGTTATTTTTTCAAAAACAATATTCTACATAGCTTTTTGTTTTTGCAAGTACGGAAAAAATATTGGTAGCTTTGTGTTTCTCTTTAGAATGTTAATAAATGATATTGACTACTTTTAGCAAAATTAGTGCAAAAAAGTGTATTGCAATTTTTCGATTTGGCAATTTTTGGACAAATGGATTTCTTATCTAGAAATTTTTTTGGATGCATATATGTTGGTATTTTATTTATAGTTTATAACAATATTTAAAAAAAAATCAGAGTACTACTACTAAGGTTACAATGTAAGAGTAATTGGAGGAACAGGGGGGCTAAGATGAGACTTTGTGGAATACTTTACGTATCCCTCCGTTAGTGAACATCCTTTATTTCATGAACTTGGGTGTTCAACGTTAACACAAATTTTAAGCAAATTTTATTTATTGATATACAGTTGACATAGACTCAAAATTACGCTTTAGAGTCATAACAAGATTAGATTTGGGCATCAACAAGATATAATGATTATTATATTTCTTATTTTTGATAAAAATTTCTATGAAGTTATAATTGCAAATTTTTACAACTAACAATTGTTTTCATTAACTTTGATAAGGCTGAGTGTGATAAAAGAGATAAAAGCTGATATTATATTTTTTAGCACAACGTACATCTTAAATTGAAAAAAAGAAAAAGAAAAAAAAGCATAAGAACGACTTCAAAGTCAACAAATTTACCAAACATTGATTAAAAATTCCAAATTTTTTGAATAATTTCAAGATAATACATTTTGCTAACAGCAAAAATTTCCATTTATTCTCTAAGATGTTTCAGGAGTTGACGTTAAATTTACAGCGTTAAAATTTATCTTAAACAGATTTAAAGCAATTTTATCTTGATTTGAGTTGCAGAAAATCTCAGATCTCAGTTCACTAACGAAGAGTTATCCGGATTGATAAACTCTTATTAATATATGTAGTATAAAAGCTCCATCGTGATTATCATAGCAAGATAATTAGAATTATCAGGAACTTTGTCGACAACAACGAAACCTTCCTATTATAATTATAAGTATAATAGAATAATTTTGTATATAGAATTATTTTCTGAATATTTTTGACCAATGTCAATGTGTTGTCCCTCTCCCATGCAACGCCGGGTAACTCTTTGCTAGTATTGGCAATTTTATTATTTATATGAAATTTTTTGAGCTATCATATTTAAATACCAAGATAGTATATATCAACATTTTTAATAAAATACTAGGAAATAAATAATATGACAATAATAGCCTGCCTGCACTGGAGTTCTTAAGAGATAAGTTTAGTTGGTATTATTGACTTATTTGGCTAACTACCCACTAATTTCGCTCCTTTTTTCTGTTTCTTTTTGCAGGAAAGGTTACAAGATACAGCAAAGGTAACGGTGTGCTATAGATGAATTATTGATGCTGTCATGTGTGCTTCAAAATTATGAACATCGCTACAATAACACTATTAATCCTATTTGTACAACTCACAAATTAAGATAGGATAGAAAATAACTGAAGACCGAACTGGGGGAAAAATCAATCTTGGAACGAGTCTCAATATTAATATGTGCCTAGATATATACAATAAATACATATCCTTATACAGAAGCAAATGATAATTGTAAGTACTTTATATCGTCTCAGTGCTCGATTCTTTTCATTTATCTAAGTTGTGTACGTTTTTTAGGAAACACCTTCTAATAATAATTATGGATCATTATGTTTCACTTGTTTTTGTTGCTAGAACAATGTATATTTGAATGTGTTAACGACGCATGTTTATTTAAATTCAATTTATTTTTATTCAATTATGCAAATTGCTCGATTAATAGTGGGATTACTCAGCATAGCCCAGAATTATTAGGCATCGACAAAAAGAAAAAGTTGCATTAATAATATAGAAAATGACTCCCAAGAAATCCTTGGTGTTACTCTTCATTTTCCGTGAGCCCACTCACACGTAGTTACACAATACCTTAAGAAAATCACACTCTAAAAAAATGCTTTGGATTTACAATTCTGAATATATGAACACCATTTCTTTTCTTTTTTAATATGACACACTGAGTTCTAGCTATACACACTTGTTGCTAAACTTCTTCTAAAGTGACGTTCATTTTATTTTTACTCTATTTAATGTATTCTATTGAATCGGTCTACACCATTGAGAATCTATTGAGTGACAAAGTTTTTCATGAGGAGGTTTTATATAATAAGTTCACATCAGCTGTCGTTAGGGGGTTTATGCTATATTTTTATATATGTTCAAACAAATCGTCAGGGTTCATTTCCATTTTTCATGGACATACTGACACTTACATAATTTCTGGATACTTGGATGTTCTCTCCTCCAGAATGAAAGTATAATTATAACAACTTAAGAAATTTTTTTTAGTATGACGTGTTGAACCAAGGAGTACTTTAGTCACTAGGCCACTACCTACATAGATGAGCTTTAGCTATACAGGCTCCTTGTTAAATATATTTTAAGTATGATGCAGATGCTCGATTGTATTGTTATATCTCAGATCAAGTATCTACACACTCCTACAATACCCTTAAAAAATGACTTCATTGACAAAATATATAAAAATATACTGACAATTTTTTATTATTCATGTAGATAACATTACAATATTACGGATTGTTTATTTGCAAAATACGATAAAACATTGTAACTTTGAGTTTTTAACTATCTTGCGAGAAATCTTTTTGGTTATTCCGCCAATCATAAAAACCATTCGTTTGTAATTAAACAAATTCATCCAAAATATCACCATGAAATAATTAGATCAAACTTTATCCTTAACAGGTTTGAAACTAACGATCCCTATGAATCATCTTAATTAATGATGATATTTATTAATGCATAACATTGTGCGTTGTAGGGTAGACCTGGGTATGTTTGAATACATTTCGTTTTTGGACCAATGACAAGCAGTTGATTTGTTCTCTTGACACACAAAAATAGGAATCCAATTATAGATAATACCAGTGAGTGGGGACGAAAAACCTGATGCAGTAGCGTGACTAAACTACGAGCAACGGGATTTTTATGGAATCAAGAACAGGCAGTTCAAAACCAATTTGTGATATGATTAAATACTACATACATTTACCTATATTTCTTAATCAATATGTGCTCCTACACAAGCAATGTAATTCTCGATGCCATGATGGTAGATCGGAGCTAATCCAAATTTGGATGAGAAATGAGGCATACATTCTTCTCCGAGACACCCCAAAGTGCAAAGTCCAGGGGTTTGAGGTTAGGGCTGGAGGTAGGCCAGAAGTCACGCATATTGTTGCTACATAAATTTTGGTTCTTATTGGCTGTATAAGGCTATAATTGACTTATTGGCTGTATGAGTCAGTAATTGACTTGTTGATGATGTATGCAGTCCAATCGGAAATGCCAAAGGTCTCTTCAGTACTGACACCGGCCTCGAGGAGATAACAGACGCGTTACCTTTTTTGTGTTTTTTCCGACATTTTTACACTTGGAGACATGAGATAAAAACAAACTTGATATTTTTGGTTTCAGCTGTCTCTTGTTTACTTAATGAAAACTCTTAATTTAAAATCACAGGGGGGGGGGGGCTTTAATTAAATGCTAGTATAAGTTTCGACTCTTCATTCTTTAGAAATATACAAATTACATTTGAATGCAACCTGTCAAATGTTGAAGCTGTCCCTATAACTAAGCACGTTGCAACAGTTTAAGAAAATGAGTTTGCTTTGCAAATTACGAGCATTAGACTAAACAGCATTGTTTGAGGAACCAATAACTAGATCTTTTAAGTACCTGAATTATTAACTTTGAAAGTACATACTCGAATGCCAGGAATACATATTTATTAATTGATAAAATGTCCTGTTTTTTATGGGCTTCATCGATTTTTAGAATGTAAAAAGAGGACACACTCCTTCTAAAGAAGACGGATGAATTGAATGTACCTTTGGTATTTTCTGTAATATTAAAAAAAGTGAATTTAAAAAATAAAAAAAAGATTTCTTCCTTGTTAAAAATCCAAGATAAACAAAAATATGTTAAATATTAAATATAATCTAACTTTAAAATTATTTCCCCCTACGTCCTACAATCCTACTAATTAGTAATTGATCAAAATGCTATTTTATTAAAAATCAAACTGTAGACACTCATGCTGTAAATATGATAGCTATAAAAAATGGTGTGGCCAGGAGCCCTTGGCTCCCTCCCCTGTTGCGCCGCACCTGATGTATTATTGCAGATTAAGATATAATAAGATGTATATAATATATCATTGATCAGTATTAAGGATCGGATAAATTTACTTTGACAACCTTGCCTAATTAACATATTTAGTTAGTTAAATATTTATTACTGTTTGCCATACATACTTAATATAAAATTTTACAAATATAAGGCAATGACCAGGACAACACAACGGGGTATTTGCGCTACTAAAACAGATTACAAAACCTAGTTTACATTAAAATTTTGTTCAATGATATTTTTATTTTTTGAGGTTTCATAAATTTTAAAATAGGAATGTCTTCGTTTTCCTCATTCATTGCTTGATGTTTCTCATAAGATAGGGCGGGGATTCTCTTGTTAAGATGATCTGCACTTTGCAAATCTTCCATATAGACATTGCACGTTATTCTTATGTCCTTCTACTTGCTTAGGTGGGCTAGAAGAGGCCATGTCCACTGTAGACTTGTAAAATGAGTCTCGATTTTTCTCTTCCGAGCTTGATACACTTCAACTTTGGCTTATTATGTGTATGTTTCATACTTTGATCTTTTTTTATATGGGGCACACCAATATTCAAAGAAGAAGTAATTAATACCTTCTTTATGTAGCTTAGAGGCGTCCCAAGACCCATTTAGGGCCATTAATAAAACAAATTTGGTTTGTTTATTTGTAGAAAGCTCGTTTTTAACAACAAGTGAAAATAACTAAAGCTCAGTGTGCCTGCCCTTTTTGTTGTTGTTCTTGGCATACACAAACATTTTTTATTTTCTCAAGTTGTTATCATTATACTTTCATTCTTGAGGAGTGAACATCCAAATATGTAGTAACTACGAGTGAGTATCCTCATTAAAAAGGAAAGTAAGACTGATGATTTTTTAGGGAGTTATATTCTAAATTAATATACTAAAGTAAAGTTTGTGTGTATTTGTGTCTGTTCGTCGACGTCTAATAACTATGAGTAATGCCACGTTTTACTTTTTACAAAATAAAAAGAAGAAAAAATAGTGATTATGTTTGGAACTTTGATAAAATTATATCAACGGAAGAACTATAAAAATTTACTTAATTATCTCAAAAATATTGTTCTCCAAAAAACATTAGGATTTTTTCAATAATCTGCAATATTTCTACTACGTAATTGTAGTGTAAATTTTGTGGCCTTAGCTTTGTTGATATGATGTAAAAAAGATACTCTTACAACTATCTATGTCTTTCTTGCATATATATGATATACACACATATATTGCAAATCAGATAAAATTTAGTTTTATTATATCTATTCATCCTTATTTATGGCTTTTGAATTTTAAACTTCATTACCTTAAACTCAATTTATGCGTAAATCTTTTAATCTCTTGTTTGGCTTCTTTCGGAACAACTGATCTTCTTTGAAAATCCGCAGTTAATTACAAAATCACTTAAATATATCAGTGTATATATATACACAATCATGCACATAAACATTGGCACCCCACATTTTTACTTAGATGTTATTATAACCAAAAAAAAACCACAAAAACACACAATTTGATAAAATGGTAATAATAAGAAATGATTATCGATCATTAATGATCTAAACTTTGTCTACTATGATATAAAAAAAAAGATACATAAATCACATTGGTATTTGTTCTTGGGTTAATTTTTAATTTCCTGACCACTTTTTTTTGTAAGTGAGGAGATAGTTTTGATGTCCAACCAGTTCTTTTACGATTACAAACTTATCCCTATTTTTTGATTATATTGTGAACAGTTGATTTAGAAACATCTAATTTGTTGGAAATCGATTTGTATCCACTACCTAGCTTAAAAAATTGAACAATCTTCTCTCAGACTTGTACACAACGTTCATTGGTCTTTGCCAGACAAAACGATATTGAGGTAGTTCATCACATCTGAGATTAAAGAAGGTCTCGACTCCACTGATCTTCTTGTTTGAGTAAAAACATATATTGTAAGTTCTAGACTCGGATGAGAAAAATACAACAAATATCATGAACTGACCATGAAAATAGCCGAAATTTTTGAGGTGCCAATTCTTATGCAGATATGATTATCTAAATAACCTAATAAATCTTGACGTAAAGCTATCTAAAAAACATCATTTTGTATCTTTTTATTAAGCATTTATAACAACCATTAATTATTTCATATTTCAGCCAAATATATAACTAAGAATATTAAAATATCATGGGAAAAACAAAACAAATATATTTGGTGCCAATACATATGTGCATGCTTCAAATTTCAAATACTAAAACATTGTGAAATTTGAATAGTTTCTTTAAAAGACTGCCTTTGTTGTCAAAAGCGTTACATTTTTTTAATTATTGTCAAATTTAACTATTTGCCCAAGAATAGGTCGTTCAAAGAATATGTCTTTTTTTAAAAATGTGTTATATTAGAAATTTAAAAAAAATTGTCAAGAAAAAAAAGGAGTTTCCGCCCTGTAAATAGGTTGACGGTCACTTATATCTATAAAAATGGCTTGTCATGGAGGCATTCCTCAAATTCCTTAAATATAATTAATATGGTAAATAAATATAAATATATAGGATTATAAGTCAATCTGTTGATGAGTGACATTTTTATTTGAAGAAGTCAGGATTTGTATTGTGTGAAATTAGTAATAGATTTCGAGTATATAGTAGAACTCAATACTCGGTTCCGTTCTAAAAAAATGAGAGTAATACTAAAAAGATCGAAGCTGTGGTTCAGAACCGTGGATTTGAAACGAAATACCCGATATATTTGGATCTGGACACAAAAAATGATAATAACCTATTTAAAAAAACAAAAACGTATCAAGTTGTGGGTTACAAAATACTAATCCTCAAGTCTAGTACTAGTCAATTTGAAAAGGGAACTCAATAACCATAGGTTCGAGTCTCAGTCGTTCTAAAAGAAGGAAATATACCTTATGTACAATATGGACTTCAAAAACATTTCCTAAATCAGATGGAGTAATTGTAATAATATAATATTTCCTTATACTCAATCAATGTAAATCTATCTAACCAATTTAAGGATCAATCAAAAAAATGGAAAAATGTTTTACTGGGTTAGGATAAAGGCATCAAGAACCCAAAAATTATACAAATTACTCGAATAATTTTATATAAAACCTGAAACTATTGTTACCTAAAATTTGGACCCGAAATACGTCACTAGCGTGTATTAATGTTGGGTTTCTGTTTGAAAATTGTATGAATTTTACAAAAAAAAATCATTTAATAAATGAAGTTCGGTCTAGATCGGTCCCAAATAAAACCTTGGTGCTCATAGTTATTACAAAAAAAGGATCTAGATGGGTCTTATTTAAAATTGGGCTACACCGATTCTATAAATTAATGGTGATGATGTCAGTTGTAGTTGGTGAAAAGCGACCTACATTAATGTCATCCAAAGTTAAATGTTTTGCGTAAATCATATATTTACAAATCAGAATAGGGTAGAAAATAGATTAAGACAGAAAGAAATGGTCTGTGTATAGAGTTTGGAAAAATCGGACTACATTTTGAAAACGATTAAATTTTTGGTACACGAGGAGAACATGACACTTGAACGTGATCGACGAATTTCCATTCCTGCACTCCAAGTAGTTCGGCGTCGCCAAGACCACTGTCTACACCGTCAGCAAGTCCAAAACCTTGGAGAGGAATAAGGCCTCTGTCAAAATGACCAAACTAGATCTGGAGGAGTTAACGAAAACAGTCCAGGCCAATCCCCTACAGTTCATGAAGGCCCATGCAAGATATCTCAAAGTTTTTACAACAGATTTTCCAGAGAGCTATCAAAATTTGGATGTAAAGAGCCTTGCAAGGGTGGAGAAGCCACTTTTGACAACAGAAATGAAAGAAACCGGTCTCCTCCGTTACAAGACTCTTTTGGATGAGTCTTTTGAACACTTGTTTGACACTTTTGGCCCCTCTACAGCCCTGATCCAACCCCTTGACTACACGCATTGCTGCATGTCGTGGGGAAGCCTGGAGTGTCCATCATCCAAGCACTGAGGCCCTCAAAACCACTGTCAGCCAGCACTGGGACACCATGACAGAGGAATACATCTGCAGCGGGTACCATGACTTCTGCTGCCGTCTGGAAACCATAATTACGCTAAGGGTGGCTACATTAATGATTAAGAGAGCTCAGGCACATTGTATCTATTTATAATATTAATTTTGTTGAAAGTCTATTGTTAATTAATAAATTATATATTGTTGAAGCTTACAATTCGAAGTGTTCAGATTTAAATGGACCACCTGGAATAATCTTTACTACTGATGGGGTTTTGTCTGAAAAACCTTAACCAGTATAAGACTTTATAACTTTTTCTAGAATAAACTAACTTGCTCCTTCAAAGAAGTGAAGACTGGACCGAACTTTAAAAAAATTGGAGCTAGATCAGTCCCAAAGGTAAATTCAGTCTAGATTAGTCTAACAAAAAAATCGGTCTAGATCCGTTTTTATAAATAAATTGTTCATGACCTTGTGTGTATTTCAATATTTTGAGCATTCCCTACAATAAGTCTTATGAATTAAGTTAAATGTATTGCATTATCATATTTGTACAACTCATAAATGAGGAAAGGGAAGAAAATTGGTTCATATATTCAGACGGGAAAAAATGGGTATATACATTGAAATCGAAAAAAATGGTCCTCAATTTTAAAGATACATTTGGGTCTACGTAAATATCGGTCCAAATCGTTATAGAAAAATAACTTAAGATTGAACTGTAAAAAAATCATTTTTGGACAGAGTATAAACACTAGTGTATCTGTAGGTATGTAATATATAGATAAAAAAGTACACACATATGCTGAAAAAACGCCTCATTCAACCTAAAAATAGACTTAAATTGATACAATTAGGAATATACAGCGACCTACATTTAACATTGGAACATAAACTCTTTTCCATTCGATATATGTATGTATCATAATTGATAATTTTGCAATTAAAAATACACATTTGTTTACGTTTGGAAAATCCCAAGAAATATTCATTCTATCTACCTACAACTTGCGAAGCTTTTACATTAATAATCAATGAATGATGTATATAAATACGAGCATAAATAAAATTATTTATAATGTTAGCCTCAAAGAAATAATAAGGAGAGAAAAAGAAGTATTTTTTCTTCTTCATATTTGACGTCATAATGTACTCATTTAGTAAATCTATGAGTAATTAGAACATATACAATACCTATTTATATTACTTCCATTTTCATCAAACGATAAGTCAGTCAAATAGTGATAAACATTACTTGCACTTCACTAATTTAATGGAATTTCCTTCTATATATGCTATTGTGCGGTCAAAAGTTTGGAGACCATTTTTAAAAGTTAATAAGTCAACGTATAGTAGAACAATCTGATTATTTTTCCGTTCCATTGAAAGAGAGCCAAGAGTTTCTTTTTCTTTACGTTAAATTCAAAACATAACAATTCAATATAATGTTGCTATCATGGATTTTTAAAAATGAATTTGTTTTAGATATTACAAATTATTGTTAGAAAGACCTATTTGTCAATTTTTGGTGCGTAGTACTTTTTTTAACGTCTTAAGCATATTATTTATGAGCTCCTATTCGTATTTAGACCCCATTTGAGACAAAATCATTTCTATGAAAATAATAAAAATCATGAAAAGAGATTTGAATATAAATTATCATGCCCTAGTCATACTTACTTAAAATTACATATAGTTTCAGAGCGGGAGGCTTACCCAAAAAAAAGAAATGAATAATCACATAAGGCTTTATATACCTATATAGAGTACATAGATACATATTTAGTGCCTGGGTGAAACGAATAAGTTATGATTTATGTGTCATGACGGAAGGACTAATATGGTCGCTACTTAGCCGACACATTAAGAGAACAGATTACTTAGATACAAAATTGATTTATTAAGAGGCCTATTGTTTGTTCGTACGTTCCAAGGATAGCATATTTTTCGAAGGAGAAAGCATGATGGACAGATTAAAAATGGGTACTTCAATTTTTCTTCAGAAAGTCTTGGTGCTGCATATGGAGAGCAGGGCTAGAATGTATTTCAAGTCGGTGATCAATAAGATGTTCTACATAAATAGGGGCTCTTAAGATCTAAAAATATTTATTTTAATCTATTGATATCCTTGGGTAACTTTGAGCTACTTTTGAAAATATTTAGAGCTAGCTCAACGGCCCTAAAGTTTTGACATTTTCCACTCTCTTAGAAAAAAAATGTGTTTTTGTTTTGTGATTTTTGTGCAACTCATCAAATTTAGATAAACAAAATTTGTATTCAATATGTTCTAAAAAAAATTACGATAATTCCATAACTACGTTTCCGAAGAACAATAAGTGTCATGAATTGTAACTTTCCGCCTCCTTATCTGTTCATAAACGTATCACAGCTGAACAATTCAATTGATACATAACAAAATTTGCAATTACACATATTGTTTACTTATATGAATAAAAAAATACAAATTTGGCTGACCTTGAATTGAGTTACTTTTTTATTTATTGAAAGTTTTGACATTTAACATTATTTGAACAGTAAAGATACACAAATTGCAAAAGTGTGGGC
Source organism: Lepeophtheirus salmonis (assembly GCF_016086655.4). Lineage (NCBI taxonomy): Eukaryota > Metazoa > Arthropoda > Copepoda > Siphonostomatoida > Caligidae > Lepeophtheirus > Lepeophtheirus salmonis. Next base: position 49,248,767 of record NC_052131.2, on the reverse strand, counting down.
CAGTGGCCCCTTTCCCTCTATGATTCCGGCCTCACTACACATGAAATACCTATGCACAATGTACTGAAAGTCGCCCAGTTGCCATCCTGAAATAAAGGACGCCTATAGTATATCTGATAAGTTTTGATTCTATCTACATAATTATAAAATAAGAGGGTAATTTTAACAAGGGTGTTATTTATTAATTCATAAATACCATGTACCGTCTTACTCCCACCCTCTCTTTGTACTCTACAAAATGCCCATTCTTCCCATATACTTAGATGAGTTATTTATAAAGTACTTTTGTTGACTAGTTGTAGTCCCTCACTTTTGGAAAGAGTTATACATTATTTAGACATTTTTGACTTTTATTTTATCATTTAATTCATCTAACTCATTGATTTTACATTTAAATACATTCGTTATATTTATAGATTATGATGTTTCAAGTCATTCATGAAATATTTTATTTGTTAAAAGTTAAATAATATTTTTGTTCACCCGCCATAAAGCTAATTTAAAGTTAAATGAGAGTTCATTAGGGATGATAAATTATCCGACAAATGTATCATAAATTTTCAAGTTTTGTCAAACGATGATTGTATAATTTTGAATAAAAGTAGAGTTCTATTTTTATTGTGATGTTCAGAAAGACATTTCAATTTTTTTTTTTCAAATTAATTTTTAAATTTAATAATTTGAAATCTAAAATTATATACCTACAGATCGAATTTAATATATTTAGAAATCAGCAGTAACTGCAACTTCGTTGCTTGATTAATATCTCTAAAGATGATTAACCATTTAAATAGTTTCTTCAATAATTAAAACGTTGAGAAATTGAACACATTATATTAAATAGTTTCGGTATGTGAATCTATTGGATTTCCCCATTACATAGAGATATTTTATACTTTGCAAATATCTTATTATTACTTTTAAATACTCTTTGTTATTCAGGCATCTTCATCATCTCAGAGTGATCCTTCTCCCCTCCTTAGGAGTTATTTAATAAATAAAGAGATAATGTTGAAATGCAGTGATGATACCAATTAATACAATTGATATTACAAAACATTTGTCTAAATATATATCTCATACCACACCTATACATAATGACCTCATTAATTATACTTAGAGTGGAGTAGAGAGAGAGTCCTCTATCTACAATGTGAATTGTACATATAATAATGACTCACATAAGCTGTATTTAGTCATCACCTTTTTGACCATATTTTTATATTAGGTATATTAGACTGTTTCAAAATGCAGGCATAATGGAATTTGAAATAGAAAGCAGCCTTTTTCAATATTTGGGTGAGTCTAGTATTCTGTCGATGAATAATATTTAAAGATGTTGATAATGATGATTAAAAATCAAGTAAATGTAATAAAATAATTATTATATAAATTAATAATTTCTCTGTATGCATGTATGGATCTTTGAAAAAAATGACATACCAATGTATCTCACAGTTAATTAGGATGTAGCATCGAGCGTGTTTACAAGGGGCATTGCATATAGTACTCCCTGATGTATAGTATATTAATATTTTTTATCAAAGGAATAACAATGTAGTCATATCAATAATATGTCACAGGCGTTTTGTAGGTAGCATTGAGCGTATATACAGATAGAACAGTTTTTTTAGTGAGCACTCTAGAGACTAAAGTACTCCCTTGTTCATCAAATATTAAAAAAAAACCCGCCAAATTCTTCTTATTATTTCTTCATTCTTGTGGAGAGAACACTTCATATGAATTTGAAATAAGTATTGAGCAGTTATGTCTGTGTGTGTTAATGGAAAATGGAGAATTGTTGAGGAGATATCTTCTATATTATTAAAGCCAAATTTATAGTAATAAACCTGAATAATGGATATTTATTTGTGGAAGTATGTGCCTTATTTAGTTGTATAACAACTATCAGTAAACAACTACTTTTTGTTATGTCTATTTGAACACAAATATTATGGCCCTAGGAGAGACATTACTCGATTTTCTATTTGAATAATTGGTAGACAAGTGAAGGAAATAAAAATGCATTCACATTTCCCTCTTAACAATCTCAGGGATACTGCAGAATACCCGGGTGTTTACAGACAATTGAATTTGATGGGCATTTTAGTTGTAGAAGCTATTACGATTTAGTTTTTTTATTTATCTATTTAATCCTAAACGGACACAAATACAAAGAAATTATGTCCTGTATTTCAAATTCCAATGTGACTATATTTGGAAACAGTCTAATGCACAATATATATGTATATATTACTTGTTTTCATATGTATTATGTATAAGTATGAACGTTTATTTAATTCACGGTGTTGCCAAATAATTTGGTTTGTATATTGTCCGTCATTTATATACCTATTTTGAAGTTTGGTTACTTTTGGAATTGTAGATAATATATTAAGATGAACGCAGTTAAAATCGTAAAGAAGGGAAAATGCCTCCGTTTTGTCTATGGACTATGAAATTTCTATGTCTATGTCTATTTGACTATGAAAATTTATCATATATAGCTATATGTACAAATATGGGTTATATCTTTATACGCGACAATATGCAATTAATGAGTTGTAAGATTAAGTCATAAAAAAACCCGAATTTGATAAACACAATCTTGATTAAAGTTACAATAAAGTGTCGATAAACTGTTTACGTTTATCCCTTTTTTTTCCAGATTTTTTTTATATTAACAAAAAAATAAATAATCTGTATATTTATTATTGTTATTCAAGGTGTAAAACACGAAAATTAATATTAAAACCTTCAAATATAATAGATTTGGCCTTTAAAGCCTTTTTAAAAAATCATCTTTTGAGAGTATGTATAGTTATGATTCAGAGCTGCGAAATAACTATATAGATTCTAATTAATTAAGGCTAATAAAAATTAATAAAATATATTCTAACATTCGAAATATAAACTATTTATGAAGTTAAATTGAATACAGGACCGACAAAATTGGTTTAATCGTTCGAAAATCAAGTAAAATGAAGGATCTTATTTGGGAGTTAATATTTTTTTCGAATTGCATTATACGGAAGCTAGAACTAAAGATTAAACTTTATATTACAAATGGGAAAAATTTGTCATATTTTTTTTTTTTAAAAGAAAATATTTAAGTAATAAGCAATGTAAGGTTGCATGACAAAATGTTTACAAATTAATTATGATCAAATGATTGACAATTCATGTTATTTTTCAGGAGGAGAGTTAGTATGTTCACTAGAGTGATTACTGCTGTTTCAAATAACTATTATTAATAAAAAGGTTTGAGGTTTGTTTCTTGGATGTGATAATGGATATTTTATAAACTTATTGATACTTTGTTAATTTTCTCTGGATTTGAAGATAATTTTTATGGAATTTATTTGAAATTCCTAATTTGGACTTAAATAAATTAAAAACGCTATTACCCAATCCTCTTATACATTTCAATAGTAAATAAGCTTGTTTGAAACAGGGATAAACGATCGTTTGTTTTCAAAAAAAGTAAATAGGACCCATTGGAGAGAATACGCAGACTCTTTAAGTTTTAGTTTTTTAAAGTAAAAATAAGTGAAGATTCTATTTCAGAGTTCAATAATTGAGACTTAGTACATTTACACTTAATATTTTACTTAATTAAATTGTTCTTCTAGATATACACATCAATGAATCGGCATCTCATAAATGTATTTGATTTTAAGAGTTTACAATTACGTAATCTGCATTTTTTTCCTTCGTAGTATCCATTCAAAAAACAGTGGGGAAAAAAATTAAATGATGTTGGGTAATCCCAATTATAGTAAATGTATCCCTTAAAAATGTATTTATGCTACAAAACTACCAGAGACAGGTATGAGAGACGTACATATCGTCAAATATATGTGTATACGTTGTACAGCTATAAAAAGATTGACAAACAACCATCCAGATTATAAATCGTGAAGTACACCTCCTTATATTGTGTGCCTCCATACATATGTAATATGTAGATATAAGTATCCAAAGTACATTCATAATTTTTTTTTTTATCGTCACGTTAGAATAACATGCGTTTACTCACATTTTCTAACAATTAAACACATCTGGAAACACGTTGAAAATCAGTCTCATGCATTGAAAACAATTGATATTAATTTTATGAATTCTTTATCAATAAAGGGAAAAAATGTATCTAACTATTGCAATCCATAAACCTATTTAGTAAGTTATTTTACTAGGGATCAAAAATATTCCAATAAAGTGCTCTAATTAGTCAAACTGGCTGCCTCTAAGTAGTTATTAAAATACTTATAATTGATCAGAATGATGATGTACATAGAAAATTTTATTCTATAATATTTTTTTACTCTAACAATGCGCATTAATTATGAATCTGGCCACCATAAGCCTCAATGACAGCCTCTTACTACCTCCGGACCCCCTTGCACACATTGGCAATGTAGTCCTTTTTCATGATCCTGACATGATTGCTAGTTAACGGAGGTTTTCTGGGCATTAATATTGGGTTGGCAAATATTGCAGGCCTTGATTAATAATAATAATTTTTGGTTAATATTAACTCAAGTCCTGGTATGATTGTGTGTTGGAATGTTTCAATTTCTTATGAAGAAATAAAGAAAACAACATTAAATAAATAAAATTTTAAATTTAAAGAAATATGGAATATTTTCATGACGTCATTTTCTTAGCATGCATGAACTTCTATTGTTTGAAGTTGCTTTAAAATATGCTCCAAATTGACTTCGATCAATATTTCTTTGATTTTTAAGCAAATACCGTTACAATCAAAAGTAATGGTGTATTTGAATGACGTCACATGTAATGGCACGCTACTTTTCCTTTTTATTTTCAGTTACCTATGCCCTGTTATATAGACCTTGTAGATGATCTAACGAAACTTTGAAAAAATGAAATGAAAAAATTCAAATAAAACATCTTAATTAAAAATTAGATTTATTAGATTTTATTATAAGAAAGGCGTGATTAATTAACAGCAATAATTTTTAAAAGCAAAGTAAACGGTTTAAATCAAATTAAATTCAAAGTTTTAAAGAAAATTTCTATATTGGAGAGGGTCCCATACAAACTATTTTAACTACTTTTAAAAAAAATTAGTTAAAATTAACATTTTTAAAGTTGTGTGTATAAATAATGACACTCAATGATAAGAATTTTCATATTGTCGGGCTGTTGTTGCTTGAAAAGAGGAGGAAACTTCAGGATGTGGTTATGATATTTAAAGTTATTAATGGACTGACTCATTGTAATATCAAGCCCAAAGTATGTAGTAAGGTGTCAACACAACACACTATTTGATTAACATATCCAATTATTTGTAAAGTTGTTTGATTTGTATGGTTTTGTCAACGGGAGGTAAGTTATATCTATATTCTTGTAATATGTCTGCCTATCTATCTGTAAAGGTACATAATTTTAATATAGATACATAGGAAACAGGATACCACTAAAAAGTATTTAAAATTCCCGGCACTTAATCCATGCTTGAATGGAACATTCTACAAGACAGTAGAAAAGGGAGTAGAATCAGCGAAAAGTTCAAAAAGAAGTGCTGCTATTTTTTCAGCAGGAGGCTTACGGCTTTCATCGATGCTGAGGGAGGGTGGTTACATGGAATACATTAGTTATTTGAATGTATGAATATTTCATTAAATTAAATTCCAACATGTTGGCTCAGAAATACAAATGTTTGAAGTTATTGCATTCATTTGTAACGATTTAAAATCCGCACCTGGTACATATGGTCCTAAGTAGGGTCCCAAATTTTACAATATATTTTGGTAATAAAAAAAAAAGATATTTTTTCATTTTTGGGGAGAGACTGTTTGATTTTCCTTTTTATAGTGCAATAAATAAACTTTTGATTTGTAATTTTTTTTTTTACAAATGTACAGATAATTTTTCATATATATCAGTCTTGACAACTTGTTTGATCTTCCATGCATGAAAAACTTACATCATTTTAACTTAGATTTATAGTTTTTATTCATTATTTTGTGCTGTTTAAACGATTAACAAATATCTAAGTTCCGGTAATTGATTTTAGTTATTTTTGTTCATCAATTTAGTAGTGCAATATAAATCCCATTTATCTCTGTCGTTTTTTTTATGCTTCAGGTCTGCACTATTGGGAATGCAAATGTAAAGTGGTCATTCCCCCAATAAAAAATTGCTTCTATCAGACTTAAGGATGTAGCTAATAAAAGAACAGATCCTGTTTTTACAAAATTTTATAAATTCGAAATTTAAATCGTGAAATACAATAAATTAAAAAACTTGAGCTAGTTTATCATTTTTCTTAAGATATTTACAAGCCATGTTTGGAGAAAAAATAGGTATATTTTCCCTGTCACTTCCGATTGTGACAGAATATATGTACAACTATATACATGTGTACTATATACATGTGTACTATATACATGTGTACGATATACATAATACGTACATTGGTATGACTCAATGGTCAAGTCACAAAAAACTTGTTTAAATACATATTTATGGGCACAAATTTCATGTATTCTAATACATATGCGACTCGTCAACACAAAAACCAGCTAAAAATGATTTATAATCAAAATGGAGCCTTTGTATTGTTCAAAAAATTATATGAAATATCTATCAACAAATTATTCAAGGATTTCCTGATATTTACAAAAAAAAAAGAAAAAAAGAAGTAGCATAAAGTGTGTCATAAATAATTAATCAGATTAAATATCTATTTTTTCATTTTTATAAATAGTTATTTATGCGATAATAAATGTTTTTCTATCTTCAAACCCATTCAACTAAAACACTAAATTAACATAATCAAACAATTAATCCGTTATAGTTATTAGAGATGTGTGGCCCGTCAATACAGAAGCAAGCTAGAATTATTTGTCTCAAAATAGAGTGTATATACATTTGTATTCTTGGACGATTTTTTTTCCATTTTTACCAACAAATGATTCTTATTTACCTTTTGGCTGTGTCGCAAGTTGTATTCAAAGTACCCAAAATCAATCGTCAAAATATAAGAAGGGTAAGGCCATATATATATTTTGTAAGGCTTCATATCCGGGCCAATATAAGTCCCTTAAATCAAATAAGGATTGTAAATTATTCGTAAAATCCTTGCGCGTCTTACTCATTTCTCAAATTTGAATAAAAAGTATATAATTGACTCAAATATGTCTCTGAAATATTGGCCTGTATATCTTCAATATATATAAAGCAAAGTTTATCGGTAGGTATCTCTGAATAACCGTCAGAGGGTGGGTGTACTTCTTATATGCTCCCTGATGTGTTTCATATACGAATACAGTAAAAAGCAAAAAAATGAGTTATATACAAAGAGTACTGTATAACTGAATCATCTCTTGCAGGAGTTTAGTTAAACTTATATTAAAAACAAAAGGAAAGGAAACGGAAGTACTTTATATTAAGTTTAAAAACTTGATTTGACTTTAAATGAGGTTGAGCAAGAAGTTAAAGTACTCCCTACATCAACAAATCATTTTTACTTTATTTTTTTCTAGCTGTTAGTATTATTACTTTGTTGTCGAGGAGGGAACGTCTATGTATTTAGTGAGTGTGCTTATGGAAAACGGAGAGTAACACCAATGATTTTTTGGGAAGCTTATCTTCTATATTATTAAAGAAAAAATTTGGTCTTTGTCGATGCCTAATAACTTCGTGCAATGCCGGATACTAGTATATATATATAAAGTGAAAAAAAAAAAAATGATTTTCTTCTTTTTTTGATTTTTTGTCTTAGATTGTTTTCATATTGAGGCACCACATATGTCAAACATTTTGTCACATTCACTTTCATCATTTCTGCTTTAATTAATTATAGTTCATGAGACAAAACCTATTTTGAATAGAAAACCAAAGTTCAAATCATGAATTGAATGGTCTTTTGATTTTTTTATCTATTTAATTTATCTTTACATATTTAGACAAATAAATTAGCTTATATATATACATATACAATACATGTTATATTAATTGATTGCGAGAAGTTAAAAGACAGATGTATCAATCATATATTAATAGAAAAGATCCTTTTATTAAATACAGCAACACCTACGTATTTGTTGAATCGTCTATAAATGGTAATAACCCATTCCTCAAAGGGGGTCACAAAGTGTAGTTAGCATATCCTTCCATTGTATGTAAATTGATAAGTATAAAATTTGAAAAATGTATATTGTATTGTGACAAATGTGTGTTATTTTTTTCATTGATTAATTACTAAATTATAAATTGGTAAACGTGAGGAATTGTGTGTTAACAGCATTTTACCACTGGTTCTACTATAGGGGTATCAAAAATATGGCATGCAGGCCGGAACTGGCCGCACTGAGGCTCAATCAGGCCATAGGGATAATGGCAAAACGAAAAATATACATAAAAGATACAAAAAATTCAAAAAAATTATATTTATTTTTAAATTCTTATGTACAAAATTGAAACAATATCCTTAATCTTTGTTCCTTCATTATTTAGTTAATTTTTTTTCCTATTTTATATTCCCCTTTTGGCAAGTTTTTCGAATATATTTCCGGCTAATCCGATTTTAAATAAAACTTATCTCTTTATTTCTCTGCTTCACCCATATTAGCAATATTGTCCTTATCAAAAAAAAAAAAGAAAAGAAAGTGGATAAGGAGTGTAGAATTTTTCAAGAAAAATGGACCACTTCATATTTTTCACGGAAAAGCAAGGTAAACCACTGTGCTTGGTGTGTTTGCAACATGTTTCGGTATGCAAGGAATATAATATTCGGCGCCACTATGAAAGTCGGAACAGTGCGAAATATGACACATTAAAAGGAAAAATGAGAGCAGATAAGGTCAATGAACTTTTTGTAGGTCTGAGGAAACACCTATCAACCTTTGCCCAGATTCGAGAAGTAAATAAAGCCACAGTAAAGGTCAGTTATCCAATTGGCAATGAAATAGTATACGCATCGGAGCCGTGCTATGACGGTGATTTTATTAAAAGATGCACAATGAAAGTGTGTGTCCCTAGAAGTGACAAGCCTTTGCCAATATCAACCTAGTGAGGAATACGATAGCAGAGAGGATTGTGGAACTATTGGAAGATTTGGCCAGTCAATTGAATGCATAGAATTAGGTGTTTCATTGCGTTTTCCGTTGCAATTGACGAGAGAGCTGACATCACAGATGTGACTCAATTGGCAATATTTATCCGGGTGTTGATAATACTGAAGAATGGTTGAGTTGGTGCCCATGATGGACACAACAACAGCTGAATACGTTTTTGTGTCTGTCGTAGCTGCACTGTACATTCTTTTTTTGGATATGCAAATATGGTTATAATTTATTTTTTAGGCCTTGTCAAGTAGCAAACACATATTATTGCAATGGGAGAAAAAAAGTATTAAATCCTCTTTAAATGAGACACTAACGTGCCAAAACGGAGACCCAAAAAAAATAATATCTGTCCTATTACTCAAGAAATTTATGACCAGAGTTACTTCCAGAGCTCATAATACATACTAAGGAATGTATGACTTAATGCACTATGTCTAACCAAAAAAGTAATCAACATATTATGTCTAAATACGCAAAAATAAGGAGACCTAGCATGCAGTTATATTAAACGTCGATCTCACGGACAAATGGAAGGGTGAGAGTATCCGTTAAAGCTGATAGATACCGGGTCTTCAGAAAGACTCGAACTTAATGAATGCTCCACGTTACGCTGGAACACTTTGCACATGTTGACAACGTAGTGCTTCGACATTGATTTCTTTCTTAAACGCTTGCTTTAGGGACTAAATACTGCCTTGACGTTGTCTACAGGCCTTGTATTCAATTTGCCATCAGATACTGTAATCAAAGGGATTCATGTTGGGGCTTTGCGGTGGCCAGAATTCCTTTGGCCAGAGCTTCAATAATTTGGCTATCCAATCCTGTACGATTTTTGCGGTATTTTCAGGAGCCCCATCCTGTTGAAAGCAATAATCAGCTTTCTTTGATTTGTTTGTGATCTTACAAACCTAGGGAAGTACCTTTGTTTGCAAAATCATCAAGAAACCTTGCTAGTCAATCTGTATCCAATATAGAGACAAATTGGTTTTATTTTCTGACTTTATATAAAAAAATGCCGTGCATCATTACTGAGGCAGGATATTTGGGAGTGGGAAATTCACGGAGGTTAGGGTTGACATCTCCAAAAAAATACGACCCTCTCATTTTGCCTATTTTACACGGGATCAACCGTTTCGTCTGAGAAGAAAAAAATTCGGTTTCTGTGATACGTAAGGTCATTGTAAAGCTTTTTGCTCTGATGAAATGATAATTGTTGTCATTGTTGAGTGAGCAAGGGTCGTTTAATATGTTGGAGAGACTTGCCACCTGCTTTTTACGGCATTGGGCACCTTTGAATGGCTCATTGTTTCTCCACCAAGTCCATAATTGTCATCTTTGGATTTTTCAAAAAAGCTTTTTTTTTGCTGTTTTAGGCTTTAATTTGATTGTCATTCCACTTTTATAACCATCACTGATGTCTTCACCAGTGTTGACCTTAACCCTGCCCCACCAAACGGTGGTTCTGCAGACGTTAAGGGTCTTTACAGTAGAAGAATGGCTAAATCCGGTCCTGACTAAACGAGCCACTTCTTCCCTTTTTTGCTCCATTTTGTTTATATTTATCCTGGAAACTTGGTAACTAAGGCCTTCAGCTGTTCTATTTGTTGATGCAACTTTTCCATAACATTAACCTCAACCTCTCAAAATACAATTAAAGTCATATTCCAAAATTTTTGACGGACCAGTAATATGTTAGCGAGCAAGTCTAATGTTTTTATGAGGGGATCAAAATAAAAATAGATGTATTTTTTAAAACATAAAATGGTTAGTGAGTTTCTGTGAACAAGCCATGAGGTATACTTCCATTAACATTAATCTTGACTGAGTGCTGCTTCTTTTACCACTTGAACATATCCTTCTCAAGGGGTTTACTCGGGGAGGTCATATGCTGCTTCTTATCCTTCGTGGAGTCCACATTAAACTTTACTGCATATTCTTTAAGCTTGTCCTTAGCCTTATGTTCCTCTCTTGTGATGCAAATAGTCTGTATTTTGGGCATGTTATAAAAAGGAGACCCGAAAGCAATATGGCTATCCTTACAATGTGAAAAATGTTTTTTTTTTGAGGAGAGCAGCTTTGCTTTGATAACATTTCATTAGATCAGCTAGAAGGAGCTGCGACTAGGGGAGAAGGAACTAAACAAAGATATTGACAAGAAATTATCGATCCTCAATTCTACTCTGAGTCCAACAAAGTCTTACAATTAATTATAACTTTGCAACAAATCCTCAAGGTTATATCAACTATGACAATTATGATTCAATCAGGTTTTGAATATAATTGAATGTAGTAGAAAACGAAAGCGAGGTTCACTACCCAGAAACTTAAATAATAATAATATCAGCTGAGGGTAAAAATTTAATCTTCAGATTACTAATTCTAAAAAAAAAAAAAGAGCGAGCTTAAATATACACTTGATTTTCATTACTAGATATCATTTTCACTGTTTGTTTTTTTAAGCCTTGAATTTCGCACACACAAAACACAGAAACACCACTTTCCACATTAAATTCTCATGGTTACTCTCTGTCCTGTATGAACACATCCATAGTAATAATTTAGAACAGAGGGTACCAAAATTATTGTTACTCTCCAAAAAAGATAGCTATAGCTTAACACAACCTATCAAAACCAAGCTATAAGCAAAACAAACTTCCTGCACCGCCAAGCAGGCAAAATTTGGTGACACAGATTTGTTCTGTTGTATCCGAAATCTGATACAATGGGTCCGTTAGGTTAAGGTTTACCTATATAAGTAATTTTTTATTTAGAATCAAAACAAGAACTTAGTCCTTTGTATTTATAAAAAAAAATCCATCAAATGCATACTAAATACAGATAAATAAATTGATAAATAGATAAATTGGAACTATCTTAAAATTCAACCTGCTTGATAAAAATTGAATTTGGAGTGTTTGTTAATATGAAAAAGTTAGACATGATATTAAACAATAAATTTATGCAACATGTCCTCCCTCAGCAGCCACCATCTTCTCCATCCTGCCCTTAAAGGATTTGCATGCCCTGATGACTTCCTCGGAATCGACAGCATTCCACTCCCTCGTAATGGAGCCCGGGAACTTTGTGGTGAAGACCGCAGGGACCTCTTCTCTCTCCTTGGCGAGCCGCCTCATTCAGAACGTTGTAGCTTCTGTCGACAGTCCAGTTCTTCTCGTCGGAGAAGAAGATGATTCTTCCTCCATGGCTCTTCAGGTCATTGAGGAGACGCTTACCGTTGGTGAGCCTGGTGGCCTTCATAGATGCCGTTAGGATGTGTTGTTTGGCCTTTCGGTATGATCTGTAGCCGTGGTTCTCATTCAGAGCCTTGGATACCAGCTGCTTGCTCACTCCACGGTTCTTGGCCAACCTGGACAAGGAAGTCCATGGCGAAGACTTGATGGACTTCGGATGCCTTCAAGGAAGCGGGGAATGCGGATTCGGTCACTTCTCATGTTGTGGGCCTTGCGGCAGACCTTCCCCTCAACCTCCCAGGCATTGAAGACCCGGTACACCGTGGTCTTGGGGTAGTTAAGAAGCTTGCAGATAGCAGAGGGCTTGTGTACCGCACGAGCCAATTCGAGGATGGCGTCTTTCCTTGCTTGTTCCATGATGACTATTGTTTGTTGTCAAAACAATTGTGGTGGAAGTTATAGTGTATTGTTCACGCAACCTTTTATATTAGTATGATTTAACCCCGAATATCCACAATATGGATCTGGATGAAGTTTAAAGAAGTTCCAATTTATCGTGGACACCCTAGATATATAAAGATAGAAAAGGAACCAAAAGCTATTTATTTACCTTCAGTGATAAAATATGTGACTTTGTTGCAAATATACGTAAATAAATAAAAGTTTTATCCAACATCTGGTTGATTTGTTTGTTAACTTTGATGCATCCCTCTTTGTTTAAAGAGCTGTTTATAATTAGCAAACTAGGTACATATTATATGCAACATTGGACTACATGTACTATGTATGAAAAGATTTATTTTTGGGTGGGTAGAACATGTATTTATTTGACTTGAAAATGATTTAAATAATGATTTTATAAACACATTTTAAAAATAAAAGTAATCAAAATAGAAGGGTTTTCACTTCTACCTAAAAAAAGGCACTCTCATGAGTGTCGGCATAATTATGAGTCTTCTCAACTTCAACGCCGTTCTGCATATTTAACTATCTAGTGAGACATTTTATAGAGAAGAAAAAATGCTATTTTGGAACGTCTATTGTCACAATATATTTATATAATATGCATTTTTAAAAAGGTTTTTTTTTGTTTGAATAGGTATGTAGATGAGGATAACTTAAATGTCAATCTGTCAGTCAGTCACATTGATATACAATATGAAACATATTCCTGCAATTTTATGTCAAATAATGCTATCATTCTTCTCTAAAGGCTACGATCATGACATATTTTGCAGAACAAATCCAGAGGTAGGCGTTTGAGGGACAATATAGAATAATTATAATTTGAGATTAAATCTTTTATTTGTTAGTAAGTTAAACATACCTTCATTGTTTACAAATACAAATAGACACTACTTCTGGATTCTAAGGATGTTCTTCCATATATGTACAAGGGGTCCGTAATTGAAAACTAGACATTCTGAATCTGGAGTTTTAGCTTGTTTAATTTTGAAAATTAGGAGAGCTATATTAACTAAACTTTGTAGAGATGTTATTACATCTGTGACTATTTCTAATATTCAATTTAGTCTCCATCGACTTTGATAATGGCCTTGATGCGCCGCTGCAAGCACTTATAGGTGGTTAATAATGTGATTGTGGCTCAATGAGTTCCAGTGCTCGTCAAAGGAAGCATTGAGTGCTTTTATGTCTTTATCCAACGGGTCTTACGCTCGACATGCGGACAGAAGGAAAAGTAGAGAAGGTTGGCATCGTGTGCGTATAGTAGCCACATTGTTTTCGGCCATAATTGAACTTTGGTCTCCGAAAAGGACTGTGTAACTTTTATTATGTGTTCCGATGGACTATCTTGTTGAAGCTCGTCTCGATGCCAATACCGCCGTTAATGGTCTTCCTGACGTTGTAAATAGTCTACTTGCTTGCCTAGGTCAAGTTTTGGATCTCTGTTGGATTGTGTTTCGGGCAAAATAAAGGCCCAATCTCGATTCTTTTGTACTTTGTGAGGCTATTTTTTTGATTGATTGTCTTAGTTTTTTTGGAGGGGTGTCAATATACACAGTTTGTTAGCTTATGGAAGGGATTATCAGTTTCTCTCTTGAGGGGTCAACATACCTGAATAATATGCTAAAGTTGCATAAATAACATCTTAGGGAAGAAGGGAAACCAATTATTAAAAAATAGAAAAGTGATTGACCTTAATATCGACCATGTCAAGTGGACATACTCTCACGACATCATTATCCCCGATTCCGATAATTTTTGGTGAGGATGTTTATCCCAATAAAAAAAAAATACAATGTCTGAAATTTTAAACTTATGCGAGCACTATGGGCCATTTTCGAGCCCCTCTGAGTTTGCCCTTTTTCCAAGAATACTCAAACTTCAGATGGACATTAATCCGCTCAGACTCAACTTATTTCAAAAATGTTTACTTAAAAATAATGACAAGAGCAAGTGATTTCATTAAACTTTTATTACAAATAGCATTTCTCCAAAAAATACTTTGAAAACATGATTGCAAAATATTAAAAGTGGCGCCCCAGTCAGGCTTAAAGTTTGATTTGTCAATCTTTTGTTCGAAGTTTAACCAACTCATACACTATGATAATGTAAAAAATTGGAGTGGGATCTTAATGAGATCATCATCATTTAGGTTTTTTTATTGAAAAAAAGTCATATTTTCCTTAACATTAAATTCTTTATCTTTCTTTAAAAAATATTTAGCTCCATGTCGTATCCTTCCTTACTAACCCTTCTAACATTTAAATATCTTTAATCATGTCACATGTATTTTTATCATTCATCGTATAACCTTCCGTTACAAAATTAAATATTTTAAAAGTTTATCTCAATATCGTCATGAGATATAGGATTACACAAAGCAAAATTTTGATCATATTATTTGTCTCTTTTCCTTTTATAGTTAACATCACCTTAAAACTTTTATAAAAATCAATCAAATTATAGTTTATTGTAAAGTTAGTTTCGTTGAAATTATAATTGAAAAGGAAGTTCACTACTCAGGAGTTATGTAATACTAACAACAGCAGATGAATATATATTTTTTTCTTTACAACAAAGAGGTCTTTATTTGTACAAAAATAAAGACATGTAATTAAATATGCGTTTGTAAAAAACATTATTTAACAGTAGGTAAGGAAGTTCACAACTCTCTGAAAACAGCTGAGGGAAATATTAATAATTTGCTAGATTATTAATTCCAAAAAAATGGCCAACTAAAAAATACATACGATTTACATCAATCACCCTCTGCTAGCGTTTAACAAAAACGTCAGAGATAAATCCTATTATTTCAACTCAAATCATTTAGTGTCACGATAAACATGAGAGTCACCCTAAATACAAGGGGGGGGGCTCTGAATATTATACAAATCGTAGGTATATAAATACATGGATGGATGTACCCCATTTATCAACTATTTTTGTTTGTAACTTAAGGGGTTTAGAGTGATGAATCTTTTATCTTCTAGTAGTGTTTAAGTAAGTGGGGGATTTTATATCCTCAATGCATAAACAAAGTACATTTTTACATACAAGGTAGATACATGTGTATACTCGTATATCTTTAGATAGATAGATCTTTCAAAACACGACAATTATGGGTACCCCATCCTAATCGCCTTGATCTCTATTATGTACTTACGACAATACATACTGTATTTACATAAATACAGTATGTATTGAGTAGTAAATAAAAACTCCTGATAAGGGATCTATCTCTGTAAATATGTACGTACTTATAACCCCTTTTATCCATTGTAATTGTCATCTTTTGTAAAGCAATCGTCCGAATATTACTTTGCGACCCAACGTTACAAATCGCTCTCCATTGTGTCATATACATATGCTCAGTGTACACAAATGTATTTCTATACTTATGTGATTGATGTAGGAGTAATATTTAGTGTATAAAAATATAAAATGATCTAAGAAGTATTAGATAATTTTGCCTCTTGGAGATTTTGCCGTATGATTATATATAAAATCGAACTTTACATTTAGTCTGTACTCTCGGCTCTCCTTTTGAAATAAACAACGATCTCATGTATTTTCTTTCAGCTGTGGTTAATTAATTAATTTTCATGGGTTGACTATATAGTATGATCAACGAGATAAAATTAATTGAGTGATAATACTGAGGAATAGGAAGGGAAATTCTTTGACGTCACGAACACAGGCGAGAGGGAAAAAAATATAGTTGACCCAAAAAATCAAAAACATAGTATTTCTCACTATAAGCTCCAACAATTTTATAGTATTAATGTTACCGTTGTAAAAATATCATTCTTAAAAAAAAAAATTAGGCTTTGAATCTATTGATAATCATGTCTTTGATTCATCTTCTAAATCAAGCCACTAATTTACACTAATTCAATCTATTTCTAAATGTCATACAGGTATTAAATTATATCCTTTTGGGAAACTTGAAAGTGAGAGGATTCAAGGCACCAAAGTTCGGTGACATCTCACGAATCTTATTCAATTTTAGAATCAATAAATATTAGTTCTTGAATTGAATTATAGTCAGAATAATCTCCCTAATCCATTAGTTATATTTTGAAAGACTAAATACCATTATATTTAAAAATTTGAATACATATTAATTTATAATTTATTAATATTAATTTATCTTAGTATGTGCATAATAAAATAATTTGTAATAACTTATTACTTCATAAAATGATCAGTTTAAAAATACTTTATTTACCTATTGACATCTCTTAATTTATATAATTATAGTAATAAATTATTATATTACACTAAAAATTTAACAAACTCTTCAAATATATGAAGAGCCTTGAATTTTTTTAACTAACTATTACAATTCAAAAGTTTTGGTCAACTATTTCTTCCTTTTTTACGGGGTCAACTACTTCTTCACATCATCACTCTATGAACCTATTTTATTTGTGTGGGGATGAGATATAGTTGCGGACTCAACGTATTATGAACTCAAAAAAGGTATCACAAAAGATTTGGATATTTAAATAAATCAAGAATCTTCGTTGACAAAATTTGTTTCATTTCATACTCACTCATTCATACTTATTTTGATAAAATTATCCCATTTAATAACTAGGGGTAGTATCCGGCATTACACGGAGTAATTAGGCGTTGGCTAAAATACAAATTAGATCAAATATATGTCTATGATATGAATCATTGAACACTATATACAGTGTTTAACTTGTTTTCATATTTTCATACAGAAAGAAGGGCAGACATACAGAACTTTCTTTTATTTATATAGATTGTTAACTATTCTTTCAATAATAATTAACAGTTGTCAGTAAGAAAAAAACAGACAGCTAGCTACCATGTTTTTTTTTGTTTTTGTTTTTTCAAATTTAAACTTTCCCTTTAGACAGTGGAAGCTAAGAGTGAATAAAACAAGCTAGTCTTTAGTGCTGAAGCATTCTTTTTTTTCCTATCGATGGAGTTTGTAACGTTTCTTCAAACCTCAAATGAGATCATGACATTGAATAACGTGCTATCAGTCAATGAGTCCTCTCGAAATGGGCTTCTCGTTCTAAATTGGTTACTCCTTCGTTGCTTATAAACACTATTCCTATTCCTGAATATTTTCCTCTTTTTTTCTTTTCTGATCTTTATCTGAAATACAACAGTAAAGTTCGAACTGATGACATAACAAGTTGACAAATATTTTATGTGGGAAAATATCTAAAAGGCCAAATTAATGAGGGCAAAAATGTTTACGGGAAAATGACCAGTCACGATTTTAAGGGTGCTAATGATCGTTGGATTTATATTAAAACAAAATCATTTTCAAACCTCTTGTTCACCCCGAGTCGGATAACTACTTTTATGTTTTGTAATCATTCAAAATACCATAATGTTATTTACATGCGTTCATGAAATATTATTGTTGTGTCTTGACGAGGTTGAGGAGACACAAACTATTTAAACCAAGGAATCCAGGATGCCCGAGAGAAATGAGGAGAGGAAAGACGTGATAAAACAAAGGCTGTCTAATAGGAACAGTTATATTCTTATTAATACAATAACCTACTCTGATACATACATAAAATACACGACTATTTATACTTAAAACGAGGTAAAAGACTGTACTTTACATATATATATATACATACAAGAAAATAAGAAAAGAGAACAAGGGGGAAGGAAACACGAATACATTACAATTATAATGTTTCATTCACAAGCAGAAATATATCAATATCGATTTAAGTCTAAAAGAACCCTACTCTACCAGCCACCTATATGAGGCACCTTCATATTTACTCTCATAGTATTTAATTTGCATAATTTTGTTAGACTAAAAAATGTTGGTTTCTAAACCAGTTCGCAAATCTTAAGGACGCGTCCAAATCGGAGACAAAAGAGTTCCATGGAATAATATTTGTTCGTCATTCAGTGGTATAATATCAGAACAGTCGACTTGGAATCGATATTTGCGACTCGGGTTAGACTTGAGTCCATATTTTGAAGACTTTGACTCGACTTGATCTTAAAATCAAAGACTCACGACTTAACTTGGACTCAAAATCTAATTCATACTTAACTCAAGAAAAGCCTTAACACGATGAACCTTATATTACAATTATGAGCTGAAAATGAACTCAAAATAAATCTGAAGGTTCGATAAAAATACCAAAGGTCTTAGAATTGAATTTAGAGTTATAATGAACGGATTCAATTGGTAAGTTGACGTAGATACCGGAATTTAATATTTGTGATAATAAATCCATGTAGAATAGGGGTTTTAAAAAATCTGACATTTTTTGTAGTACCGATAACAAGGCATCGGCCGATTTTAAGTTCTATACAAAGAACGGATACATATCTCTGTTTTGTATAGTATATTTTCCTAAACATTATGAGCAATAACAACGGAACATAACCAAAATATTGTTGCTATGTCCATAATTATTTCTAGATTTTTTAAACACACAATCAAAAGTCAAAATAGATCCTTTTGTCTGTAACAGATGGCTTATAAAAACGTTCATATCTAATAATTTATTGCAAAAGCCTGCAAACAAGAGTACTCGATTTGCTACCATATGTTGTTGTCTATTCTGTTATGTAATTTGTAACCATGAGTACTAAGCACTTTGTAATAGTAATAATAATAATAGTAATTTCTTTATTATTAATGATAAAGTTTCAACTACAGATTATAATATCTCTTAAATTGCATCTGTGTAGGATTGAAAATTTGATTAACTCATAGGTTTTTTTTTATAAATAGTTAAATCTTAGGAGTCTTTGAAGCAGACTGTCAATTTAATTTACGTTATTCCTCTAAATTTGTTGCAAGTAATCGTAGATAGTGTTGTGTCGGTCCTTATTTAGAAACCCCGTTTAGTTTAGTCTTAATCTAGTCCAATTCAGTCTTTCAGGTTTTTTTTTAAATTATAATATTCGGTCCTTGATTAAGTCACTCAACATTAATTTTCTTTTTTTAATCAGTTCTAGTACTGACAGTCCTAAGCATGGATGAAAATAAAACTATCCACCAAGGGCATTTCTAGCTTCCATCATTTGGACACTGTAGTATAATTAATTATTGTTATAGATAGGTACACTTTTTAAATATATTATCCAAAAATTGAGTCTCCCCCCTAAAGGGCTTGCAACACCACTGCGATGTACCGGTCTGTTAAAAAAAAAGGAACAATAATGTGCATTGGGAGAAAAATATTTCCTATGAATCAACCCCATTTCCGATCTTGAAATAGTAATCAAATTTAACTTGTAACGTACATAATGATGAAATCTAAAAGGAATTTTCTTTATTTAAAATAAATTAAGCAGATGTGTCTTCTATTCTTGGAATTAGTACAAAAAGATCGATTGAATGATAACCTCCTCCCAAAAACAAAAGAAAATATGTATCTTTTACGTTTCAGCCAATTAATTATTTATTTATATAATGAATAAATGCGATAGTATTATCCATGATCAATTGAAATAGAAATAACAAATTATCTTTACTCTATTTACAAATTATTTTTAATTAATGTATATATTGTACCTATCTTTATATAAATACGTGTATTAGACTTCTTCAAGTTTGACTCAACGTAGTCAGACATTATTCCCATTGTTCCAGGTCTAACCTAACTAACATTATAAATAATTTGGATTTTGGACTTTATATATGCCTGTTACATTTTGTGGCCAAGACATTCCTCACTTTTTTACCCTTGTGGACCGATGCATTGTGTTATTGAAATGTGTAATTTCTTCCTTAGGCTACTCCATCCATCCAGTGAATGTAAATTTAAAGTGAGAAACTGCAACGAGCACAATGACAATGCAGGATCTGCACGATGTCGCCCGAGCCTCCCAAAGCTTCCAGTGCCATGTGGCGTAGGTTATCAAGAGAGACAGATCTCAGTATATTCTATTTAGTTCGTTCGTTACAAGCCTTTAAAGATTTTCCCAATTTATTTGGACCACCCTATAGTTTGGTTAATAAATTTAAAATAGAATTCGATTTATTTGTCTAAAATTACGTATTTTCCAGTTTTCTTGAGTCAGGTGCAACGATTTTACTCGCACATACTGTATAACAAAAATGTGTTATGGGAAATTCACATGCACTTGCAGGGGGGGTCTCTAAAGGACTTTTGTTTTGATTTGGTGCCAGCTCTCAAATGTTTGGACTTGTATTTATAGATGTACATTGTTATTCTTTCTGTTTTTGACACATTTTGTGTTTGGGGTGGCTGAGGGTTGAGCAGGGTTGAGTAGGAAATTTCTGGTGTTCATTGTTCCAGTATTTTTACGAGGTAAATGAGTAAGTAGTGGTTGCAATATCAATTTAGTATAGTTTCAATTTAAATGTGTGAGTACCTTGTACGTCTATGGTACTGGTAATACCGAACAACGCTATTATATTATAATCCATATATAAATGCACTAGGAGAGGCTACCCACATTGCAGGACTAAATAGAGGGAAATAGAAACAAATAATGGGGGTAGAAGAAAAGAGAGTGAAAGAGGGATGAAGAAAGAGACGGAGGGAGAAGCAAAGAGGAGGCAGATATATAGAAAGAGAGAAAGGAAAGGAGATTTTTTCTCTATCTTTAGAGGTTAAAATCAGTCTCTCAATGACCTTGGAGGGACCAAAAAAAGTTCAATTTTTTATTATTATTATTTGAGGTGGTGGGTGGTGGAGGGGGGGTTGGGGGTTTTGGTTGTTGTCTTGCTTTATTTCAGACTGATCTGTTCAACCGTTTTGGAATTCCATGAGTTACAACGATATAAACAGACTTATAAACATATATAATTTATTTATTATCATCATAGGACCTCAAGTTCTACATAGGTTAAAATTTACAAGAGCCTATAACAAATATAATGTTTTTATGTAGGTATGTATGTAAACATTACCATTTAATAATGGGTCAGAGCCAAAACATCGTAAGTAGTAATTTTACTCATCAAAGAAAAATGCTCATGAAGTTTTGATTTCAAGTAATGAATATACCTTTTTAACTGCAAGTCTAGTTTCAAGTGAACTAATACTTCCGAAAGCAACGTGGTAAAACAATGTTTCTGTACATTGCTTTGTAAACTAGTACGGTAGATATTTCCTTTCCTACAAAATATTGGTCTAAGAATTCGAAAGGAAATTGTCATAAGTGATGCTCACTAGGAATAGTCTTTGATTTTTAATGATTATCATGTATGTTAACATGACTGTAGAAGGCCCACATTATTGATGCAATTACGCACTAGTGAAAGTTCGTTAATCTATTACTTATTTGTAGTTAAGATACATTTGAAGAATGAGTTTGAGAGAGATTTGAATTTCGAATAGCTAGCGACTTATAACTTTGGATTTTAAAGTCTCAATATATGACAGTATTTTTTTTTTCATGTCAGAGTCTATTCCAATAGGTTTAGTGTCAGCTGGAAATCTTTCTCCAAAATTAAGAGGTGGTATTTTTAAATTAATTTTCACTTTCATGAATTTGAACGTAGATTTTATTTCTCCTATTTTCACAAAAAGTTCTATTGGTTGCATGCTTTATATTTCTTTATTTATATATTTTCCAAGTCCTTTATTACCTCTGCAATGAAGTTGAAGTTATATTTTTGCCTCTGTTTGTTTGTTTGCTAGTAGCCAGGCTTACACCAAAATGTTTAATCAAACATGGAACAAAGATTACATATATGGTCGTAGTAAGAAGTCATTTTATTTATAAAGATCTAGGTCAAAGGTCAAGGTAACACAAAACGTAAAAAATGCATAATGGACCATAACTTTGGAACAAATTGAGATACATAACTTAATTTGATTTTAAACGGAGGCTTTGCACACTAACGAGTGCCCATTTGTTTCTTTGTTAGTCACTAAGATTACAGTAATAGCTACAGATTTATTTTGATCAAACGTGGTACGAAAATTATTTATGGTCAAAGTAAAAGATCATTAAATTTTCATGGTCTAGGTCAAAGGTCAAGGTAACACAAAACGTAGCAAATGCATATTTGACCATTACTTTGAAACAAGTTGAGATACATAACTTAATTTTATTTTAGGTGGAGGGGTTACACTCTACAAGGTGCCAATTCTAATGGTTTTGCCGCTTATGAAATTTTGGTTCAGACCTGTATGACCTTAAATAATGAACTAAGATTAATCCTCTGATATCTTACATACATATCTTCTGTATCAAACAAGAATATTCATTAATACTGTATCTAACCTTACCTCACCTTCTCCTCGTATTGTATATATTATATCATATTGAACTTTCTCACATAGTGATTTGACAAAAGAAAGCTTGATAGAGAGAGAGAGAGGACAAGAGTAGCTATTTAATCATGAGCAAACTACGTAAGACACAATCTCTGTTGGGGGGGGATCAATTTGTAGTTATGTAAAAAAAAAAAAAATCCTAGAATTTAATGTATTTATTCTAGAGCGTCCGCTATGGAGGGTTGTTAAGGGCTTTTAGCCCGGCAAAAATAAGGCCAAGATAGCTGCCTCCTTTCAATTGCTTATTAAAAAACGGAGTTATCTCAACAAAAAAATCCTCAAAAACTCTACTGGTATTATTCGGGTAATTTTTTACTGATGTGAAACAATTAGCAAATTCTAACTCTACATACAACTATTGTATATCTCATTTACCCATAACTTTTTTGTCAGTGAGATTGCTCGAAATTTCAGAATAAAATAGTAAATAATAATTATCATAATTCTCTTTTCTTTTAATTTGAAGAAGAAAGCATAGATTTTAAGCTAGTCCAAAATTAATTCATGTATTCTAGCCTAAGTCATTAAGTGAAGTTGTAGGGAATTAAATATTCTTCATCTATTGATTGGTTACAAGTGCTTCATTGAGCATAATTTTATATTAGTGAATCTTTAATATGTATTCAACTTTTAGGGATCTTTTGCCAAGTTAATCATTCGAGAAACTGGGAATGCTTTTCCGACCGTTTGAGGCTAGCGGAGAATAGTGGGGTGAGTTTCTTATCTTTCCAAGGATTATGTTTTTTCCTGGTAGCATAGCCAGAATATTTAAATATGGCTATAATACGATGGGAAGTTTTATTTTGGGAATTTAGGAGGTTTGCTCCATGATCTGGGTGGCAAAAAGTACTAACACCATCTTTTTTGCTCTGTGCTATTTTTATCAAACGTTTACAGAAAAAAACAACAACATTAAGATAAACAAAGTATCACTTAACCTATAAAATTTGTTAGTTTTTGAATGGAGTCATGATAAGATTTTTAATGGTGATTTATTATGATTACAATTCATCTAAAATGTACTCTATTATATATTAGGCCCCCTGAAAATTTGGTAAGCTGACACATAGAAAGCGTTATTAGAATTAAACCATATGCCTTTTTGTGAGTATCAACTTTCAAATGATACGTGTACATGCTTGTCAGTTGTTAAACAATAGTTTGTGTGAAAAAAATAATTTTACTTTTGTAAATGTTCAAAAAAAAAAAAATCATTTTTTAATGAAGCATTTATTTTTATTGAAAAAAAAAAAAATCAAAACTTGGCTTAATAATTATTATTCAACGTCAGCGAAATCAACCATTGAAAAATAGTTTTCAAAATTTAAACGAGGCAAAACAAGTGTCGAAGACCATTAAAAAAATAAACTAAATAATTTGGAATCATCGGAAAGTGAAAATGATCGACTTAGTTGAGACTTTCCGTATACCAAAGGAACCTCTTGGACATATTCTGCATGCATATTTGGACATGTGAAAGCTGTGTGCAAAGAGTGTGCCGTGTTAGCTCACAATCGATCAAAAGCAACATAGTTTTCATGTTTTGGAGCCATTTTTTAGCGAAATTCAACCATAATAAATATAATTTTTTAAAACAATATGTTACCATGGATGAAATGTGGCTCCGTTTTTACACAACATAGTCAAATCGACAGTCAACCGAGTTTACTGCACGTGATATTAGGAAGTACATAATGTAATATTCTTTGATTAACTCGAAAAGGAAGAAACTATCAATAGGGGGGAGGGCATTAAACTCAAATTCAATTTGAGCCATATTTTCCGATGCAAGAGGATCTTTTAAGCACTTTAGAAAATCTAATCTTAAAATTTCCGGCCATCCAAAGTATTTCTTTGGGGTGTAATTTGCTTTTCTTCAAAATAAAAAATAAGGATTATATTTTTATGTATCACTTGAGAAAAAGGAGCTCTAATGAAACATTTTGAAATTCAACAACATAATTTTAAAATTAAAACTTCTCAATTCCTTTTCAAATAGAACATAAAAAATATTTTTAAATGGCTATAGATGTCAAACAACGGCAATTGAAGACTGAAACTTTACAAAAATAATGTTTTCATTAAAATACAACAGAAGTTAAATTAACAGGTCACCCTAAAAATTGGATACCCTTGTACACATGCTAAAATACAAATTAAGAAGAGTTATACTCTTTCGTGACCTTTTATATGATCTTAAAACTGTACTTTAGAAACTTAAAATGTTATATAACTATTGATTTAAGCATAAAAAGGTATTATTGAAGAGTTTGAAGGATGGCATCACTAAAATACGCCCCATTTGAAGAATTTTTTTGTTGTTTCATCAAGGTTATACATAGTGTCACAAATCATTTAAACCAATTGCTAAATTCTATGGGTTAGGGTACCAATGGCTTCCCCATGCACAGTATTATCCAGATTTATCCCTCAAGTGACATTTCCTGTTTGCAGACCTCAAAACAATGCTCTATGAAAAAAAATCAGAAATAATTAAGATATAACTGCCGAAACTAAGGTATTTTTGAGAGATAAGTACTCATTTAAAAATTGCATTGGAAAATTGTATGACAGTAATAATTGAGGTATCACCCTCGAAGGTAACTGCATTGTGAATAAATAAATCGAATTTTCCCAAATAAATGTGTATTAATATTTTAAACTACGAACTTTTTAGCCGACATATTATTAAGTGTGAGCTGTCACGCTGTAATAAAGATATGAATGAATCACAATTTAGACAAAAATATTTCAAGACGTAAAAATTATTATCCTATAAATAACTACATGTACATAATATAAGTTTAAATTCAAACTCATTGCATCAAAAAGATTGATTTGACAATATGTTCAATTATGAAGTAATTATTGATGTTGAAAAGACAACACATGTTCATAGTTGCTGTAATATTTGCCTGTCATTTCAAAAATTAGACTACAACATGTTTTATCTTTTATAAATATAGCAATTGCATACATTTATAAAAACATGGAATTCTCAACATTACAAAATCAAAACAATAACGAATCATATTAACCTTTTTTCATCTATCATATCCTTAGAGCGAGTTTTAATTGTTGAGGTATTGGTCCTAGAGCAAAATTGTGAAGGTATATAAAATATTGTTTCAGTCTCAACACCTCAAAGTTTTGCCTTTGACCCTTAAATGTCTAGGTCTCGTTGGGAAACAAAAGACACGTTATCAATATTTGTCCAAATATAATTGGCTACACGATTGATTTTTTGTCATCTAGGGGTACTGAGTGGACTTGAATATTATTCTATAACTAACTACGTAACCTTCATTCTTTTAACTGAACTAAGAAGGTGAATTCTGGGAGATGGATAAAAGTTGGATGTGCCATTAGAGAAAAAGACATTTAATTCTTTATGCAAAGTTTGTCGGTCTGCTTGTATGATGTCTGAATATATACATATAATAGAGTTACCAGATTCATTGTTCGAGTACATAGTGCTCCATTTTGTATATCATATACATATTTTAGATCTAAAAAATATCAATGTAGTAATATTAATGAAATATTGCAGGCATTATCACGTACATATAATAGAAGGACTGTTTCGGCTTTCTTTTGTTATGGGTATCTTATATATGTATATCATAATTGATGTGCATTTTCACTTTTCAATATATATAAAGGTTTGAATAAAGTATACAGGCTGTTATGTTAAATGAATTATATATGTTTTTATTTGTGAAAGTCCTTAAAACTAAAGTACACATCAGTCATCCCGACATATTAAATCTTTTTTCTCAAACTCCTACCCATTATTATTTTTTCTTTCTTGAGAAGGGAACACATGAATTGATATAAGTATTGAGTAATAACGTGTGAGTGAGCTCATGAAAAACGGAGTCTAACACTGAGGATTTCTTGTGGAGTTATCTTCTATACCATTAAAGAAAAAGTAGTTTTTATTGAATGCCTAATTACTCTGGGGAATGCCTGAAACTTCAGCTAGTCAAATGATAAATTGAGATCATATATTGTAAAATAAAGAATGAATTTACTCAAGAAAAAAGGGCTCGTTTTGCTATTTAGCTTACAAGTATTGCTTTAATCAAGGGCAAAGCAACTTTATGATAAAAATGATAGGTTCGAACTTTATCTTTCGTCATTCGAGTTGCATCTCAGCCTTAGATCTTAAGAAGAAGAAAAATAAAAATAGTTTGTAAATAAAAATATAAGGAGTCATGGATCCAGGATGATGAGTGTATTTCGAAAGGACAAATTGACTAGTGGCCCTTACTCTTAGTCATGATCTTATCTGATACTTTAAGATATCTAAGTAACTTCATCAAGAGAAGTAAATGAATTTTTCAACAATAAAGTAAAGTACGAACTTACAATATAAAAACCTAAAATAGGCCACTAGTATGCCATGCGGTAAAATTACAGCTAGTAAAAATATTTGCATCCAAATTATCTAGCAACATTAGAATGGTATTTGCTAAAGTAAAAACAATATCAGTTTTTTCCTCTTGGTATTCGACTAACAGGATTTTGACCTCATCCCTATATTTCCAAGAATTTAATTTATAAAAAGAAATAATTTGGTTCATAAATCTTCATAAAACTATTCTAGACAAGATTCTATATGAATTGTATTTAACTGTTTGTGTTATGAGCCATGACAATGTTATGAGCTTAAAATTATAGGGGATTTTGAAATACATATTAAGTAATTTTTCTAGTATTGATTTCTTCGTTGAAGTTATGACTCATTTACCTGTACCTATCTAGAAGTATTAGTATATACCTATGTAAATAAATAAATATACTTATTGTTTATCAAATATAAATATGTTATAAGAAGAATGTTATTTCTCTAAAAATAGCCTTCATAAAAAAAAGCCTAAATCTCTTTGTGCTTCTATTATATTTTTACCTTTCAAATTCACTATGACTTATATTTTTTTTTTGTCTATATGAAGGTAAAATAGGGAGGTGAATGTTCTAATTTTACATTTTCTTGAATGAATGATTTGATTTGATACATACATTTACAGAATACTAGCTCAGGATTGCCCGGCGTTGCTCGGCCTACGGAGGAAAAGGGAAATCACATTGAAAATGGTCAAATTAATTAAGAAAATTAAAAAAATAATCAGCAAATAATTTTATATAATACTAAAAATTATAATATGAATGTTTCGTTGTTGTCGAAAAAAATCCTGATAACTGTTATTCTATTACTCTTGGACTCTTCAGACTATATCAATCGGTTAAGGAAGGTAATTTACAACGACTCATCATAGAAATTACTCTTATTAAAAACTCTTATAACCTTAGTATTATTATTATGAATATAAAAATAATAATGTGTTATAAACTTCAAATAACAAATTTGCATTTAAAAAATTGTCTAGATGAGAAGGCAATTTTCTATTTACTTCAAAAAAATTCCCAAATCGAAATTTGCAAAGTAAATTGCAAAAAACTTTTTTACGCTAATTTTTGCAAAAATAGTTAATAGCATTTATTGGAATTGTAAAAGAAACACAAAGCTACTAATATTTTTTCGTACTTAAAAATACAAAAAAGTTATGAAGAATACTGTTGTCGAAAAAATGACCCTCGATAACTTGTTCATGTTTGCAAATATTGCAAAAATTATGTAACAAAATGTTCTGGATATTGAAAACAATTTGTGAAGAGTAAGATTCTCTAAATTTATGTCCAAAATGTATCGTTTTGTGGCATTTCTTATTAAAATATTGAAAATTGACGTTCAATGAAAAAATGGGGGGAAGAGAGAAAAAAGGGAAAAAAAACTGAAAAATTATTCAAAAAATGATAGATATTTCAGTTAAAATTTAATTTTTATTTTCCAAATTCATATGCAAACCAATCCTCAGACAAATTTCTACAAACTTTATTTTGTTTACTAATCCCATATTCCATTGGAAGTTCATTTTTTTGATCCTGAAATAAACGAAATTACAATTTTCGCCGATTTCTTTTTTTCCCCATAACTTTTTTTTGATTTTGAATAAATTTAGAGAAAGTAGTTATTCGTATAATTGTTGCTTGAAACGCCAATCTCTTTTTGATAAATAACTCAAATCCCTATGTAGTCTCTATGAGCTGCAAAAAACGGTTTTTGTGTTTTGAGTATAGCATAACCCCCTTATATGACCCACAAAAAAAAATCGACACCCCTGTCTTAGCACGTGGAGCTCAAAAGAGGGACCAATGCAAAGTTTTAGATCCTAGGTTCAACGGTGACGGAACGTATAAAGGACATCATCTACAGACACACTCAATTTCTCTTTTATATAAATATATACATAGATTACATAAAATATAAATTTTAACACTTTTACTTTTGATTACGTTGTAGTTTATGGATTTCCAGGAAATTCAACTATACTATTAAAAGACATATAACAGTTTAATGTTAGATCTATACGAAATAAAATGCAATGTGGGAGCATCCATAAATGAGGTTGGCAGGTTTGAGGTATTTTTGGCTTCCTTATGGACATTGCATTTTAACAATAGATCGTTTTTAAATTTAAATTTAATTTAAATCTTTTTCTTATAAAAAAAAAAATTAAATACTCCTATTTTTTTACGTTAAAGTGCGTAGCGTCTGATAAGGTACACCAATTATCCCCCTCTAAACCCGATATTGTATCTAGCTTGAGATCAATTAATTTAGAAATAATAAATTTTCCTTTTCTAAGTATAAGTATTACAATTTGTACCCATGTATCCAATTATACTTTTTTAATCAAATCTGAATGACTTGTAAGAAAAAAATAATTAATTATCAAATATTTATAAATAGTGAAATCACCTTATCTATAAGCATTTAAATTTAGACTCTTATATTATTATTGGTGTTGAGAATTGTTTAGAAACCGATTTTTTTTTAAAGTTTAGTGGAACTGTTTTTCCGACAGATTTAGAACAAAATTTCTTTCTAAATGGCGAAGTAAGACCGAAAGTTAATCGTCTTATAATTGTGGACCGTTTTTTTATTAACCTCATCGATCTTCATATGACGTTATTGTGTCAATGTTTATCATTTTAAAGTACACATGATGTCATGAACAATGCATAAGTATAATTGGAATGGAAAGAATTGGAAATTAGACCGATCCTGATCTAGATTTTTCTTTGTAACCGATTTAGAGCAAAATTTTATGTTTGATTAGTCCATACCAAACTTTTTTGAAGGAACAAATTAGTTCTGTCCACAAAAAATGATAATGGTCTCATACCAGTCTTTGGTTTTCAGACCGAAGCTAACACTAATTAAAATATTTTTTAACAATATATATGATGGAAGAAAATAATATGGTTGGTTGTCATGTTCAAAACAATTTTGTTCACAGTCAGACATCTATATTATATATTATTATAATGTATGACTAGACAATAATAAGAATTATAGAAAACAAAGATACAAAAAAATAAAGTTATTAATGATGAAAGTCATATGTTTTGAAATCCTTCAAAACAGCCATTTGTGGTTTACAAAGAGTTTTCTTTCTTTTAAATAAGAGAAGAAGAAAAGTAAAGAAAACAGGTGACAATGAATATTTTGGAATTTTATCTTAGAATGAATGAATATTTGATTATAATATGTATAGGTACAAGATACCTATGTAGAAATCTGTTTGATAACAGATCTGATGGAAAGTTTGATTAATCGTTTGTTTACGTATATATGCCTTCAAATATAAAACAGAGTGGAGACACAAAACTTGCAGTAGCATTTCATTTGAATTTTATACGCAACCAAACAACAGCTGAGACAAAATAAACCTGTTTTTTATCCCATGTCTTTAAGTGCAAAAATTTCGGAGCAACAACAAAATAGGCAAATCCTAAAACATCAAAAAGTCCCGATAGAAACAAGTCAGAGTCGTATAAGAGAATATTGTCGTCCACCGCTCTCATCCTAATTTGGATTCGCTCCAAGCTGTCATCATGACAGCTTGGTACGCCATGGACACAGTCTTCATTCTCAAGAGTTGTCAATCTGTTTGCTGGACCGTCAAAGCAGTTATTGCCTGTGAAGGAGGGTATAATAAATATAAAAATAGCTAAATATACTATTTAAACTTATAACAAATTAGTTTTATGCGTATCTTCTTCAGGATATAAAAATCTCGTTTTTCGTTATTTAGTCACGCTACTTCTGGATACTCTGTATAATCAATATGCATATCTTGTGTTGAAGCTCGATCCAAGACCTGTTTGGTCCTATGAAACTTTTCTAAACCGATCTGGAATGATATTTCATTACATCGAAGTTTATTACGAGGCCGGTAAAGACCGAAGTTTGACCGAATTAATTAAAATATTAACGATATCCGACTACTCCGACATTATCTGACCGAAACCCAACACTAACACATATACCTATGAAGAGAGAAGCAACAAGATATGAAAATGCTGATATCTCTTTAAACGTTATATACGAGGATTGTGCTAGGAATTGCAAAATCATGTCAGTTTTGCTTGCATTCCTTATCATGTAATTATGCCTCCTCTACTCTGACAAAATAAAATTGTAGATTGTTTGGATTGTTTTTTGTCGGAAAGCAATCAACAAACTCGGCCCTAAAAGTACAAAGAAATTTTCCAATATTATAATTTACGAGGCAAAATTTTAAGGAGTCAATCCAAAATTGCATCATCTCAAACCATCACTTTTTGTTTTGATTTATGGAACATAAATAATATACTCATTGTTGGTATAATATATAATATATTTCTAATATTTGAATTAAAAGGCGATTCTCCATTTGTTATTTTCCATAATGATGTTGACCCCTTTATATGCTTATTTTTTGACCATCCTAGTCCGTGAATCATATGTAGGTACGAGCAAAGTACCGTTTCTTTCTTTATGTGTTGTTACCTGCGTAGAATATGCGTACAAGCACCTATACTCCTACTTGACAAATAAACGTGACATTCAAACGGCAAAAAAAGGAGGCAAAATTCAACCATTGAATCAACTGTTTCCAAATTAAGCCCCTTTTATTATTCATTCTTAAATTACATCCTTTCATAAACCGGGGATTTTTAACGTTATATATATTGACAGATCTAAATTGTGGCCTGTCAATATAATTAGCCTCTAAGGATTATTCTTATGAGTCCGTTGTATTGCATTTTCCTTTATTCATCAAATTTTAAATTAATAATAGTCCTTCATTTCTATAAATAAATTATTCGGAATAATCCTTTATAGGCGCCACAGACTGAAATATTCAATTATTCATGTCATGTATCTGAGTCAAAGAAAGTCTCTTTAGACATACATCAAATATAGAATTTAGACTATAAGTAACATTTATGGATATCTCAGGATCTTGTACTTATTTAAAAAGTGTTGCGTCCTCACAAAGAAGAAATTTGCTTCATTTGACCCCGGTTAAGAATGTCAATATACCTTATGCATGGGCGTCCGCAGGGGAGGCCGTAGACCTCCCCCCTCCAAAAAAATTAAAAAAACTTACTAAGGATTTTTTTATTCCTACTAGAAAATGTAATATATAAAATCTAATCTAATTTTTCAAATTTTTTGTGAATAGTTATGAATTTTTGAATTTTTTTTCACGAAATTTATTTTTTTCTGAACAGTTCTGAATTTTGGATTTTTTTTTCCTAAAACTTTATTATTTGTAATTTTTCATTTTTTTTGCCAAAAAGTTAATTTTTGGATTTTTTTTTCCAAAAAATTCCAAAAATTCTTATTCCCTATCCCCCACAAAAAAATAAAAAGAATATATAAATATAATCCTGCCAGTATATTATATACGTATTTCCATTTATTATGTCCTTACGACAATCCGAAAATGCTGTTAAAATATTCTTCCATTTAAAAAGCCGTTTTCATAAAAATACTCTTAGAGTTAAATAAAAAATCCTGCGTCTGAATGCCAGCCCAAAACGGATAAATATCCATGCTACTTAGTTCATGGTATAAGTTTAAAATTGAAGCCCGTAATTATTTATCGAAATAATATGTCAATAAAATGATATTGGCCTGTAAATAAATATGAATGAAAATACATATTTGGGAATTTATCATTTTATTGATTCTTTTTAAAGATTACTTAGGTGTTGACACTTTATAAAAAAGTTTAAAATGGAGCCCTATTTGAAATTATAAGCACATAATTTACCAACTAATATTAATCTACAAAATGTGCAAAAAAACAAAAAACATAACTGAAATACAAATATTGTGTATATTGTAAATATTATGCCTGATGCATAATTGTCAAATACAAATCAAATGAAGGTTCTAGGGCAATTGGCCAAAAAGATATTTGCCGAAGAACAATTTGCCAAACGTACGTTTAGTCGAAGACAATTTGTAGAATGTATATTTTGTCGAAGGACAATTTGCCGATCGAACATTTCGCCGAAAAATGTTGTTATGTTTTTATGTGATATATATTGCATATTTTAATTCAATTTACAATGATAGCATGATGAAAAGGTATTGTTCATATGCTTGTTATATGCCATATAGGTAAATTAATGAGTGTTCTTTTGCAGAAAAGTATATTTATTAATGATCATTTTATTAATACAAGAAAGTAGCATGTGTTTGAATCTACTGCCAATGTTTTTCTTAGAACCGAGGATCCCTTCTAATATGCTATAATACATTCCTACCCACAAGGTACGTAGATGAGCTGTTATGCCCTGAGGCATGTCAAATTCTTCTACAACGCCTCCCTTGACCATCAAGGAACCCCTCCCAATATCCCAAAATATACCCCAGCCCTCAGGTTGTACGTGTGAAGGGCTGGGACAAGATACAGCTTAAAATCTACCATCGTCGCATTTCATAGCTCCAGAGACTACTTTCAATATGTTATAATACACTCCGGCATATAGATTGTGTATATGAGCTGCTCCAAAAAATATGCCATCGTATACATCAATAAATTTAACAACATTTTTCGGCCAAATGGTCCTTTGCCGAAATATCCGTTCGGCAAATTGTCTTTCGGCAGAATTTTTTTTTGGCTAAAAGTGCGCTCACGGAGCTAAGATACCTAATAATTATATTTATAGCTTAAAACCATGATTCGATTTATGACACTTAATTGAGGCCCCATATAGCCCTTTCAAATAAAATATGTCGATTTTTCATTATTTTATTGTGACGATGAATTTTTGTAACTTTAAGTACAATTTGCGGCGTCAACAAAGGGCTAGTAAGAACGGAGAAATAATTCGTCAAAAAATATAATTCACACTCAATTTTGAGAAAAAATAATTTTAGCTTGTTTTCGTATTGACGTGTCAAATTTGTATCGACATGTACTTTAAAGTGCCGATTCATTTACTACTCTTTTGCATCATGATTTAAAAATTGTACTTCTGCAAAGGGTTTATTGTTAAAAAAATGACTATTAGTATCAAAGGAGCAGTCTTAATTCTGTATTCAAACAAAAACAAATCTACAGTGTATTGTGCACCTTTTCTAAAAGTACATTTTCGTTGAAGTATTTGAAAAATTTAAATAGCTTTTAACTTAAAGTGCGTTGAGAGACACAGAACGATTTTGGAGGTAAAATGTATTATGAAATAACATGGATATAATAATATAAATACAAATGTACATAGATTGGAGAGAGGATAATAAATTTCACTGAATGACTTTGAAAATGAAGAGGGGGGGGGGGGAAATAAGTTTTATGGGTCATAAAAAAACTTTTAAAAACATTTGCAAATTTTATACCTATATGTATATATATATTTTAATAGTTGACTATCAATCGTTTATTGTTATTTGTATGACACTTTAGCACAAAAATAAAATAAAATATGTCTTTTTCAACCATCTTTAGGATAACTTACTACATTTGTTTGTAGAAGCTCTATTGCCCATCGTTCTATAAATAAGCTTTAAACTTTCTGATAGGCATATTGAAATATACGTTCCCTCCTGTCAACATTCTAACTACAACGCATGGGCTACCTAATTGGGTAGCCCTTTACATACTAAACCTCCAAAATACAAAAATAAAGGGTAATTAATACACTCACATCGAAAATTCACAATTCTAATTTATAGTTTGAAAATCATTTGGTTTTTTTAATAGGAAAAGATATCCATTAATTGACTTAAGTTATAAAATATGTTTATTGACCATATAAACCCTCATGTTCTTCTTAATCTTGTCTACATATATTTATATGTATGTATATCTGTGTATTGCCTTGAATAAACTGCATCTCATAAATGCTTTAGCTCAATCATTAAAGAAACAAGTACTCGAAGAAAAAATTACAATAAGACAATTCAGGAATGACATTTATTGTTAAAGAGATGGAGATGATTAGAGAATTATTAAATGCTTTGTGGAGTCCTTATTTGGTTTTTCATCATACTTAATAATATGTATGTATGTAGGTACCTAGGCAGTAATAAATTGCTTGATGACTTGAAAAACAAAGACAAACACCCTTGACTTCCAAATATGTAGTACGTTATGTACAAGTCATGTTGACTATAACACGATAATTTTTTCAATTATGTTAGAAAGTATAACTGCATACTTTTTGCCGGAGGCCAAACTCTCAGGTATGCTTATGGATTCCCCCTCCCTACCTACTTTCTTTTTCCATACCCTTTTTCCATAATATGCCTCTGTGCATTTAATCCTATTTGTATGTACATACATAAAAAATGAGGTCTGTGATCATTTTATTACCCATATCAATATGTAGATAATTGGAAGAACGGAGTTACCTTTGATACAAACCTCAAGATTGGCCTCAAATTGGATAATTTTTAAACAAATTACAAACTCTTTAAATACTACAGAGTTGATTTTATCTAGTGGTACATTTAATTTAAATTTTAATGAATAGAAAATTTATTCGTCGATTGTCATTAAACTAGGTGACGGATAGGTTTTGTGCTTGAATATTAACTTATGTAAAGTTTCGACTCAACTATAAACAAAACAAACGAGAACGAGTAAAATGGGTCAACAAAGGAGTGAAATTTTGAAGCTTATCTCACGTGGCATGCCCCCCATGGCCATACCCAAGGAGCTCAGATACAGCTTCAGTGATATGTCTTCAGAATAAAAAATCCAGACCACAACAACCAAGACCATGGTTACCATTGTTGTGGCCAGCACAAGCCAAGTCTGCCCTCCCATTTTTGTGGAAAGGAAGGAGTGGTTAATACAGATGCTAACATTGAACGTTTCCCCCCTCAAGACGGAGCTCCGTGCTTACACTCATCCGTCTAAGTGCATTGGAAGTCAGAACCTATTCAAAAGTGGGGAGATGTTTTCTCAAAAAGGACATTATTTATTGATGATGACATACTCACTCCACTTTTTATTGCGTGAGTATGTTAAATTAGATGGGGGCTCTATGATCCCTTGCCTCACACATCTTTTTCTAGCCCGATCCATACTATTGTATCAGACCGTGGACAGATATTTTTGGGCTCACTTTATGGACGGATTTTTTTTTCTACATAGATCAACCACCCTTGATGTTTTTATTATATAAAACAAAGATACTACATATAGGTATGATACAGGGTTAATAGAAATACAAGGTTAGACCATCATGTAATCGGGATGGCTAGAATTTTCAATCTGATGTAGTGTACCAACTACTAGGCAAGACAGACAGATATTGACAAAACACGCAACCACTCATAGTCAATGACGTAACTATTGCTAGAATTTTCAATTTAATTTATCGTACCAACTGCTGGGCAAGAAAAACAGATTTTGATAAAACACTCAACCACTCATCTTCTATGACATCAATATTAAAAGCGTGGGGAACGTCAAACACCTGTCGTACAGGCGTTATGGTATAATCTTGTATTTCTATTAACCTTGGGTATTGTATATATCTGGATAACCTTGAAAATCTAAAAAAAGTACATATATGTTCTAGAGCAAAAACTCAGTATATATATATAACATTCAGAATAATCCAGAATCTATCCATCCATATATTACAAGGTATAGGTATAAATCTAAAATATATAAACACTATCAAATTGAGATATACATTTTATTTGTCAATTTATAAGATCTATGATCCTTCTTAATTCAAATAATAATTATTTGTGAACTTTTGCTTTCTTCAAGAGTTAGAATCGAAGGAATATACTTTTAAGTGATCCTTCATCTTAATAGATTGTCAATTTTAGGGATTCCATATTCCAAGAGGGACAACAAGATGAAAATTTATCGGAGCTATCTCTGTTGAAACATTGTAGGACGTCATTGTTCCCTGCACAAAATTTGAAAAGACGTATGACGTGATAAACAATTTATACGTAAAATGGAACTCAACCAAATTTTAAATAAGGATTTTTTTTTTTTTTTTTACCGATCTTGACCGAATTTTACCTTTGGACGGATCTAATTTTTTTATCTGACCTATCTAAAGTGACAACAAAAATCATAACGATTTAGGATTTCCAGACAACACTACTAAGTTCCATTTTCTGTCACTGAACCTTTCTTTAGACACGAAAATAACATCTTCTTTCTTTACTTTTTCAAAAATCTACGTCGCCTTTTATTTTATTTATTCTTCTCTTTAACAAATCACAAAGAAGTTATAAAATAGTTGGGTTTTTTCCCCTTATTATTATTATTATTTATAAAACTGGTATTCTTCGTCAAAATTACCAAAGCTCTATGTATGACGTAATAAATACTTGATATCATAAAAAGGAGCTCTCAAAAGCCATGAGGCGGGAGAAGCAGAAGAAGCATTCTTTGTTAATATTACTACTCAAAATAAAAACAGAGCCATTCCCTCTTTTGCATGGCTTTGAAACATTATTCATTACGCATTCACATAATATACGTACCTGATTGCTACATAAACAAATAAAGAATAAGTTCATTTTAATTGGTCTTAGTCTCAGAAAGATGCCAACTACCACCAACTCTGTTCTATGTCAACTGGCAAAAAACATAGTATCTAAGTAAAGCCCTCTGGTCAAAGATATTTAAAATAAAAGTAATAACTATATTTATATGAAATACTTCCTTGCGTTAAAGTCATATTTTATAGTGATTATTTTATGTTTTAATATTAGGATATTATACATTTACACTGAATTTTTTAATCGCATTCAAATTAAGTCATATTTTAAGGTACTTTTCGTTGCAGTACACAAATTACTTGAAGATAGATAAATATGCATAAATGAACATTTTTATACATCTATAGAGGTACATATATATAAATCTAGGCAGTTCTACGTACCCGCCCTTAATAGGTAATTTTATTAAATTTGATAGAATTGCTTCTAAGTTTTTAACGCGAAACCCATTTTTTGTCTTTTTCAGTTCGTTAATTAAATATTTTCTTCAGAGCTTCTCAAACTTTGGGCACGTTCTAAAAGAAGGCGTTGAATTTCAGAGGGAAGGGAGACAGTTTGTTACCTTTATTGTAGTTCATAACCTTTCATCCAAAATGAAACTTTAAAAAGTCCCGAAATCATCGTGTTGTTGGCCCAATAAATCAATCATACCAACTGCTATTTATCTCTTAAGTACTCCTTGACTATCATTATCATTTATTTCTCCACAATTTTTAATTTGAATAGTATACTTCATAATATTATTTATTTTATTCACTGCAGTATTATAAATAATATAGCTAAGTAATATTTAATTAAAAACGTAGCTATACATGAGTATATGATAGCCAAAATTGATTAATACAACTAATGATAAGATGCTCAATAAGTATAGATGGCTTTAATATCAAATTGGCGCTTGGGTACAGTGGTGATGCAATGACGTTGAGTAAATCAATGACCTTTCAGTTATCAAAAGATGTCATTTTTTAATTATTTGTAACTAGTTCAAATAGAAAAACCCAAGGAGAAAGTTTTAAAACGTATTGTATGCTAAAAATGACTAAAAACAGGTCTACATCGTAAAAAATTGAAAAATTAAAATGATTATCACTTTTTCAATTCCCTAGTCTATTGTTAGTTTTTACGTATTACAATTAAATCTTTTTTACATTTTACTTTACTATTTCATTATCAGTTTCCGAGATAAAAACATTATTTGCTATTTTTATCAAAAACCAAATACACACTCATATTAAACTATTAAATCTTCTGAATTAGTAGTTTCTTCAACAAATCAATATATATTATAACTTTTTTGGAGAGGAAAAATGTATAGTTTTTCCGACAATGTATTGTATTTTTCCAACTTAATTTGTATTTAATTCATGACTCTAAAATGTAGTTTTCACGTTAAGGTTAAACAACAAATTTATATTACTAAAAATGGCCTCAAAT
This sequence comes from Lepeophtheirus salmonis, assembly GCF_016086655.4. Taxonomy (NCBI): domain Eukaryota; kingdom Metazoa; phylum Arthropoda; class Copepoda; order Siphonostomatoida; family Caligidae; genus Lepeophtheirus; species Lepeophtheirus salmonis. The sequence goes on along the minus strand of NC_052131.2, from coordinate 49,209,406 downwards.
TTTAGCTATTTATCTTATTTTAAATTCAACATAAACTTATTAATTTTAAGAATTTTTTATGTTTTAATTGATTTGGAGCCTGCATCCGCAATTCAATTACAAAACGTTTTGTTTTTTTTTTTCAAAACTGTCTCGTGATGCTTATTTAGATGTTAAAAATATTTTTATCTCGTTTGAAACTTTTAATTACCAATATTTTAATAAGTTTTTTTTGGTTATGTTGTGGTGGAATGACCTATAAAACAATAAGTATTTTAGCCTTTATGCCACTCCCTCTCTCCTTCAATGTTAAAAAATAATTCACAATTATAGTTGCATTCTGTAATGAAGATCCTGTATGGAGGATTGCCCGCAGAAAAATTACCCTCCGGAAAATTGTACGCAATTATACTACATATATAGTGATTAATCTACAGATCTGTTCCATTTACAGATGGTTCTCACCCATTTAAGCATCCGTTGATTGTTTTACCACCTAAAGATGGGCGACAATAAAGAAAAACTTTCCTGATTCTCAAGTTGCAGCCTACACATGAGGTTCAAATTTTTTTACCGTTCTAGCTGGTCCAACTACTTTTCTTATCTCCTAAACTTACATAGCGATCCATGAATATGGTGCATTTACATTTGGGAACAAAGAAACACATCGCCATGTCCTTGCACAATCTGTTGGCAGAGCTATATACTGGGGTATTAAAAGGGGATGTTAATACACAGGGAAAAAACAACTGTGAAACGGGGTTTAAAGTGTTATTGGACCCAACGAGTATCCTACAGGACCCGTAGGCCGGAGGTATATTTTAGAAAATTTAGTTTTTATTTATTTATGGACAATCTGCAGATGGAAAAACTAATCTGAAGATCCTTAGATTGATCAATTCCATCATAGATGGGACAGATCGGTAGATAAATCACTACATATTAGTATGGTATAATTGCAGGTAATTTTCCGATGACAATGAGATATCATACGGACTGTTTTATCTGCAGCGCATTTAGAGAGAAAGTTTAAACTGTTTCTATGCGATCCTTAAAATAAAGCATCCTTTAAGAAAATATATCAGTCATAAACTCATCTGTAATACCATTTCACATCTAGGAGGCATCGTGAATCCTGGCACGTTTTTCAAAAATAAATAACACTGCACGACAGTCGTTGTAGAATCTGGATATAGAGCGCCAATGACCCAGAGAAATCAACATGTATAAAAAGATCTATTGAATCAGATATTAGCTTTCATCTTCTTCTCTTTATGTCTCCAGTTAGTTTGAGATAACAATCCGTTCTTAAACAAGGACTATCCTTGATAAATGCTAATTTATTTCAAAACAGTATTCATCTGTGATAAATGTTGACATTTTATCGATAAAAACCAATTAAAATAAAATAATATTTACTAATTCTGGATGACTAAAATAAGAGTACATATGATGAGGCGGATATCACAATCTATCAAACTGATGGTAGGTTTCAAACCGATAGTATGTCGTATGTAGACTTTTTTGATGATAATGATTATAGTTTGTGTTATAAAGGACATGATAGATAGGAATAGATTTCAAAATTTTCCTTAACAGGACCCTCATTCTAGGAAATTTTCTGAAATGAACATTTTCGAGTTTTAGCTGTAGACCTATTGTATAACAGATATATTTTACATCAAAATTATTAGTGCAACATATTTATAAGGAATGCAATATGACCAGTTAAAGTAGATTATGTTAAGTGACCCCATATTTCATTCAATATTTCTTTAACAACATTATAGCTAACTGCTAGCCTGTCTCCTTGTGGCGATCCTCCAGTCCTGACCTCAACTCCTTGGACTTTGCAGTTTGAGACGAATTAGAGAAAAATGCATCTTCCATCCAAATTTGGATTATCTCCAAGCTGCCATCATGACGACGTGGTAAATTTTCATCGTCATAAGTTCCTAACCTGTCCGCCGAACTGTTGAAGCAGCTATTGCTTAGAAGGAGGACAAATTGAATAAAAAATATAGCTTAATATAGAATTCAAATATAACCCAAAATGGTGTAATTCGTAGTTTATTCATACAAAATTAATCAAGAACAGAGCATCTCAATCAAATGGCCAAAAAACAACTGAAATTTTGTTGGTCAGTCTAATTAATATTTGGTTTTAATTACTTTTTGAGTGATCTGTCTAGTAGGGCTATTAAAAATCCACCTAAAATATGTACATATCAATGTAAATGCCACTAATTAAATGATGCTACACCCAAAAACATATGTGTGCATGAGTGGAACGTTTAATTTATTAAAAATACGACAAATTAACACTTTTTAGATTTTTTTCTCCTCCCAAGGTTTGATGATGTAATTTTAAAATGATAAATTAAAAGGGTGTATACTAGTGTATCTATCTCTACATTCTACAAATATTATTTCATTCAAAGACTTTGATTCTCTTTTCATCAAGACCTCTAAGAGAGGTAGGTAATTTATTTTATTCATCATTGATAAAGGTACCTACTACTTTTTCTTTATTTGGCCTTTTTAATGATACTTTCAATTGTTAATTCTAGGGCGTCACGAAGTTTATTGAAAGGTTTATTAGACAAAACACACACATATATTTATAGCATTGTTTCATAGTAAGATCAAAAATTAGTTATTTTTAGGCTCTATTTATGGGTTTTACTGACTATTAGATACATGATAAAAGGGATTCTCTATATGGACCATTCGTCCGTCCCACATCATTTCGTGTAAGATATTTTATTTGAAATAATGACGAGCAACGCCATCTAGTCTGGAAAGAGACAATTGTCTATTTGTTTATTTCAACCAATCACTCCGTTTTATTCACCTCATGTGGGAGTATATATTCTGCATGGTTATTCCAGATCTTTACAATGATTTCAAGTCTTTGTTATGCTTATAAGTAGCGTCGTGTAAATTCTTATTTATTTGGTCTAGTCCAATCTTAGGACCGATCCTATCAACGATTGAGACCTGTCCTTCAAAGTGTCTGTATAGGACCAATCCTATCAACGATTGCGACACGTCCTTCAAAGTGTCCGTACTTGAACTGATTGGCAACGTCATCAAGGACCAAACGTTTAAGATTTTTAGGGTTAATATATAGGAATGAACTGGATTGGACCGAGACTGAAGTTGGCTGGACAGCAGTCTTCAGTCCTAAATAAGGACCAACACACACTAGTTATAATGTTCATTATCCAGTTCTGAAAATGGGCATTGGACTTCAAACTAAAGGTTGATTATATTTAACTTTTAGTAGAGATTTTTACTAAATTCTTTGAAGCTTGAATTCTGACCTTTTTTTTTCTTTTATGGACAGTCAATTAAAATCCAAAACAAGTTTATCATTCACAGTCGAAGAAAAAAATATGGTATGCAACATAATGCATTCATTATTATTGAACGAAAAGATAAATATGCTTCAAATAGGTTTTTATTTTTCACTAGATATTTAAAGTCAAAGACACGCAAATACACACACAAAAAACAAAACACATCAACAACTCCATATGTATTTGATAAAGAACAAGCATATATTAATGGTTACTTCTATAGACAACCATACCATTTGAAAGTAATAATTATATTAATAATTGAACTCTTGTTTACATAATTATTTGTTAATGACGTCATATGTGTTTTAAAATTGTGAACATTGACCTACAATTACGTCATATGAATTTAAATGTAATAATATTTATGGAACCTATAAATCAGGAAAGGGGAGAACCCCGGCTCATAGATTTTAAAACGATTAAATTTCGCTCTATGGTCTTAGATCGCAATCTGGATAAAAATATGAATTTAAATTAGTCTAGAAAAAGTCACAAAGAACCAAATCGGAGAAAAAAAAGTCGGCCTTAGACTGAGTTTCAACTGTCAACACAATAATTACTTTAATTAATTTGTAAAACTTGATTAACTCATTATTGAATGAATAAAGAAAAAGAAAATTAATGAGAATCCTGAAGTAAAAAGTTATTAAAGTCTGTAAATTGCATCAACTCGGCTGTAATATGAATGAAAAATGGAGTAATAAATTTTATTTTCCCAACAATTTGCTTCAAGTAAAAATTCATTATAAAATTGCGTTACTAGAATTTTTGAACAAGAAATAAAACAAGGAAAACAAGACAATGTAAAACAAGGATTGTACCCTTTTACTTATATTTGATAAATATAAATCCTAAATTTTTAAGCGTTATGATAGATGTTGGAGCACATCTTGCAATTTCATTATCTAATCTCAGTCCTTGAAATATGTTACGTTTCGAGAATAGCAAATATTTAGACATGATCTATAGAAATGCATCTTATGTTAACCTGCTCAAGAATTAGCATCAAGATATAGTAGACATAAGTATTATAATTGGGGTTGATATGTTTGGGGAGATCGAGAAAAAAACAGGAGCGGTACGGAATTAATAACCTTGTGAACAATAGTGGCTTGCAAACCAATGGCACTACATATAAGAGGGGGGGACGGGGAACTGCCCTTCCCCCTTTTGCAGATCTTTTATATTTAGTGTAAAAAAATAGTCTTGCTTAGATAATTTTTAAATTTTTCTAAAAAGTTTCTTCTTTTATAAAAAAAATGTAATTTGTTCAAATTTAGTCTCTTTCCAAAAATTTTATTTCTGAAATTTAAAAAAAATGTATATAAATAAATATAGTATATCAAAAGTAGTTATGTCAAAATTGTGATAAAAGCAGACCCCCAAAGAAAAATCCTAGTCATGACACTGCCCCTCCACCACACCGGGGTGCTTCTGATGACGTCACCATTATATAAATACTTTCTGGCCCCGACCGTTTTTCTCTTTCTAATCTGTAAACGGTGTTTGAATCTATAAAAATAATATTCCTTAAAATTACCATTCAACAGATATTTTTGTAGACATTTAGCTCTTACACATTTAAGGATAAGCTTAAATAACTAAATTCCTAGAAGTGGAATAGTTTAATGGCCTTTTAAAGTGAGGTCTAGTTTAAAATAATATGAGGTTACTTCCACCCGATATTTACACAAACCTTTCTAGCAACAAATAGTGAAAGGATCTCCACTAATTTTTTGTAGAAGGAGAGGCCTAAGAATATTTGCCTTCTTAAAAATCATTTATATGTACATTAGATAATGACTAATGAAAAACTATAAAAATATTTGCCTTCTTAAGACAAAAAAATAATAATTTGGTTTCTTGAAGACGCTGCAGCTTCATATACAGGGAGCGGGGATCAAATTGTTGCGTACTTTAAACCTTGATAACTTGAAGACAGCATTATCAAATAAAACACAAGTTACCAAATAGGAAAGCTATTCTTGTCAGCTGACGATACGTAGTTCAGTTAGCATCATGCCGTCATCACATGAGGAGATAAAGAGCTATAAGTAGAACGAGGAGCTTTCGAGGTCCGCCGTAGTCATGGCATTGGTTAATAATGTAGGTGAAATCTCCAATTCAACGATTGCTTCAACCTTAGGAGTGAATTTACAGACTGTTCAGCGTATCCGTAGAAACTAGAGGACCCCTGGGATGTTGATGCCACCATAACGAGGGCACCCAAGGAGGAGGGTGCCTACAGGAAGGTCAGGGACACCGACTTTGTCGACGAGGTGAAGAAGATGGTTGAGGATGACCCTACCAGGTCCATGAAGGCCGGAGACAGGCCCTGGGTGTGGCAACAGGACTCAGCACCCTGCCATGTATCCAAAATCTCCATGCAGTGGTTAACCGAGAACTGTTATGACGTCGTAACCAAGGATTTATGGCCTCTTAACCCTCCCGACCTTAATCCTTTGGACTATTTTGTCTGGAGCTATGTCGACATAGACATCCCCATAGCACCAAGGCCAGCCTGATGGACTCCATCAAGGATGTATTCGGCAACATGGACAATGGGATGGTCAGAAGAGCCTGCAGCCGGTTCAGAGGCCGTATTGAGGCCGTTATTGATGCCAACGGTGGTGATATCAAATGAATGGCTACTCTATACCTATATGCTCGTCATAGTTTTGATTTTCAATAAAAAAAGTTAAAAAATGTATATTTTGTGTTGTTTTTTGTAGAAAAATATTTTGGCGACAATTTGATCCCCGCTCCCTTTATATTGTAATGATTTTCACAATTAGGAAACAGAGATAACGTCATTAACAATCCCTGCACAAAGTCGGTCTAGAATGAATTTTAAATGAGATGGATGAATACCGATTTATTTGAGGGACCAATCTTGATCGAATGTTTATATGAAAGCGTTTAAGTTTTAACTTTTTTAATGAGCGGATTTAATTCCATACAACTAAATTTATGAACGTCTCAGACCGGTCGTGGGTTTTCAAACTTCTCAACTTTAATTCACATAATGAGTCGGACAGAAGAGATTTAAACATATTTTGAAAGAAGCCAAGTATTACTGCTTTTCAAAAGTCATTTTTTATAGTTCAAGCTGAGCCGTGATTTTGTTCACTTCTACTTCGAGTCGAATCAGAAGTTGCATGTTATTTAGACATAAGTGGGACACGAATCTGAGTCTTAAGTAAGAGTGCTTTGAGTTATTCATGAGTCATTTTTTACTTGTCTAAATCAAGTCTGGAGTATTTGAACTCGAGAGTTCAATTCTAGGAATGAGCTAACAAGTTCGAACTTGATTCGTGAGTACGAGTCCCCAGTAGCTCTCTCTAGTGCTGAAAAAGAACGTGAAACAAGTTTGAATAATTCATACAAATATTTGTATAATTGTAGAAAATGTGACGTCAGAAAAGCACTATATTTTGTGTAAACCTAAACAATGTTTATGTTTTTTTTGTTTTCAAGACTGTTAAGGTTATTCTTTCATTCTTGAGTAGGGAAACTAAAAGTGAGTGTTCATGAATGAGAAAGAGTTTTACTGATGATTTGTTATGGAGCTTTAAGTGTAAGTACCAGTTTGACCAAATATTATACATATGTATATGTTAATTTTATTGAGCTTGTTCATAATAACCAAATATTAATTTGCATTTATTATTGCAAAAGGTATAGTTTTTTATGAATAAATAATTGAGAGGTAGGAATTTCAAAATAATTATATTCCCTGAAGTTTCAACCTTAAAATAAGTAGTTTTTCAATTACTTTAGTTTAACCCCATAGCAAAGGATCCATCATAGTCCCAAATGACGGTACTGAGAATGCACATCTTGGATCCTGCTCATATACAAATAATAGATTTGAGGATGAATATCAATTTCATTCTTACCCATGTCCTTGCAAGATACAGGGTGGGATTTGTGTTTATTTCCTTCATCTCACAGCTAAATGAATGAAATGTCATGACAACTAAGCTTTTTTCCTCTCAAACATTCGTTAAACTCGCAGGATTACCGGCAGATCATATTTTTAAACAAATCTATATATTCGTCATAGTTCTTTATGATCTTATTTCAAGTAATTGTAATTTCATTTCGTAGCTGCTTCATTGTTAAAATGTATTATATTTTTATTTTTGTGAACAGATCATTTGGTCCATATTAAAAACGAATAATATATTATTAACTTCCCAAAAGTTCCCATCAAATCTTCAGAAGATCATATACCTATATAAAAGACTGTAAAAAATTTAGGGTCAATTAGACTTTTCCTATAAAAGCTAAAAAACCTTCAATGCTTCATTACTTCAAAATTTACAATAGAGCTCTACACCATTAGAAATGTGATATAGTAATTATAAAAGGTTTTTCGTTAAGAGCACATCAAATTTTTTTTATGAATAAAATCATAATATAATCCGTGGTCTCTGGCGTGACAACTACTTTTCCCTATAAATACACCAATATTGCAGCAATTTTACGTCCGATATTTTATTTGAGCTCTTCTAACGTCGATGGTCAATTGGTGTAGACCAATGACATCACTTGACCCAAAAGAAAATAATATATGGGCATTAAATCACAGAATCGAGGCGGCCAATCAATTGGTCCATTTCTAAAAATAACGTGATCACCCAATTTGCTTTGCAATAAATTGATTGTAACGTTTGCTGTGTGACAAGTGGCACCTTTATGTAGAAACCACATGTTTGCCATGTCCATGCCTCAAGAAAAATCAGTTTTATCAGTTATTAAGTTTAACTTAACTTATATGTACATATACTACGTAAAATAATTTTTGAGTGTATTTTTGATACTTGAAGAAAATACAATACAGTCCAGCGTGCGGTTCATATTAGAAAACAAAAATAGCTATATAACGGGCAGTGAGCTAGTAGAATCACCTCTATCATTTCTGTAAACAAAAATGGAAGCAAAAATAAATCAGATTGCTGCTTTTATTTGCCCCAGCCAATGCATACCTGAAATTTTCAAGATTGATGGGATCGAGAGGCACATTGTCTACAGGGTCAGAGAGCTCATGAAAGAGGGAAAAAGCCTTAAAATTGAGCCCAGTAGTGGAAAGCCGGCCAAACTGACCCCAAAAGTGGCCAAGTAGACGTTTGAGGCCAAGCACACCCAGTTCCATCTCCAAATTTGCCAAAAAGAAGTCAGTTGTTCCCTCCACCGTGTCCAGGGCGATCAAGGCCGCCGGGAGAAAGTCCGACAATTACGTGGAAAGACGATTAATGACTCGAAAGTAACAAGATATCCATATGGAGTGGGCCAAACGTCTCCTGAAGCATTGAGTGGTACATCCATTTCGCAAGACCCGGTACCTTTCATCACATTATATTTTTTTAAATATCTCAAGCTGTTATGATATTTTCATCATTTAAGAGAGAAAATCTAAGTACTGAGTAGCATTGTGTGTATATGCTCATGAAAAATGGAGAGTAACACTTACTTGGATAAATATCTCCAATGTTATTAAAGCAAACTTTGTATGTTCACCGATGCTTAAAAATCCGGACAATATCCGGAACGGCGTAGTCTTTTATAAGAAAGATTGTAACACTAATCAAAGAAAAATATTAAAATTAAATGGGGAAATTGGATATACTTCATAGTTTAAATAGGTATAAGTCCAATATTATTTAACTAAACATTTTCTATTAACGTTGTTTTCCCAGTTTTTTATGTCATTTATATTTTTTAATTTGTTACACATCCTTATCGACCTTTGTTAAATTGATCCTATTGATCGATTAGTTTTCAAAATATGCAAATTTCGAACAAATGTATGTGACTTATTAAGTGCGAAACGGGATGTTCCTTATGGCGACTAATGTATTGCTTGTTTCACTGTTCCCTCCCTGGGGTAGTGGAGCCAATGCATTCAATACAGGTATTTATTCATTTTTTAAAGCCATTTGATGAAGTTTTTTCAATATTTTATTTTAAATGTGTCTATTTTATCTAATAAGACTATCAACTACATATGATCCCCTAAGATGGCGTCGTCTTCAATTTGTGACGTCAATAAAAATGATAGTTAATCATAAAAGAACCTATTTGTCTATAAATTGCATGAATAGTTAATTATATTTTTTTAATTGAGAGTGTAGAATGATTCATTTGGTTTTTTGTTCCATCTTCTATGTAATACTATATAAATAAATATACTTATTCATAATATTCAATATATTTTTGATGAATAACACTGTCAATCAAAATATAAATACAAATGATCAAATTTCAATGCTGAATAAATTAAAATTATTTATGAGGAGAAGTCATGTTGGGCAAAGTAAATAAATAAATTATCTGACAAATGGAATATATTTTCTTACTGTACGTGATGTCCAGTAATGTACTGTGCAATTTTATGGAGAAGTTGATGGTGATGAGGTTGAAAGATGATCCTTTTCATAGATAAAAATAGATTATATTGAAACGGGGAGTTCTAAGGAGGAGTTCAAGTTTAGTCCTCCAATACCTGGACCAACATCAAACATAGTTTTAAATTACAAACCAAAAGTAACGTCATATAAAAAGCATCATTGTTGATATATTCGTACATATTTTGTAGTTATCTGTATATGAATTAAATAGAGTTTGTATGTGGGTGTGTCCTTTTTGGATTCCTATACCGTTGGACTTAAGAGGCTTAAATTTTGCATGGACGCATATTTGAACCTGTTTAGGTTATGACAGGGCTGGCAATGCGGAAATTTAGGGGCTTATAGGGTGGTTCATTCTATAGCCAAAGTTCAAGAATCGGTTTTTGGAGCTCAAGAAGAATGTATAGGAGAAGGGGTGGGGGAGTGGATAATCTATAATATATAAACCAAAAAGTGACTGTCGTCTAACAACAGGTATATTTTCTAAATTTATTTGTTATTAAAAAAGTTATGAGCAAAAAAATAAATCAATGAATTTTTTTTCTTTATAGGTGCAAATAAATGGATTTCCGTTGGAATATTGGATTTTTATTAAAATATGCTTAGTAAAAATTTGTTGAAAGGTTCGTTTGCATATAAATTGAACATATAAAATTTGATTTGTAACTGAAATGTCTGTCCTTTTCTGAATAGTTTTTAAATTTCTTCCTCTTTTTTTTCATCAAAAGTCAATTTTCAATTTTAAAAAGAAATGCCAATAAATGATGCATTTTGGACAGAAACTTTAAACCCAAACTGCTCAACAAAGTATTTTCATTTTTTAGAACATTTTGTTACGTCATTTTCAGCAATATTTGTAAAAATAAACCAGCTATCCAGGGTAATTTCCCATTACTTTTTTGTTTTTGCAAGTACAAATTTTTTTTTGGTAGGTTTGTGTTCCTTCTTATAATTCAAATAAATACTATTTACTACTATTATTATTTTTTGCAAAAATAGGGGAAAAGTTTTTGCAATTTTATTTTCAAATTTCGATTATAAATTTTTATGACCAAAATATAAGATGGACTTCTCATTTGGACAAATATTATGATGCACATATATTGGTTTGCATATGATGCTCTATTTCCCCCAAAATACTTACAGGAACTTAATCTAATTACTTTAGAAACTTAACTATTTTTTTTTTTCTCCAACAGCAAGGTCTTTATTTATAAATATTTTTCACGTACAAAAATAAAAAATAAATTTGCGTTTGTTAAAAAAACATTATTTAACATTTTAGTTAAAAATTAATTTCCCTCTAAAAGACCTACAAAATCAAAAACAATTAAATAATCAAACTAAAAAAGAATACGTCTCACATAATCACATATACATAATCAAATACTGTAACACAATGTACTTAATAAATAATGCAATAACAAAAAAAACCTAAAAAAACAGCAAAACAACCCAAATAAATAAAACAGGAAAAGAAACACCCAACTTAATCCCTATTTTCATTCCTATACCTCTTATATCGCCGAATAATCATTCTAAGGGTACGAACTTAACTATTGTATCATATGAACAAGGGCTTTATGTTTGTATATTTGGCGCTTCAACATAAAAGCAAGCTAGAGTGATTTTTCTCATGATTAAATATAGATTACATACATTTGTATTCTTTAACGAAGTATCGTCAATATCTATCAACAGTTCCATACTTTAAAACGTTCTTGACAAGGCATAATTATCACTATCAGCATATAAAGACCCCTCCGTCAGCTTATAAATGAGAAATAGTCATATTAAAAAATACATGAGTTAAAATATCCAAGAATTTTAACTATAGTTAAAAAAAATATTTGATTTAAGGGACTTATTTTTGCCCAGATAGACCCCTTTCAAATGAAATCTAACACTTTATCAATCTTTGATTATGACAATTGATTTTGGCTACTTTATGTGCAATTTGCAACAGTAGTTTGTAGAGAGAAATGCACAATAATTAGTCGAATAACACAATATAATCCACAATCAAATTTGAGAAAAATCATTCAAACTTGTTTTTGTGTTGACGGGCCACACATCTCTAATATTTATTACGCATTAATTTTTTTGATTATGTTAATTTAGTGGGTTAATTTCTCAGTTGGATGGTGTTGGTGTTAAGCTAGAAAAACATTTATTATCGCATAAGTAACTAATTATAAAAATGTAAAAATCGATATTTAAGCCTATTCATGATTTATGATACTTTTTTTAAATATCAGGAAAACGTTACTCTGAACGACGAAGTACAAAAGTCATTTATCAATCATACTAATCCTAGTCACGTTTCAAATTACTTTCTACCAATAACATTATTCCTAATTTTTCTAGATAATAGTTAATTAGTTAACCCATTAAAGGTGATAATTATTTAGCACAATGAATATTAGCTGGTTAATTATTTAACTCATCATCATTATCAATAGCATTTAGATGTAAGAAGATATATATGATTTGGAGACTTATGCGTTGTTAAATTATTGAATTTAAACCCGGAAAATTATGTAAGCATATTCAGTTATGTTCATTTTGCATTTACATGGTCTAAATTTCAAAATAAAACATATTAATTTTTAATGTAATTGCTATTATTTGATATAGTTTTAAAATTATGCCTATATTGTATCTGAAGTACTTAAATTTTGCATTTTCCTTAGAAATTGGACATATGCACATGATAAGACGTATCTCAAGCTTTTGCTAACTGTTCCTCTCAAAAATAGCTGGAGGCTGTCTCTGTGCTTCATGCTTGATTAGGGTCTATGGTACAATATTATAAATAAGGCTCTAGCTTTTATGAATTGAAAGGCATGAACAGCAGAAGTACTACTGATCAGTTAAATATAGGGAACCACGCATTCCATCATATAATCATCCTTTTATAGATGACTGTTAATACATCAAGCCCTTGTCATATTTAGAAACGCTTTCAGAAACTGTAAAATTCACTTATTTATAACTCTATTCTACGCCCTTGGCTTATAATATGGAATATCTTTTAACTTGTAGCTGGCTAAGTAATAGGGTATGTTATTTTGACAATATTCTTATTAAAAGGAGGATATAGAATAATTAGACTTTATTCTCTCACGTTTTGTTTTTATCGTCATTAAGTCAGAATATTTTTCATTCAGTTGGTCTAAAGTTTTTCTTAACAGTAAGATATTTTATATGAAAAAAAATATATTTCTATAAAAGAACGTAAATACTGGTGAGAGGTTCAATTTTTAACTAGCAAATTTTCAAATAAAGTAAAAATGTAAGAAATAAATGGAAATGATTAAAATTTGATTCGGAGCAACTTTAAGGATTACAAAAACATATTCAATTGAAATTTAATATTTAAAGCTAAATTATTGAGTAAAGGTGTGTCTCAATAAATAATTTACACTCTTCTTTATTAGTATATTTTATAGTGTAAAGTAAAGTTCTTTGAACCATAGATGAACATAAAATTAATTAACAAATGTTGCATGCAAATTGGAATTTCATACTTACATGTAGTGGTAAATTAATTAATCTATCACCCGTAATAGATTAACTAGATAATATTTCTAACAAAGAACCATTGTTCTAGACTAACAAATAAAAACACTTTGGAAAGTACACAATAAAAATAATTTGAAGACGCAACTCTAAGAAACCAAACTTAGAACAGGAAACTCTTTCTAACTGGCACTAAAATTAGTAAATTACTCTGGCAAAAAAAAAAAAAAATTAACTCACATATGAAGGAAATTTAAAAAAAATAATTAATAAATAAGGTATTCCTATGAATAATTATTATCAGGAAAATGAATAACCAAAAATTCATTAAAAAGACAACCACACTTTTAATATGTCATGGTCCACTTTTATGTATTATTTGAAGAAAATATGGCTTTATTTTTAACGTACTTCATTAATTTCTTTCAATTGATGTTTTTCTTGAATCCTGAATGTAATATTCTGGGTTCATATCGAACTGTATGGATGTCAAATATAGCTGATGTACTTTTAGGAGCCTCCGCAGGAATTTTTTAATAGGGACAGAAAATTTTCTTGAAAATTTTTATAGAGAAGTGACGATAAATACACATTTATTATGTGTATTTAGGGGGGGGGGGAATAGCCTCTCCAGCCACCTCTCAGAGAACGCCACCCCTGACTTTAAAATCAAGGAAACTTAATATTAATTTCATTGTATCTAAAAGTATCAATTATTGATGTAATGGATCTACAAAAACCCGTTTGAAATGCATTTAAATCTACATATATAACTTATTGTTATTTTTGTTAAGTGGAATACTCTGATAATGCCAAGTTAGTTGAGTGGATTAGGTATAAATGGCCCTTTCAACACAAAAGCAAGCAAGAATGATTTCTCTCAAAAATTGTGTCTGGATTATATTGTAATAATCGAGGAATAATCGTATATTTCTATAAAAAGTGATTCTTTGGTATGTCGCAAATTGAACTTAAAGAAGTCAAAAATGAATTGTCACAATAAAATAGTGATAAATTAATACATTTTAAGTCTCTTAAGGGTAATTCCCCGTCAAATCAATCGCTCGCCAGACTTGTTACAGACACTTAAGGTCATTGTAGTATAATAAATCTATGTTACCTGGAACAAAAAATATATTTAAGCGAGTGTAAATTATCTTGCCACAATTCTAAATTAATTATCTTTCCGAAAATTATACCCAAATTTTTATATCTCGTTCTCGATATTTCTCATTTTTTGTGATTATTTATTAAATGTTGACGGCCATTTTATGAAAATTTGAAAAAAAATGAAGTATACCAATTTTAAAAATTTTAGGGTGAAAGAAGCATTTTATTAGGTAAAAGTATAAAATTATTAATTTGTAAATATCTATACAATCACGTTTAAAGTAGATCTATATCATTACAAAACACAAAAGAAATAGCTGTTTAAAACATGTTTGCTGTCCTCCATACTTGAACTTTAGTCTCTAACTCCTAATATGGAGGTCAAAGAAGACTAAAATTTAAGATTTTAGAGCTTCTATTCAATATTAAGATATATACAAAATTTAAAATAAATTGGAAATGTTGCTGTAAGCAAATGTATCTTATTTGATCAATTTGGCGTAGAATGACCCTTAAATCAAATGAAGGTTGGAAACTATAATTACAAATATTTGGTATTTTCATTCATCCCACAAATTAAAAAAAAAAAACACCTTCAAATGACTTATAGACGTTTATGTCTATGAAATATGATGTAAACAATTAAGTGGGATTTTCTCTGTCTATTGATTTATATTTTTTTTCATGGTTTTTTGGTTCTATTTGTTGAATGTCATTTTCCAAACGGACACAATTTCAATGACCCAATTGTCGAAATGACAATTTGCCAAATGACCACTAAAAGTTTTTTAATCTCATGTAAATCAAATGTGATTTGAATTATATATTTCATCTTGTTTATCACAAAGTACTTAGAGTTTTGTATCATTTTATACAAGTTGTTGTTCCTTACCAAAGCTTCAAGCTTCATTTCCACTCTAGTTTCTAATGTTAAATTAAACATTTTTCCATTTTAATCATTATAGTCTATTAGAACTAATCCACTTCATTTATACATAAATAAATTAATCTACTATAATATAAGTTTAATAGATATTATAGTTTTACAGTTTTATGTCCTCTGATAAAATCGTATAGGGTATTTATTTCAAAAATAGAGACAAATACAGACTTTAAAAATAAAATAAATGTTATTCAAAATTCCAATTCACTTTCCGAAGACTATGTTTAATTCTGATCAGACCAGATTCTTGGAGGGAAAGTTTGATTTTTCACTAATAAGATAAATTTTTTTATGAATAAAATTTATCATACTGTGTCTCAAAGTTTTTATTATAGGTAAAGGTTGTTGATTCAGAAATGCACCAAAAAAATTAAAAATCCAAAAGACGGATTATTCTACTAACGAAAAAATGTAGAACATATAACACACACACTTGTGGTTACATTTTATACTTTTTTTACTATTACACGCCTTAAGTGTAAGTATACGGGATAGCCACCTCCCCCTAAAGCCACGGAAGCCCCAATTAAATGGGGCAACCCGTGTAACATATACCCCTAAGACTGGGATATATTTTCAGATGCTGGAATCACATCTTTAAAAAAAAAAAAAATTATAAGACCAAAACAAGGCCCTAAAACTGTCTATAAAAATAATAACACCGATTTCAAAAACGTCATTCAAAATAGCCAGTCTTCTTAATGGTTTAAATGTAGAGAAAAATTTCTTTTATTAGGCCGAGTCTTCCATATTTGACTCCTTATACTCTCTAGGGCATCACACTCTACCCATAAATGAATTGGAGTCATAGTTGTATCTCCACCCAATTTGAATGATGCATCTTCCACCATTCCCATTATCTTTAGATGCTTCGTTAAGGGAATATGCCCTGTAATAGATGCTCTCCTGTTTAAAAAAAATTCCATTCCGAAGTAGGCCCCTCCAAAAATAATTTTGCATGTCGGCACGTTGTGTCTTCTATCCATTCCTGTTTCCATGTTTTCCTTATGGACTTATTTATCTCGGACAAAACTGCACTTTTGGGAACTTCCACTTCCGATTTTTCTTGAATAGCTCATTCTTGGCTAACACATCTGCATATTCATTTCCTGTATACTCCCAACGACCTCTTATTTATGTTATTGTCATATTCCTTTTCAAAAACTTTATTTCTTCTATCACCCTAACTTTTTGTCCCGTGAAGAAGCCTTCATTTTTAGCTATAGAACTAATCGCAGCTGAACTGTCCAGGAAAATTTTGATAGGCATTTGAACAAACTTTTCCATACTATTGAAAGCAACTAATGCCTTTAAAATACACTCCAATTCTGCTTGAAAAACAGTATTGTATCATTTTAAGTTGCCACAGCCTGCCATGACACAGTTATCTTCATAAGTTATACACGAGCCATATCCAACTTTGTCATCGATTTTTTGAACCATCGGTATAAACGTTGAGAAATTTTGAACTAATCGTTTCTCCTTGCTGTTCTTTTTCAAATCAAATATTATGCCAATTTTTTTTCTCAATAACCTCTATTGGTGCTTTAGAGATATTTAAAATAATTGATTTCAGCTCTTTTTGGATCAGCCAAGCCCCTCCTTTGTTTTTATTTGTTGGAATCCAGGTTATACTAATGTAATCTTCTATTCTGCTACGGGTTGCTAGTGCTCGTCGTTTTATGCTTAGGTGTAAAGGTTCAACATTGAGCATTTTATACTTACTGATTTGAAGAATGTTTTAGAGGAGAGAAGCCTAGCTGTCATAACGTTTTATCAGTTCACCTATATGTAAGCTGCTATTAATTGAGGGAAATAAACATAAGCCCCACTCCATACCTAGTAATAATATAGGCATGAATTAATACTATGTCGATCCTCAATTCTTCATATCGAAATGCCGAACCGCTCCTGCTCCAGAATGTTATGTGTCCAATCATTTCTTTGGATAAGGGGATATGATTCATTACCTTATCTACTTGTGACTATGACTTATAGATTCCTTGCTTTTGAACTAAAAGGTTTTTTTTATATATATAGTGAATACAAAAAATATTAAAGCCCATGTCTTTAAATGAGCATTGGGTGATTTTGGGTGGAGTAGGTTATTTACTATTGTAACAAACGTAATATGTATGTATTATAGATTTCTACTTCTTGATGCAATAGATATCTAACATAGGTATGCGAGTGTGTAGGAATGAAGGGGTAGGAGTGATCAGATAAGTAGCAAATTAATGGGTTTTTTCATTGAAGCCATGGCAAGGGAGAATAA
Organism: Lepeophtheirus salmonis; assembly: GCF_016086655.4. Lineage (NCBI taxonomy): Eukaryota > Metazoa > Arthropoda > Copepoda > Siphonostomatoida > Caligidae > Lepeophtheirus > Lepeophtheirus salmonis. The sequence goes on along the minus strand of NC_052131.2, from coordinate 49,191,799 downwards.
AAAATATGTAACCCTTGAAATTGTTAAAGCATATTTTCGAGAGAATATATGATTCGAATGGTAATTCCTCTTCCAATGAGCGATATATAATATGTAACATCTGACTATTTATTCATGTATGGGTCCTTATTTAAGACTGCAGTACCGGTTCAGTCCTACTTATCTGCCCTAGAAAATTATAAAACTTGGTCCTTGATGACGTCATTCAACATTATGTCTTCTTTTCTTTATCAGTTTTTGTACTCTCAGTCCTTATTTATTCGGTCCGGTCCAGTCTTAGAATCAGTCCTTATGGCTGCCAGTCCTCCAGACTATAAGTACTAGAACTGATTAAAAAAAGAAAGGAATACAGTTGATGGACATCATAACTTTATAAGGCTTAGGACCAATATGCAGAACTGAAATGTACCAGGTCGAGACTGAAGTGAACGGGACTGCAGTCCTCACTACTGATAAGGACTGACACAACATTAGTCCAAGGGACTGACAGTCTGAAATAACTGTCCCAGGGACCGATGAGACTGGTTCTAAGACTGGATTTGGTAGGGGCCAAATTTATAACGACCGACATAAAACTACAGTGGTTTATGAACAGGAAAAAATTTATTAAATGTACAAAAAAGCGTTTCTTATTACCTAGAGTTGTATCAGTTCTTTATATAGGACTGATAATTGGTCCCGTCCCTACTATCAATTTAAAAAAAATGTGCAAGCATTTTATAACACTTTCTACACGGCATTATTTTCACTAATATACATAATAGTAAATGATCTCAATTTGCCATTTGAATCCTTAAAACGAATGAATGTTTAGCAATTATTCTTAATTTTGGCCTAATTAAAGTCTAAATTAGGCCTATTAAAATTGTAAAAGATTGATTTATGATGATGTCACTGGTAGATATTTATGATGATGGCAGAAGATGACAGCAGATTTATAAAGTAAATTTCTCTTTATTGTGACGTTATTAGGCACCTTTGACTGAGTAAATGTAATACATAAATAGTAAACACTATATTTAGGGTTTTCAATTATTCTTCATTGTTATATTCCTGTATTCGGGGTCCAAATGACGTCATCCGCTATGCAAGTAAATTTAGAGTGAGAATTGAAAACCGTTGCTGACTAACCTTGTTATAAAAACGTTGACTGGTAGATATCTATGATGACGTCATGTAACAAAAATTGTTCTAAAGGACGACTTTTGCATCTGATTCGAACACGTCCTTCAAATATAGAAGGTAACCGGACTTCGAAATTCTAGAACAGATACATGTATTTAGTATTATTTATGTATGTATATTGATGGTACGATAATGGTTTGTCATCTTTTTTTTAATCTAAGTACTTTCTTATTACAATATTGTATGGCTAAAATATAAATATATACTTATGACTCAAAGTGGAGTGCTTTCATCTGAATGAATAAACATGTGAGTTGTACAAGGAGGGGATGATGATGACTCATGAAGAATATTGTATAGTCAATGAATCAATATGTTTTCAGTATCATCAGACTCCACTGAGATGAAGTTCGTTCACAATTAAGTAGGAGAGGGGTTGATTTAATAAAGGGTCTCTTAGGTAGGTAGAGAAGGTTTGTATATTATGTGCACTAGGATCGTGGGTTGGTTAATGTGAGGCACTAATCTTTTTAGATTGTTTTATCAATTACAAGGATACGGAATGTTTATATTTGGTAGGAGTCTACATAAAAACAATCTTGAAAATATATCAAGAAGAAGAGGAAATCCAAATTTTTTTTTTTATTTCATAAGTACATAGAGTCCAATATTTCATAGACATATTTGAGTCAATTAAAGGCTTTCTATGCAAATTTGTGGGATGATTTAAGATATCCCATTTTTTTTAGCTATAACATGGAACTTTTATTTGATTTAGGTGACATATATTGGCCCTGATATAACCTTTTTTAAATAAAATCTATTCATTTTTCATAATTTATGTGAAGAACAATTTTGAGTACTTTAAGGGAGTGATTTGCAACACAAGCAAAGGATTAATAAGAATAATTTGTTATTATAAATTTACGATAATTCGACGAACAATACAAATGTTCAATTTTGAGATAAATAATTTTAGCCTACATTTGCATTAACCGGCTACATCTATGTATCCAGCGTTGCTCAGGCTAAGGAGGGAGAGGGTAATCACATTGAAAATAGTCAAATTAATTGAGAAAATAAAATTATTCAAAAAATACTTCTATATATACAAATAATTATAATATGAATGTTTCGTTCTTTTTTTTTTTGTTGTTATTATTGCCTCTTGTAACCTTAGTATTATTATTATGAATATAAAAAAAATAATATGTTATAAACTTCAAATAACTTAACAACAAATATGCATCTAAAAAATTGTATAAGTGAGAAGTCCATTTTTTTTTTTTACTTCAAAAAATTAATGAAATTGAAATTTGCGAAAAAAACTGCAAATAACTTTTTTACGCTAATTTTGAAAAAAAAAAAAATTAATAGCATTTATTGGAATTGTAAAAGAAACACAAACCTACAAATATTTTTTTCGTACTTACAAAAACAAAAAAGTTATGGAAAATAATGTTGTCAAAAAAAGAACCCACGAGAACTGGTTCATTTTTGCAAATATTTTAAAAATTATCAAATAAAATGTTCCCGAAATTGAAAATACTGTGTTGGCTACGTTGCGATGGTATTTTTTTGTCCAAAAAACATCGTCTTGGGGCATATCCTCTTAAAAAACTGAAAATTGTCGTTTGATGAAAAAATGGAAAAAAGATTTCAGTGAAACATCAATTTATAACTGAAAAATTTATATACAAACGAATCTCCAGACAAATTTCTACAAACTTTATTCCATTTACTAACCCCATATTTCATTGGAAATTCATTTTCTTGCACCTGAAATAAACGACATAACAATTTATGCAGATTTCTTTTTTAGCCCATAACTTTTTTTTGATTTTGAATAAATTTAGGAAACGTAGATATTCGTACCTTGTGTTGCCTGGCTTCATATTTTGGACGTTTTTGGCGTACAGTCAACACCAAATAGTTTTTGCAAGCTGTTGTTGCGTTTAGGCATCATCTTCATCGAGTAATGCATGCAATTCAGCGTGTTCAAACTTTTTTGGTGGGCGACCGCACTCTTCATTTCTCACGTCAAAATCACCATTTTGGAATTTTTCAAACCACCTGAAGCACTGTGCTCTGCTTAGAGCATGTCCACTGTAAGCTTCCACAAGCATTTGATGGGATTGAGAAGCGTTTTTATTCAATTTGTAACAGAAAAGCAATGATGCCCGCTCATTGTAGTTTGTAGGCACAAAATTAGACATTTTTACGAGCGAAGAAAGTGCATTGTTGAATGAAACTATACAAACAATGAATTAAATATTGTTGACACATGTCGAAATAAGCGTTTAGATTCTTGTACCGGGTTATCATGTCTAACTGGCAGCACCGAGGGACCAATAGCCGAAAGTCTCCTTTCATAGGTACATACCTAGTATATTCAGATGACCAAGCTAACTTAACCAGAACCACAGTCCCAAATCCAATGGTTATTCCTTTGGTAATAAATCCGTCATAATAATGTAGGAGTTATTTGAATGTATGAAGATTGCAAATAAGAACCAAATGGATTAATTTATCCAGAGGCTTTGCCACCATTCATCATTTGGGGCTTAGAACTAAAAATTATCAACACCGAAATATTTATATTAATAGTTTTTGTTTTATAAATACAGTCATGCACATAAGTCCACATTTTTACTTAGATACTCTATTATTATAAAAACAACAAAAAGAACACACACGATAGGATAAAATGATTATAATAAGAAATATTTATTGGTAATAATTAATGATCTAGACTTTATCTACTTTGATAAACAGAAAAATTAATATATTTTATTTTAGAGGCAATCATTTAATAAAATACATGCCAAAATTATTGACAACCTTTTAATTAATAGTAAATTGTGTAAACTTTATTTCTGATAACTTCAACTAAACTTTTATTATAATTTACAATTAAGTTCAAACAAGCTGTGGAAAGAATATTTTACCCCCTTCAACAATAAATGACTCAATTTCTTGGATATTTATGGATTTTCTGATTCAAATCCTTTTCCAATTGTTCTTTGGTAAACTTTAATCTTGCTCTAAGGTGTCATGGTTTGAGTAATGGTATCTTTCTTGGACGTCTCCTATGATAGCTTTCTTTTTGAGGCATTCTAGATATCATTCTTCGTGGAATAGTAATTCCATTCTTCTCTAAATCATCTAAAATCACCTTGACAAATGTCCTGAGTTTAATTTAATTTAATTTCTTGTTTCATTACCACTTTTCTTTGCAAGGGAGGAGATAGTTTTGATGGCCAATCAGTTATTTTACTTTTACAAACTTCTCGATATTTATTTATTATATTGCGACATCCAAAAAGGCTCTCAATGAAGGATTAAAAGTACTCATATTAAAGAAGCTCTCGACTCTTCTAATCTTCTTGTTTGAGTAAAAACATATTAAAAGTGATATTCTAGACTCGGATGAAAAAAATACAACAAATATCTAGAACTGACGATGAAAATAACCGAAACATTTTAAGGGTGACAATACATATGTGCATGACTGTATGTATGTATATGATAAACAATTTTTTTATGGGAGAGAGGTCATAAACTTTTGGGAGGGGCTTGAGCCGCTCCCAAAAGAGACTACGTATAACAACGGCCCTGACTATATATATTTATTCTATGAACGATGGTGCGCTGATGGATCTAAAATAATGACCACTGGTGGCGTGGTACAAGTCTCACTGAGGAGGGCATTTCTAAATTTTAGCGTCCCTACTGTAGAGATTTACAAACGTATATTTAAAATAAAAATTAGCTCTTGAATAAAGGAATGTTGGATCTTCTGGCGCCCTGTGATTTTTTTTTAAAAGAAATTTCGAATCTTTTTCGATTTTAAATTTAATTTAAATAAAACACGAGACCCTTTTTTTTATAAAATAGCATTTATATATTTGATTGAAAGACTTATATTTTGAAAATGATACTTTTTTATTTAAGAAAGAAAAAAAAACATTTCGATAGAACACCTTTTTTACTAATGGGGTGAGACGAATTGCTGCTCTTATAACTCAAACACTAGTCTATCAGGGAATATTTAACCAACTAACTCTATTTAACTATTAAAATCACCACAAATAGTTGATTTTTTTAAATGATAATAATTTAAGAATGTAAGGTAGTATTTGGGTTTGAGAAAAAAAAATACTCATCACCATCAAAGAGTCTTTGCTCATGGTTATTTAAAAAATTTGATGAAGAACAACTCTTAGAAACGTACTAGAAAATTATAATGTGTCAACTTACTTGGTTGTCGAAAAGCTCCAGCATACCTTGAGTTATTACTTCATTCTAAAAATATGTAATTAAAATCACATTTTTCTAAAAAATACAAAAAACCTAATACAAATATATTACTTTGTTTTTAACCCTTTTTGCCATCAACAGATGACAAACTCAAAGTTTACCTACAAAGAGCACTCTTAAATAAGATTATTTGTGTTCCCTTATCACTATTTTTACTCCATATTTACAGATTTCATATGTTGTATAGGTCATATTTGAAAATAATGATTAACTTATTTTACAAAATATGTTTAATTTTCAAGCGTATATCTGAATTTCATTATCTTAAAAAAATCAACTTCAAATATATAGAAGTCGTAAAATATAATACTCCAAAAACTTGATTTGACAATTTTTTTAAATGTTGATAAGCACTAGTTTCGATCTTAAAATCCTAGACCAGTGTTCGATTGTTATCATTTTTAGTGAACCGAACTAATTCGTTCTTTTAAAAACGTTCGTTCTGCATCAGTTTCTAAGAAAAATTTGCTCTAGATCGGTACCAAAGAAAATTTATATATGAATAGGTCCAATATAAAATTTTGGTCTAGAGTTTAGATTAAACCCACGGCTCTGGAGCTGCATGCAGCTCTTTAATCCTGATGCTCTGTGATGGGGTTAAGTAAACAGTAACATTTCAGTTCTGTCAATTACTGTTTTTTAAATAAGTCTAAAATGATAGCTAATAATATTTTTTGTTTGCTAAATGCATAATTAAAATTTAAGTCTGCTTTTTTAATTCATTTGAAAGAAATCTTGAGCTTGGCGTTCTTTATTAGATTTTAGGAGTTTGAAGAGTAATTCAGAAAGTCAAAATAAAAATAAAAGAATAGCAATTATTAGCTTCCTTTCAGATGCCAAAAAAAAAGTATTTTCGGCTCTGAATGTTTTCTTTTCTGTGATACGAGTGTCCAAATGGTTCTTTGAGTGTAAAAGGTTGTTAACTTGTGGCCTAGACTGATCCTATAGTCTGCCTTTCTCATTTGAATCCTAATTTACATCATTACATATTGATGACGTCATGTTTGTTTCAAAATGGTGAGTATTGACCTACAATAACGTCATATGAAGATAAATGTGTTGTATGAATCATATTTGTACAACTCATAGTGTACTCCACTATAATACACAACTTGTATACACCTAGAAATGATATGGTGAGCAGCTATCCTTATTTTACATCCTATCAGGACACTTTTTGTGTACAGACAGGATGTAAATGTCTGGTTTTTCGTAGGACAAAAACTTGTAAATTGACTTTAAAAAAGTTGAATATAAATAAAGAACATACACCAGATAAGACCGAACCGAAAAAATATTTGGGTCTTACGGAGAGTCTCAACACTAATAATCATATACTACTATTAATATTGTGTTGATGTTTTTTTACATGTTGAATTAATTTAAAAATAAGGTCCACTATATAAGAGAATAAACAAACCTAGTAGGAGGCGTCCTTGATTGTTTCAGAAGGTACATAAAGTAAATAATGGTTTCCAAATTGAAGACCTATTTGGAAGTAAATCATACATGTAAACTAGGGATGTGTCCGGGTAGTACCCGTACACATAAATTCAATTAAAAATATGCAAAAACTGTTACCCTGCGGTTAACTAATCGTCAATGGGCGAAATTAAAAAAAAATATTCGAATCCATATATATTTGAGGGTACTCGTCTTTTCCCAAATATTTGTCTTATGGTTGACCCAGCACCAAAACTTACGAAATGCCAAAGTATATATAAAAAAATTAATAACTACTCGTTGGTAATCATGGATGAAGATTTTGATTCTCTAAATTTTGTTGCCAGCGGTCAATATTTTTCTATATTTCAGAAGCAACAATATCCTAACTGCAATATGCCATGAATTTATTCATTTCGAAACCATACTATGTGGTATGTGGTAACCTGCAATGCATTGTTGCACTAACTATTATCCGCAGGGATGTGCAACCCCTATTATTAACTTTGAACAAATATAAGTATAACAATAGTTGACTTCAACAGCTACAGGTACTAACAGTGTAAACTTCGTCAGCAATTTTCAGTTTTGTCTCGTCTTCGTCATCATTTCGTCAGTTTTTGTCTTGGTCAGAGTTTCGTCTTCGTCAGATTTTCGTCTTTGCCACTTTCGTCTTCGCCATGATTTTCGTCAGATTTTCGTCTTTGTCTCGTTTTCATCATGATTTTTATGAAATTTTCGGCTTTGTCATGAAAAAAAGCTTCGTTGGCGAAATAATTTCGTCTCGTCATGCTTGACGGAGTTAACACTGGTTACTAGTATACAAAAAAAACTACAATTAAAGTGACAAAAACTTATCATTCCAATCAAAGAATTATAAATTGATTGATTGTGTTTGAAAGTTCATATCGGGCCAAATTGTAGCTTTATAAATCAAATGAAGAATGCAAACTATAATGGACATTTTAAAAAATATTTATGCAAACTATAATTGATTGAAATATATCAGGTTAGGAATCAACTTTTTAAGACAAAACTGTAAAAAAAAAAATTTTTTTTAAGCAAAACTATTGAGGAAATTTTTTTAAATTTTTTGAACAAAACTTTTTGTGAACATGTCCCCTCAATATGGCCGCCCTCGGCAGCAATCCCAGACTCCAAACGGTGGCAGAAAGCTTTGTAGAAGTTGATGATAAACTTCTCGGACAAGTTGTTCAACTCCTTCACAATGGTTGTCTTTAGGGTGTCCATGTTTGGGTGAGATGTCCGGTTAGCCTCCCTCTCCAAAGTGCCCCACACAGCAAAGTCCAAAGGGTTCAAATCCGGCGAAGATGATAGCTACATGTCCCTGGGCAAAAAATCAGCGATTTTGTCAGCGCAGAACTTGTGGTATTTGGTCGATATGTGTGAGGGTGCACCATCTTCGGTACACACATTGTTGCCCTCTGGGTAGGTTGCCTTGTAGTAGGCCTCCTGCCTGATTTTCTCCCAAGCCTTAAAAAAAGGGGAGACATATTCTTACTGTCGGATGCCACGACCCCCAGGACCATTCTTTGGTCCGGATATTTTGTGATGAACACCCCCTTGACCTCCTCTGGACATCCCCCAAGCCAATGGTCGTTCTGATGGTTGTAGAACTGGTCCACGGTGAAAATCTTCTCGTCAGAGAAAATTTTTACTGTAGATCATTTGCCTTGATCCACGCACTAACTTTCTTGCACCTCTGTAGTCTCCTTTCCTTCAGAATGTCTGTCAACAGGTAGCGTGGGGTCCTTGTTTAAGAGGAAACCCCAAGTCCTCCTTCACAGCCTCCTGATTGTCCCCTCGTCCACGTCAAACTCGTTAGAGGCAATTCATGGATTTTGTGGGGTCTTCCTTGATCTTACTCTTCAGGTTCTCCAAACGCAGAATCCCTTTCAAGTTGTGTCCTACACTTCTTTTTTCCTTGATCTCTGCAACCTCAATTTTGTCATCCAGAAGGTCTAAGATCCTCTGCCTTTTTGCTTATTGTTCACGCATGAGGAAAGACTTGAGAAATGTTTATAATTGTTTACTTATGCAAAAAGGACAGGAGATTCGGATTATGAAGGAAAAAGTCACTAACCATCTGTAATTTAATTACAGAATTAGCATTTATTAATAGTCCACTCTTTGCCTCCAAACCCAGTAAATATATATATATATTTATTTTTTTTTGAGAAATAAATTACTAGACTTTGAATCATTGCTTTCAAATATAAATATATTATAGTATAACCTCATCAACTCTTTTGACATACTATATGGGGGGAGTTTTATATAATTTTTTTCTAAATTTATACAAGGTTACGTTTTTGTGGTTTTGTGGGTTTCATTAACATTTAATTCTTTTAGAGACAAAACCTAAATATAAAGTATTCACTATTGCGGGTGCTCATGAATGCCAGAGAGTAACTTTGATTAATATTTGAGTACTTACAAGTGTAAGTCCAATGTAGAATTGAGAATCGAGATTGAAGTAATTCCTGCTTATGTCCTTGCTATATATTATGGAGTTGGATTCGTGTTGATTTCTTTCTACTCGTGGCTGCTACCATGCAGCACATCGAATAAAACGTCATGAGAGATACGCTGCAATTCCCCAATACATGTTTTGCTATGTCTATTTTGGGTGTTTTATATTTTTACATACCGTTAGGTCATATTTTATACAACTAAAGTAATACATTTATATTTCAGTTAGAAGAAATTCATTTTAATTCAGTGAGAGCGTGCACACTCTTTCTTACAATGGTCTTGTTCGTTGTAGACATAACCTACATAACAACAACGAATAATTTCTTCATTTTCTCAAATAAATTATTATTTTTTGGCGGAAAACAAATGGAAATCAGGTTTGTTTTTTAAAAAATATGTACATTTATAAGAAAATATTATCAAGTGTTATGTCACATTGATTCATTCACATATTATACTTATGCTACATACCATATAAAGAAAATACAAGAGGACGAAGGGGCAAAGTCTTGAAAAACAACGTCGACACAATATGTTAAATGAACTTCATTCATTCTCATGAAACATCGTTTGTTGTTGTCTCTCTATGAGTACTATGAGTCATCATCCTCCGTATTCAAAAACATACATTTACAAATATATATTTATTTGTTATTTCCCCGGCCATAACACACACTTTACGTAATTCTACTAATATCTGTATCTAGTCACGCAAGCATGGATCATAATGATAAGTAGTTTTTACATAGGTTTACATATATGTATATTATTGATGGGCTTTGATCTAAATATCATCCTATAAGACTGTTATGATTTTTATTTAATCAAAGTCATTCCGTCCCTTACAGTAGTTTGGTCCGGGCTCGTCTCAAAGAGTTTAGATCGCTCTCAATTAAAATTCAGTCTAGATCGATTCTTTAGATGAGTTGCTGATGATATCAGTTGTGTTTTATACATTGTGAGCATCGAAAAACAATAACGTCATAACATGAAAATAAATTTATTGCATTAGTCATGTTTGTGCAACTTAAATAAAACAGAAGTGGGGAGACAAACGGTTTTTAGATTTAGACCGAAAAAATGTGTTCACAATTTGAAAAAGAAAGAAATTTCTGCCTAAAATCGTGGTCTGGATCGAAATATAGGTCCAAATCGGTCTAGAAAATATATCTTTTGACCAAAACGAAAAAAAAAATCGGTTTTAACACAGTCTTGAATATGTATTACAACAGTTGGTTGTGGGTCCTTTTACAAACAGGAGTAGAGACAGATACAATTTTAGCTTGATAATGATTAGATAGTGACAATTTTTAGCCATGTCTAAGGAAGGATTACAGGTAGAGAGATACTATAACACCTTAGAAAAAGGTGACAAGAACTTAATCCTTTGTACAAATAAGATTTTTCTTTAACAATTTTTAAACTAACAATATTCATTCTTGAGAAATTTTTATTTATTTTAATAAAATATGTTATTTCTCAAATTATGTTCTTTCTAAGAAAGGTTATTTGTCAAATTTTGCCATAATTTTTATTTATTGTCAACTTACTTGTTAAATTTTGAAAAAAAAAAAAAAAAGGAATCTTAAATTTGTATAATAAGGCAAATTTTGTCTTAAAAAAAGGTATTCCTCTGTTTTCTAAAATAACTATTTTTCATATTTGGCATTGATGAAAAAGAACATTCTGTCAAAATTGTCATAGATTTGCCAAAAAAACAACCTCCCATCAAGAAAAGTTCTTATAACTACTTTGGAAGTAAATAATTTACATTGCACAAACATATATCAGATCAAAGTGTGTTTTTCTCTTTATGTGTGTAAAGGTCAAATAGAATATCCCTATCCCGCATCCTTAATAGTATATAACAATCTTTATTGTATATCTCAATATTTCCTCCAAAAAGATAAAGAAAATATTTAATTACTAGTTAGTTAATTTTTCCCACCTATAAAGTAGTTAGGAGGATGTAGTTCAAAGCTTAATAACAGCTAATTTGTGATCAACGTCACTAACCCAAATAAGTAAACAAATCAAACAGGTGAAACTAAGATTTTTTTTTCTTTAGGGGCGGATGAGGGGTCCTTTTGACAAAACTTATAAAATTTAATAATTTTAAATAGAATTTAATGCGGATGATTATTTTGGACAAATATCAAATTTTAAGAAAAATTAATTTGACAACATTCATTTCATTTTTGTCATATTTTTTTCAAAATGTATTTTTGATTTTGAAAAAAACAAAACAATTATTTTGTTTGTTATGAAATATTTCAAATGCTAATAAGGTAATTTCATTTGTCAAAAACAACCGCTGTCTATCACATAAAATATCAAAAATTTGACAACAAATTAAAAAAAATACTCAATTCTAAAATTATTAGCCCTCTAAAAGAATAATGGAGTAGAGAATGTTTTGGGGATACCATTGTGATAAAGCTCTCATGTCAACAACCAATTAAGTACCTTGATCCCTCTTCCTTATTGATTTATACTCATGTCGGCATAGTATTACAAGGATTTGTATATAAAATCACGTGATTTAGTATTATTGTTAGGTTAAAATAGTACTCAAGTTTAGAAAATAATCGAATTTACTAAAGTCACCAATTTTTTCTATTCTATTAATCTATTAATTACTCGAACTTTCTTCGTTGACTTTAGTTGAGCTCGAATAATCAAAACTTAAAACATTCAAACAATGATTAGTCACATTTCTAGTATAACTTAAGAAGACGGTAAAAAACTATTGATATTGTATTAAAAAGAAGAAATCATATTACATATGTGTAGTGTTGGATCGGTCCTATGAATTATTTCCTATCACAAAAATGCACTATATAATTTGTTGTCAGCTGTTGATTCCCTTGTCTCACATGATACGTAATGGCTATTTCATAATGTATTATTTATTATAAATAAACGAAGTAATAAGTTATACCATAACTTCCCTGAGATTTGAAAAGTAAAAATGAAGAGAAACGTAAAAAAGGCGCGTTATACGTGGTGCCAAAAGGAATATTGTTATTTATTGCAGCAATTTTGGAACTAACATATTCATACCATGAGGAGAGTTAGAGAAAGATTGTTAAATATTGTTGCAAAATATACATTTCATTTATAATACTTAAAAAAATAAAAAATAATGTAACTTGATTCAGATTAATAATGTTAAAGAAATTACATCAAATTTTCATTTTTTTCGACATTTTAATAATTTTCAAATCAAAACACGTCCATGATGGACCATTTTTGGACGTTTGATGATTATTTTCTTATTTAGAGGAATAAAATGCAAAATAAAAAATATCTGGCGATACAATTTTTTAAACTTTTCTCATTACGGGCACCCTAATATATATATACATATTGACCATCTTATTAATTCTGTGAATATATTTTTGGCTAAAAATACAAATGTATTGCTACGCTTATAAAAAAATATTAAAAAAAAGATATTATAATTCAGTATGGAATAAAATACTATTAAGGATTTTCATATTATTGAATTTACTGGTATATTTATTTAATTCACTTTTTTTAAATTGAGAACTTAAGAGATAAATAGCAGTTGGTAACATGGACTTATTTGTCTAACTACCAGATGATTTTGGGCCTTTTTTCTGTTTCTTTGCAAATGAAAGATTGCTACATACAATAAAGGTAACAATGAGCTTATCCGTCTTTTCCACCCTTCTTTTCAGTATTTCTTCTAAAGTGGTCCAATCTTTTTAATTATTCAACAGTCCTAAGAACTAATTAGTCCTACAGCCCTAGATATCCTTTTAGGTTATAAAAACGAAGAAAATAATGAACGAAAGCTAGAAAGTTCTTTAATTACCTCTAGCCACAAACCTCCTACTCTAAACTTCAAATAGTTTTTCTCTTTAAAAGAAGTTAAAATAACACTTCAAAAGCTGAAATGACTAAATCGTTTGGGCTGTTGTAGTTACCATAAAATACCGATAATGACATGCCCTACAACTGACTCAGTCTTTTTTTTTTAGACCAATCAAACTCTACATGTGCATTCTTATTCCCAAAACTGCAATTCGATCAAACTCAAAAGTTCTTACTCGAATCTAACACTAAGGTTATAATAAATATCAGTTCATTTTACGTGACTTGAACCACAGAAAATTACCATATGGATCCTGTTATAATAATGTTTCAAAAACTTCATTCATTGTAAGAAAATGGTCCATGTTGGGTATTGAAAACAAAGGCAATATCGTTTTAAAAAAACAATTATTAGGACCAACATTTAAACATACTTAGCTAACTCTACATAGGTAATAGTATTCAAATCACTACAGCACATTTATTTATTGGTTTGAACTCTATAATTTTTCAATTTATATGCAAGCAAAATTCAATTTTATTGTTTTTATAATTGTATGTAATACCCTTCTATAAAAAATGAACTTTAAAAGCCTGATAAAAAAGAAGAATAAAACGAGGCCTATTTTAAATGCCTACATAATATGTATGATTCGACCTTCGTCTCATTGTTTTTTTTGGAGGGGATTTGAATGTACATATTTATTTTCCAACCTCAATTTGCTTACTACTCCTTACCAAGAATGATTTTTTCTGTCTTTAATTGCAGAAGAAGAAGGATAATTTAAAAAAAAATGAAATTAGTATTAATAAGTATCATTAAGGGAAAAGTGATTATCGTAAATTTCAATATAACTATTTTTAAATAAGGAAAAATAAACACTCTTTTATTTATAATTGTATGATATTGAAACTTCCTTAAATTGAAGGCATTTACAGGCATAATAATGCATTTTTACTCAATTTATTAATATCATGCATAAAACAAATTTTTCAAGGATGTAAGTGCGTATTTTTATTATTTAAGGCTCACTGAATGAGTACAAATCTGTATTGAATTCTGTATGACTATAAATTTGTGACTTTACCTATAATTTAATTGAAAAATGAATAATACATAGTCAATTTTTATAAATTTAAAGTAGATATAACTCTAATTTGTTTTTGTGTACTTAGTACTTTTTAGGTCATAAGTTTACATTTTTAATTAATAAAACTTTTAAAAACATAAAATATTTAGTTAACAGCTTAACATTTTATGGTTAAAATACATAAATTTCAATTAATTATGTAAATGCAATCATCTCATATACAACAGATATTATAATAACGAAATCTATCTATCTACTTTTTATTAACATAAAATGGTCATTTTTAAAGATTTTTTTTTTAAACCAATAAAATACGAAGCATGCAACAATTGAAGATATATTTAAATCAATATAGCTTCTGTTGGACTCAATAACAGCCTCAATTCCAGTCCTGAAGCGTGCACAGCCCCTTGAAAATAGAGCCCGATCTAAATTATTGAATTCTAGGACGATGGACTTGACTTCTTGGTGGTGTGAAGATCTCTTTTTACCTTTTACTCAAGGTAGCTCCCTTTAAAATAATCCATCACATCCTGTTTAGAGGAACTAGGATGTCAAATACCTTGGGAAGCTAGTCATACGAGTGCTCCTGGAGCCAATCCTAAGACGTTTTGAATCAAGAGGGACTTCCTTAACTCTACAACCCTTCCTTTGTCGATCTCTGTTATCTTTAAGACATCAGCTAATATCTAGATCATTGTTCAACAAAACCATCAGTACAGCATACCTGCATTTAGTTTCTGAATGGCTGAGAGGCTTGAAATCTTTTCTTGTTGACTCCATGGCGGTGTTTTGGCTACTAAGTGAAACATTTCTATTTTATGTTTTATACAAAAAAAAAAGTTGTAATCATATATGCCGGTACAATCTGGAAATATCAAGTGTCAGATTTCGTTGTTGAACCCTGTACATATTTTGTAATTTAAAAATTACACAGATAATTTTATAAAGCCAGAAAAAGTAGTATCCCTATTATTATATTGGTGTCCCCTTCAAGGTCACTTTTAAAGCCAACAAGAGTAGTTTGTAACAAATAATCTACCTACATTCAAACCTGGCCCAAGAGTAGCCTGTTTTAAGCATATTATCTGTACTAAGCGGGCAGATCCAGTTTTCAATTTTAACGTTGTTAAAAAAAAATCTTAAGTAAAAAATTTAGTTTAAGAGGTCATCTGCAGTAAGCGATTGCTTTTCAGTTTACCTTGCCTAACTACTTAATAAAATTTTACTTTATTTGATTTTATTTCTTAGTTTGCACAAAATCTAAATGATTACTGATTAGGGTTGACTGTTTTTTCCTTTGACAAAATTATTGGATTTGGAAGGGATAAACATGTTGAGTTATAAAAAACATAAATTAAATGAGCTTCAACTATTATAAAATAGAATACCTGAAGGTAAAGTTAAGTTTAATATAACTTATCGTCGCTAATAAATATGATGAGGCATTGTACAGCAGAGGATAAATGAAAAGAAGGATTATTAAATGTATAGACTCATATAGTGTACATCTGGATGTGACATATCCATGCTTAGAAATCCCCTCCCTCTCCATCAAAAATAGATGTTTGGATTGGTAAAAAGGAGTTCAATTAATGAAGCTGATTAAAAGGTAATTAGAACACCCAAACTTTAATGTTTGAAACTGGATTTCTTAACAGTAACAGTGAGTTAGACTATAATTTTTGTGTAGCTTCATAAATCTAGTAATTTAGTTACTGACCAAAATTTCACACTACTAGCTCTAACTACTCATCAAATATTAGCAACACACCCTAGAACCACCCAAGGATCTTTTTTGACGCCTGCACAATATAACATTATTTCATTACGTGATATCCCTTAAATACTTTAAAATATTATTGCAGACTATCAAGTTGATCATTCTTTCTACTCCATGGCATTTAATCTCATTCATACTAAGCTATACATTTATTTCACATTTTGAACTGTTAACACTCTAATATTTTGCCTTCAACTTTATTTTTATTATTGATAAACTTCATTGTTATGCCTTAAAATGTCTCAGAAATAATAACAAAGAGTTTCAGCCGAATCACCTTAAAATTTCTGTAAAGTTTATGAGAAAAACAATCCAAAGACGAAGAAACCCATCATTTCATTTATTTTGATATCATTGGCGAGTTCATTGAAATTGATCTTTAGTAATCAAATGTAGATAAAGCTTAAAGGGATGCCATTTATGCTTAAGACAATGGTGTCTCTGCAGTTGGAGGTGCATAATGTAACCAATGCAGGTTCAATGACCTTCAAATACTTTCAGTCATAATCTACAAAGTGT
Source organism: Lepeophtheirus salmonis (assembly GCF_016086655.4). Lineage (NCBI taxonomy): Eukaryota > Metazoa > Arthropoda > Copepoda > Siphonostomatoida > Caligidae > Lepeophtheirus > Lepeophtheirus salmonis. The sequence continues at coordinate 49,175,182 of NC_052131.2, read as the reverse complement.
GGAACTGTTTGGACAAAATTAGGAACTAATAGAACTAATGAAGCTGTTCATAATTCAGTATTCAACATATTCATATGTAAACCGGGACCTGGCTCAGCTGTTTTAAGGAAAATTGATCTCAATTCAATGCTGATGATTGATGGGAAGATCATTGTTCGTCATTTCAAAAATGCACCGTTGTTATAGGTAAACGGGTGATGGATGATTGGAATATGTCAAAAGAAGAACTTGTGTAGTTTATTAAACTTATGTATCACTGAGGCGTATTAAATTGGTCTAAGATATCCGTTCAAAAACTTTGGACGACAATGTGGGGTGTTCAATTATTCAAGTACACAATGATCCATCCGAAATTGTTTACGAGGCATCCTTATATTTTGAGATTATATTTACAATCCGAACGATCAAAGAGACTCGGACATGACAAATTTGCAATGATTTACCAAGTCTGGAATAAAATGTAATATTCCCCTATATGAAGTAACATTTGATCAATATTTGATCCCAAGTAAAAGCCAGTGTCCATTTATCAGCAATAAATCGGGTAAATTTATAGTTGTTAGCGAATGTAAACAGTAAATATTGATTTACAGCCCCACCTTACCTAGGAATGGATTACACAAGCCAAAAGAAATGTATATTTAGGATAACATGCTGTGATGTCCTTACTTAAGGATACTGGAAGGATATATAGTATATAATTTTATTGCTAAAAAATAAATTTAAAAAAATTCATTTAGAGACAAATGCTCTATTTCTAAAAAAATTAAACAAAACATTATTTTATAAATAAAAAAAACCGTCATATTAAAAGTGAACCAAATTATTTACCAAGAAAAGTGTTTTATTATTTTGGAAGAAAAAATTAAAATGGGCGATATTTTTCTCCCCAAAAGTCCCCTTTTTTTCTATCAAAAAAACAAGGAGATTTCAGTAGGAATATTTGAAAAAATATCCAGCATTGCATATATCTATATATTTATGCAATTATTCATAGCAAAGAAAAGAAATGGCGCCATAACCAACAATTTATAACAAATATACAAGTTATAACTAGTTCGAAGGGACGTCACAATCTTAAAGTTTATACCTGGCAGTTTTAATTGCGCAGATCAAGAGTGGCCTTGTAGAAAAATTTCAAATTGATATATCTCGGCTTCCACTTTGAATTTCGCACTAAAAATGGATTTGCTGTGACTGGCTGAATTCTTTCTTTCATGTGATACTTTGTTAACAGAAAAAACCAATGCCATAAGAGCTGATCATTGTCCAAAGCTTTTGAATTACTTTCAGAACAAAGGGCTTCAAAAGTAATTGTGCTCGTCAAAGATAAAAAGTTTGTGGTGGACGCAGAAATTAATGGATCAAATTCAAAAACCATCACCTGTGATCCAATTGAAGTCCCACCAGTTTGAAGCCCAAGAGTCCAATCGGAGCCATGGTTCTTGGAGCTGTGGCCAAGGGCATTTCTATAACGCCACCACATTTCAACGAGGCTGGATTTAAAACCAACCCAGCTGAATACCTGAAATTCTGAAGGACGACTTTCTACCCTGGATGGAGGAGAAGTTTGGCTTGAACAATGTGGTACTTAAGCAGGACTCTGCAACGTGCCATGCCTCTAAGGCAAACTGTATTTCCAATTTGAGAGGGTTCCGTTTTGTGTGAAGACTGAAATTTAGCCTAACAATAATCCAGATTGACAACATTCTTGATTACTATCTATGGGACATCTTTCAAAAACAGGTCAACTAATGCTCTTCAAACAGTGTTAGGTATCTAAAGGCTAACATCACCAAGAACTGTAGGATGATCCTGGCTAATCATATAATCAACGATGCAGCACGATTCAGGCCAAGAATCACAAAGGTTGTTGAAGCTGGAGGAAGTTACACCGAATGAATCAAAACACAAGATCACTAGAAACAACTTCAGTATTTTTCATTAGAGTTGATCAATAAATGACCATGCCCTAATTATTATAATTTGCCAAGAATAAATTCCCAATTTAATCTAAGTCTAAGGGAATGCAATAAAATGGCAAAAAATGACATTTGAAGATTCGAATGAGTCATAAAAAAATAATATGTACAAATATGAGATAAATGAAGATAATGTAGAAATAAAATAAATAGTGATGTAAGAATAAAATATAACTTTTAGATGCAGATTCTTCACTACTTGTTCTAAAATTTTGGAGGATGTCCTCAATTACATACGCTATTTTTAAACTATGGATTAAAATTGAGTCTGTATGATATCTCAAATCCAATTTGAAAATCCAACGCTGTCTTGACAAAACTTTGAAGGGGCCTAGATAAGTAGGCCCATGGTGTAGGCTTTAACGGTTTGTTTTTCACAAATACTCATGAATTTGCCTGAGGGACTTGATTGGAGATTCCACTCTTCTCAGAGGGTCTGGGAGGATTTTTGGGGCTCCATGTTTAATGTTCATAAGTTTTTGTTTTTTTAAAAATAGGTGCCTATTGTTAAGACTAATTAAAAATTTTGTCAGTTACAAGGGAGGTCTTAGAAACGTAAAGGTTATAAAAAAAAGTATTTTATTTCTTCAGAAAACATAAGGTCAGGAACATTATGTCAAAAAAGTCCTCCAGCAATGCCCTCTCCCCCCCACAAAAAAAAAGTAATTGTTGCAGATTCCCTATGACGTCACCATGATATAATTTGGCCTCCCACTTGCAAATGCATTCTGGCACTAGTGTCTCTCCAGCAATATGTGTCATAAGAGTTGAATAGAAACGTTCGAGGATTCAATTTATTTGTAGATGGTACGAAGTTGTATGTAAATCTTTAGAACCATTGTTATCGTCTTGTATTTAAAAAAATTGGGCTATTTTTTTTTATAGTTAATCATGGGTTGTTAGCAAAAATTAAAGCCAGAAGCAAATATCAGAGCTAAATGATTTCTGTTATATAGATAAAAAACAGCACAATATATAAATATTTAGTACATTTGTATGGTGGTAGGATTTACAAATGGCAAAAAAAACTCTCTAAATTAAACTAATATATATATATATATATCTATACATATAAACCCATAATAAAGGGTTCAAAGAAGTTGATCAAAGGAATTTTTATTTTTCAAGAAAAAAATGAGATTTTAAGATAATAAAATAAAGCTATTGTAAAATGATAATGGTTTGTACAACTATCTAAGAACATACATACATAGACTATCTTGAAGAAGGAGAGAAAAGAAAATGTCAGAATATTTGTAACCATAATTTACCAAGTTTTTAAAGGATTAATATATAAATGCTTTGACATTTTCATTTTAAGACATTTACATTGATACAGAGAAGTAGGCAACCAAAGGAACATATGTATAAAGATAAACAGAAACTTCCTACTGGCAATAAAACTAACTCCAAAAGAGTACTTTTCGTCTACCTTATTTGTTGAGAGGGCCTCTCCATTATCAATAAATATGTTTTATATACATTCATGTTTCAGTAAAAGTTGTATTATTTATTTAAAGAAGCAATTACCCTCTATTTTGACAGAGAATACCAATATTTTGTGAGAAAAAGGAGGAAAAAGTTTTTTTAGTAGTTAATTAACTTTTTTATGACATGTCTATTAAAAAAATAAAGCTTTTAAAATGGTTCATTCTTTATTTCTTCACACCTGTTTCATTATTTTGATAAGATTTTTATCTTTGTTAAACTGGCCAAAGGAAACAGCGTTTACATATGTACCTGTATATGATCTCTATGATATACCTACATACAATTCAATTATAACTTAAAAGCCTCCAGGTAATTTAAACACTTTTTATGCGGTGGCTATAGGTGATTGTAGACTTACTTACTTAACCAAATGACTTCCCCTCACCTTGGGCATCATGTGTCAGGGTATGACTCAGCTATATATGCATGTACAGAGTTGTAAATCCTATACATTTCGTAGCGTGTGAGTTTCTTTTTGGTAGGAACCTAAAAGAGTGTTTTCTTATTCATAAAGATTCTTAGTACAAAGTGTAACCATGAGTGTATTATGGACTTATGAATAACGGAGATCAATCTTGAGAAGCTCTTGGGAGTTATACGTAAAGAAGGGGACATTGTCTAAATATAAACGATATATCTACTGAAGGATATCTTTAAATAAAGTATAGTGCTCCTTACTCCCTAATACGTTTGAATTTTCAAAATCGGGATAAATAATTAATAAGAGCACTAATATCTGGCAGATTACAAACATATTTTTTCTTTTTAAACGAGGATTAGGACAATTTTTACAATTCTAGCTATAAATAATGATTAAAATTGACTGAATCTTGTAGCTCCACTTTTTTTTTTTTTTTGGAGTTGTCAAACTAGAGAGTAAATTTTCTTTTTATAAGCTGTTGTCATTTTTATTTAATTTCTGAGGAGTGCATTTATTTTTCTACAACAACATATCGTTGATTTATACGACCCGAAAGGAATAAAAGACGGAAAGTCTCCCATCTCCTTCTTTATTTATTCCCCCCCCCCTTTCCTCATCGCAGCTCCATGTAGCTGATATAATGAAACGCCATGACAGCTAAGCTGCTCTTCTCCAAACATTATCAGGGATACTATGCTGATTTTTGACTTTTCAAGCCCAAAATACTCCCGATAAACATCACTGATTATAAAAGTGGGACACAAAGTAAAATTGACGATAGAAAATGAATGAATGTCTGCTTATGCCCTTGTATAACACAAATGAGGGCTTTGTTAATTTCTTCCCTCTCATAGCTACAGCATGTAGTTAATCTAATTAAACGTAATTATAGATAAACTACTAACCTCCAATACATTCTTCAAATTGTCAGGATTACCATATTAATTTGTGGCTTTCTTTGGTTTTTTATGTAACAAAAATGCTTAGGATTTACAACTCTATGTATACACATACTATGGTTCGACCGGTTAATTATAGGTAGTTTAATAATGATTGACAAAACTAATTTACAAAATCTTAAACCTAGATTGAGATGGTGAGCTCTTGACTGATTTTACCTCTAGATAGTATATACTAATATACCTTTTATAGCTTAATAATTATATAAACAAATTATTTCTAGCAACAAGCCCTATAAATTACTTATAATTTTTTTTTAAGGTTTACTTCTTTTATTATAAATTTGTAAGTTTTTACAATATATACTAACAAACTATCATTTTTGTCATAGTGATCTAAAATGAGGAATTTATTAGACTTTTAAAGTCTCTTTTTTTCTGTACTTATGACCAAAGATATTTGGTAGTTCTTAGAAATCCTAACCTGAAAGGAACAGCCATTTTTAAGAGTTCCCTTTTCTTTTTCACCCTTAATTAATATATATTATTTGTCCCTCATGATTGACGCAATTTATGACATATGTAATGATCAAAGAAACTATTGATATTTTATTATCCAATCCCTAAAAACTTGTATAAATATAACCTAAAATTCATCTAAGAAAAAAAAAAGCATTCACATATGTAATATGAGGCCCTTCAAAACAAAAGCAAGCAAGAATTAAGTGTGGATTACATTTGTACTCTTGGACTGTCTATCTCTAACAACCAAAGTATTCTTCCTTCAGGTGATCTGCAAATCGTACTTAAAGTACCCAAAATAAAAGAAAGAGAAATGGATAGATTCCATTTGAAAGAAATACTTTCAGGCCCAATATAAGTCTCTTGAATCAAATGAAGGTTTTAAACTAGTGTTAAAATCATTGGGTATCTTAACTTATTCTACAAATTTGAGTACAACGTCTATAAATGAATCAAATGTTAGGTTTGGGTTTCGGTCCGAAACACCTAGACCAGTATGAGATCAAGGTGAGTTTTGATAAATCGAACCAAGTCTTGCTGAGACCTACTATGACGTTACATAAATTTAAATGTAATCCTATTTATGGAACTGATAAATAGGAAAAGGGAAAAAATTGGTCCATAAATTGAGAGTGAAATAAATCGGTCTACGGTTTGAGATCGCGGTTTGGACGAAAATATCTGTCCAAATCGTTTTTCAAAAAAATCACTTAAGATAAAACCAGGATAGAAATTGACAGAGTCTCAATACTATCACTATTAAATATTGGGCTATATGTACAATCTGCAATATGAAGTAAAAAATGTAATGAGATTTTCTCCTTTTCTAAATTTTGATCAAAATTATTTTTATGTTGACGCATAAAATATTTTCTACTCTATCGATGCACCAATTAATTCACAGGCCCAACATTATATAGAGAATAATAATAGAGTTTATCCAACTCTTGACTAATCAGTAGATATATTTACTATGTATTGACAATCAAAATACGAATAGATTAGCCGAGGTGGTCATACTCAAAATTTTGTGTGATATTATTATTGAAGTGGAACTTCAATAATTAGTTTGAATTGATTAATCCATCTCTATCGAATACTCACGGTGCGAATTTATTTGTAAATACATCCCTGTAGGAAGTTTTCATCGAGGAATTAGATTTTTGTCATACACAATACACCAATATTCAATATAAGTACCTACATACATAGATATGTAGGTATAAAAAATATATGTATACAATGTGAATCAACTCTTTTAAAGACACTCTAAAGATAATACATATATTCCCTGATAAAGGACGTAGCCAGGGGAATATACTAAATAGGTAGATGTTGGGATTCATACATATTTTTGGTATGCTCTAAGTATCTTCACCTCTAGTAATTCCGTATCTTGGACATTTTGCCGTCCGACATATTCGCAGATCATTTATTTTTGTATATTAGTCTTTACTGTTGAAACATTCCATTCTTTCTAGCAACGGAGTTTCATTCATTTCTTCAGTTATCAACTAAAATCATGCCTATGAGTAGTGTGCCACTAATCCATGAGTCCTTTCGAAATAGACTGTTGATCCCAGATCCATAATTTCTTTAATCCTATTAACCTTCTTTATTTCCTCACCATTTTATTTTCTTCTTCTTCTGATCTATAGCTTGTGATGACAATCGGGTGCTTTTTGGTCGGCCTTTTATTTTTGTGGAGTAGGCTAACCGTAGAGTGCCTAAGCTTTGGTTATTACTATTTAATTCCTGAGATGTGAACTTCCTTTTCTACTACATACAACATATCAGTAATGTATACAAATTTGGATGGAACGTTTGTATATGACGGAGAGGAACCACCCTCAGGATAGGTTACGGAGTTATAATTGTAAGTCTTTGTTGGACTCCGAGTATAATCGATAATCGACTTTGGATTCATTCTTGCTTGTTCACTTGTTTATTTCACTCTCCCCTTTGTCACAGGTGCTTGTAGCTTATCTAATGAAACGTCATGTATGCTAAGCCGCTCTTTTCCTAAACGTTCTACAAATTATCAGGGGTTACTATGTTGATTTTCTGTTAATTTTTTTTAACATCCTCAAAATGTTTCCGATGAGCACTATTGCCTATATCTTAGACACAAAAGTGTAGACAAAATGTAAAAGTTTTAACCTTTAAATAAATACATAAAAAGGCGGCAAATATGTCATGCAGCAAAATATCTTATAGCAAATATTGTCGTTCCCGTTCTTTGTACATTTACCTCATTTTAGTATTAGATACTAAGATACTAATATGTAAGTACTCTGTCTTAATCAATCGGCGTTTATAGTACATTTTTCCTCATGCATATTTATTCTATTAGATGGAAATTATGACACAATAGGTCTTCATTAATTACATTTATTTCAAATTTAATCTGATCGAACAATCGTAGACTCTTTTTAAACGTATATTTTTACTCTCATAATCAGTTTGATAATGATCACTCTTCAACAAAAGAATTCATTTCTTAAGGAGGAAGTACTTTTGTATGTACTTGCATGTAGAGGAATAGATAGATAGTTGCTACGCCTTCCATAAAAAACCTTGATTAGATATCTTTAATAGTAGTAGTATGTACAATACATATTTGTATCTATGTATGATGTTTCACTCTGATGGAATGACTGTTTGAGATGTATCAAATTATTGATATCAATATCTCAAAATAAAACATTGAAGAAGGAAAAAACACACAATTGTGATAAGGAAATGATTAAATATAGTATAGCCTACCAAAAATTGAGTTACTCACCACTCACTTTAAATTATCTTTATAAATGTATCTAAAGTTATTTTGGAATCTACATTTAGTTCCCCGTCCTTTCATGATATCTGAAATTACAGAAAGAGTCGCAAAAGGAATGGAGAACATAACAAACAGCGCAGGCCTATCAAATTTCTTCGAATATACAAAATGCAAGGCATTTATGACACATATGAATTAGTGTTGAGACTCGGACCAACACATAAATTATTTCGGTTCGGTCTTGAGTTATTTTTCCTACACCGATTTGCATTTTGATATTTGGATCCAAATCACTTACTTACAGTAGAGTCAAATGTCAAGTTTTTAAAATTCGATCCATTTTTTCAGTCTCAATCTATGCATCAATTTTCTCCCCCGATCGCCTCATTGACGAGTTCTACGAATATGATTATTCAACAGATTTAAATTCACATAGGGTTAGTTGTATCACTCTTCCATAATTCATCTGTAGAATTGGGCTAGACCCAGTTATAATTGAGACCGATTCAGACCAAACTTTTCTTTAGGACTAATCAAAACCGAATTAGTTCCGTCAACTAAAAATTATAACAGCATTGGACTGTTCTAGCACTAATATCTATGCCATTTATGTAATTAAGCTGATTTCTCTGTCGCATAATTTGTCATTTGTTAACCACGTAGTATCCAAGGATCTATATGGTTCTGCTATTGCCGTGACTCATTTGACCCTTCTAGGAACATTCTGCCTGTAAAATAGGTGTATTTTAAAGAAATAAACAAATTTTCTTTTTCTATGGTTTTATCAACATTTTCGACAATTGGCCTTGAAGGACAGGGTGCATCTTAGACATCAAAATGACCGGAACACAATCGACGAAACCAAAATGGTGCATGATTGGCTGTTATAGTATCAGATACTGATTCACAATACTGATCCAAACCATTACAAAAATGTCTAAGAAACTTTTTAGTACAAAATCTTATCCTTCTAACGACATTTACTGTAACCCGATCCCACTTATACAACACGAGACACACATAACTAAAGCCATCTATTAGAAAAATAATGGAATTATTTGTACCACACCTATTGTATGTTGATGTACTTGGAGATATATTATCCCACGAGCTTTTTTAAACCTATAAATATCATAACAGAATTACTCATTCGCATGTTCGACTCAAATACATACTTCTCATGGCTACCTAGAAATCAATTGCACCCATTTATATGTATGTATGTAAACACAACAATTCCTTCCTAGAGGTCAAGTTAATCCTTACCTTTTTAGTGCATTTACCTATGAAACCATACATGACTTGATTTTACATATCTTATTCCTATACTTACAGTCATATGTATGTAGTATTGATTTCCTAGATAATGACTCCCCCTTTTTTAAATTTAATATTTTTCTCCCCTGCAGAAATACCTTTTCTGCTTGGAACAATCAAAAAACGGGATTAAGCAAAGTTCGAGGCCTCTCAAGCTTTTTTTGACGTTGTCTTATTCGGTGTATCTCTCAAATATTATGAACCTTGTATATTTTAATTTAAAGGGCTAAGATGTGATCAGTGAATTGTGGTTTTCCTTTTTTATCAAACATAACATATCAAACTATGACTCTGGTTTATGTTATAGTTGTTGAACAAAAAGGCAGAACATTATCTTGTGTAATGTTTGATAAGATAGGAAACCCGATGATGACATATAAAGTAGAAAATTTTAGTCATAGAGTCATATTTGAGTCGGTTCAAGAGGCATTAAATTTGGAAAACCGAAAAATACAATTTTCTCAAACTTAAATTCCATGTTCTGCGTAAAAAAATACCTGAGAGGCCTCAAACTTTGTGAAAGTCAGTTGTTTGTTTATCCCCAGGTAGAAAATATATTTGTGCAGAGGGAGGAAAGTATTAGCCCAAAAAAGTCTACTTTACATAGGCCCATGATGGAAGATTGTAGATGAAAGAGACTATAATTGAAAGTACCATGCAATAGTAATCCCTTGTGTAAAAAAAAAAAGTAGATTTCTACAAATGTACGTATGTATGTACTTTTGTAATATTTCCATAGATGTGCAATTTGTATTGTACAAAGTATATATATTGTCCAACATATGATTAACTGCCTCCATACATTTAGCATTGCAGTGAGCATATTATATCCTTGAAAGTATGCATATACCTGCAAAGGAGGTCAAAATGATCACACACATTGGTGGTGTATTTAAGTTCAATGAATAACTCTTATTTATGTTTTTTTTTTTTTTTTTGCATGATACTTTCTTTTGTTTATGCATATTCAAATTTATTGATGTTGACTCATTTTGAGGGCTTCTCCATCGAGCTCCCTTTCCGTCTCATATTTGTAGATACATATACCATTGAATATCTTTCTTGAAAGTATTTAAATCGCATTTAAATAGTATGATTTCTAGATGTGGTTTTTAATATTTATTTAGTAACTGCCTTCATTCGGCCTCAAAAGGTTGCAAACGTGTTAATGATGTAGTTCTCGTCCAAGGAGTCCCAAACCTTAACAATGCCGCCCTTAAAAGATTCGAAAATTTGGTAGTTGGTACTGTGGACCTTTACTTACACAACGATACTGACAGAATAATCCAGAGGATTAAGATCAAGTCTCTGAGGAGGCAAAATTTAGAGGTATGGAAAGGGCATTATCTTAATGAAAAAAAAAAATTATTGGTCGTAATAGTTTTTTCTGAGACAGAAAAAACATATTATCCTGCAACAGCCTATGGAGGATCATGACCTTTTAACTATACAGGATATATTTTCGTTCGAAATGATGATATTGCTGTCCATTTACGAAATGGTTCCTATAATCAGGATTTGTCATCTATGAGAATGACTTTAATTTATTATCCATATTGTATATACTATGCAAATAACTTTAGTATTCAAATCCAATGAACATTTTGATGTGTAATACCTACTGAGAACAAACCCTCCTAGAGGAAGCAACATTGACCATAATTTATCAAATCTACAAACATAAATTCCAATTTTTTATCTCCTCCATATGTTATCTATTTTAAAAAGGATCCCTTTTTTTGTTCTTCTCATGAAAATTAATTCTTTCCTGATCCAGGCAGATGATTATTTTGTCCTTTGACAAAATGTTATTAAGAAAATTGAATGGTAAGTATTAACGCAGTAAAGCACATTAAGTGGAATTGGTTATAGGTGTGTATATATGTAGCTTTTGTTGATTTATGTGGTTTATAAAAAAAATCTACTTTGACGTACGTATCTATGTATGTAGAATTTACATTATGATAAAACATTGTAAAACTGCCTTCAGTAAAATCATGAGTGTGAAAAATATCAAGGAAATTGATCAATAAGGAAAATTGCGATCGACCAACACTGAGTTAATTCACCGTTTATATAGTGTATGTATTAGTATACCTGCACTTGAAATTACCAAATTGCAATCATGTAATTTATAATATGGCTTGCTTGTCCTATGGTATACGTTTATTTGTGACCTTCAGAACCATGCAAAATGGATCCCTATGCAACGCTCTGCAATATATAGATGAATTAACAGGGAATAAAGTTGACTTGAAGGATTAGTTGATGGGGGTTCTCATTACCCGGGGAATACATAATTATATTATGGTATTTCGTTTGTAAATAATAAATACAATATACAGGGGGCGTCTGCAGGTGGAAGACTGGAGGGGCTGTAGCGTAAATTTTAGAAAAAAAAGTCCAACAAAATTTCATAATTAGGGAACAGCTCTAGATTTTTGAAATTTTTTAACAAAAAATTGTATTTACAAAAATTTGGGTTTTTGAAATTTTTCTCAGAAAAATTTAATACATATAATTTTTTTATTTCAAATTTTATGTTTGAAATTTAATTTTAGAAATGTTTTTCTAAAAAATTTCAATTTTTGTGAAACAGCTTTGGGTTTTTAAAAACTGTTGAGAAAAGCTGTGGATTTTAAAACAAATTCCAAAAATGTAATTGTCTGTGAATAGTTATAAATTTTCGAAATTTTTCTCCAATTGAAATTTTGTGCAAAAAATTATGTATTTAAAAATTTAATTTTATAAATTTTTTTCCAAAAAAATTAATTGTCTGTGAAAAGCTATAGATTTTTGTAATTTTTTCAAAAAATTAAATATTTGAAATTTTTTTGAGAAAAATTTCAAATCTATCAATTTTTTCAATAAATTAAAAATTTTGAATTTTTTTTTCAAATAATTCCGAAAACTAAGCCCCCGTATATATAGTAATTTTTAATCAAAGTTTATTTCATATTTTTTTTTCTTCAAGGTGAGTACTTAGGCTTACATCGGTGATTACATTGTGGCTATTATGTTACGCAGTACACGCAACCTCATGAAAAACTTATTGTTACTTATTTTGATTCTCAAACTTATGAATATTTCATTGAAATTTTAATCAAAAAGAGGAATGTACTTATGGAAAAATGGCTGAAATGATACAAAATTTAAATGACGTAATTATTAAATACATTTTTTTTTTGGGGTTTCTTTTTTATCCATCAACTGCCTTATAAAACGGATCTTCAATAAAGGAGGCTTAAGAATGTATTTTTATATTTTAAGGGGAAATAATACAATTAAATCCAGTCTTAAAATTATATTCTTGATAATCATGTTCTTTAATATTATCACTAATAGTGCTTGGGTTGTTTTTTAGAGCATGCTGGACCAGCTATTTTAAATTCCGTAACACGATCCGACGTGTAAAAACAAGTATTAAGTGATGAACAAGGTATCTGTAAATATATAAAAGAGAATGTGTGTTTTTGTGTCCATGTCCTTTATACGTTCCCAAGCCGTTGAACCTAGGAGGCTGACATTTTTGTATGGGTACCTTTTTTGAACTTGGACAGGCTAAAACGGGGCTGTCGATTTTTGGGAGGTCATATAAGAGGGCTTAACCCATACTCAAAGCACAAAAACCGTTTTTTGCAGCTCAAGGAGTCCAGATAATTGGTTGAGTTATTTAACAAAAAGTGATTGGGGTTTCTAAAAACAACTATACGAATAACTACGTTTTTTAAAATTATTCAATATGAAAAAAGTTATGGGCTAAAAAAGAAATTGGTGGAAATTGCAATGTCGTTTATTTCAGGTGCAAGAAAATGAACTTTCAATAGAATATGGGATTAGTAAATAAAATAAAGTTTGTAGAAATTTGTCTGGAAATTCGTTTGCATATAAATTTGTGAAATAAAAATTGATGTTTAACTGAAATATCTGTCATTTTCTAATAATTTTTCTCTTTTTTGCCAGTTTTTGATCAAACATCAATTTTCCATTTTTGTAAAAGAAAATGCCACGAAACGATACATTTTGGACATAAAATTTTAGAATTCTATCCAAACAGTATTTTCAATTTCTGGAACATTATAATGACATAAATTTTTCCAATATTTGCAAAAATGAACCAATTATCAAGGCCTATTTTTTCGACACATTATTCTTCATAAATATTTCTTCTTTGCAAGTAAGAAAAAAATATTAGTAGGTTAGTGTTTCTTTTACAATTCCAATAAATGCTATTAACTATTTTTAGCAAAATTTGTGCAAAAAGTGTTTTTGCAATTTTCTTCGTATATTTCGATTTGGAAATTTTTTGAAGTAAATAAAGAATGGATGCCTCATCTAGAAATTTTTTTAGATGCATATATCTTGTTATGTTATTTCAAGTTAATAAAACAATTTTTTTTTAATTCATAATAATACTATCAAGGTTACAAGGGATAATAATAAGAGTTTTTTTTTAGGAGGGAGAAGGGAGTTGCAATGATGAGACTTTTAGATTACATTACTTAACCAGGTTGATATAGTGTTATATTATTTTAATTCTTCGCACAATATCAACCTGGTTAAGTAAGGTAATTCATAATCATATTAGCATTTAAAAAAATGTTAAAGTGAGATGTACTTTTTTATTTTTTTATTTACTTCAAAAAATTCTCAATTCGAAATTGGCGAAGAAAATTTAAAAAAAATTTCAATTCGAAATTGGCGAAGAAAATTTAAAAAAACTTTTTGCAACAAGGGAGCACCACTCTATGTCATATCATTGTCTATATCATTGTTGGTAAAGGGTTAAAAAGTTTAAAAGTCATCAAAAAAATATGGTTCTTAGAAAATATGCAAAAACTTTCATAACACTTAATGAAATACACTTTAAATAATGGTAACGTAATGTAAAATGATTGAGAACCACTGCACTAACATGTTTTCTTTTCAAATCAATTTAAAAAAACAATAAATACTAAGTGACAGGCCTCGTAGTACATTTTTGGTTATATTATATTATTTAAAAATGGGAAAAGATATAATTTTTCGCCAAAACTAATCAATTTTAAAGGATTGTATACTTATAATAGAAAATAAATAATAAATATTTGTTTACAATACAAAAAAACATTATTATACATTTTCTTATTTATAACTAAAATTTCACACCACATAAAAATTTTCATGATATCTCTCGACCTTTTCACCAAAAAGAGAAAGAATAAAAGATAAAAAATCAGTTGGACGTTTTTTCAGGGTAAAGCTGTTTTTAGTTGGAAATTGTTCTAGGCTTACAAGGGCTAATTTGAGTTCAACCAATCAGCGCACCCAGCATTACTAATAAGAAGAATGATTGGTAGAAAAATTTACAGATTTATAGAGTAATAGGTTACAAAGTTACGTCATAATACAGAAATATATAGTGTATTTTGTTGTCGGCTGTCAAAATTTTTGAATAATAATTTAATTATAAATCCATGCTTGAGAAAAATTAGGTAACTACGAATATATTTTGGGCCTTTTTCTCTCTGTTTCTTTTCGGAGAGAAGGTTGCATGATACAATAAAGGTAACAACGTGATATTATTATAAACAACTAGCAGAGGATGCCTGTGTTGCAAGGTTGAATAAAGGGGAGTAGAAACAAAGAATGAATGTAGAAGAAGGGACACAGAGAGGGAGGAGAGAAATGGGGAGAGTAGAAGAGAGATACCGGGTGTAGAAAAAGTACTGAGACCTTCCTCGAAGTAGTCATTAAAATACTCATAATTGATCAGGATGATGTTGTACAAAGGAAATTTTATTTTACAATATTTTATTATTGTAACAATGCCCAATAATTATGAATCTGGCCTCCATCAGCCTCAATGACAGCCTCCAACCGCCACCAGAATCCCCCTTGTACACATTGGCAACGTTGCACTTTTTTATGATCCTCTACTGCTGGTTAACGGAGGTCTTCAATATTCGGGAGGCAGACTTTGCAGGCCTTCTTCTGCATTTGCCACCAATTTCAGATCTGAGGGGCCAAAAGTTATTTTACCAGAAGTTCATGTTGCTACCGATCCACTCTTGTACAGTATTAGCAGTATAGTCCTGCTGAAATACGTACGTGGCCTTTTTGGAATTCTTTATGTTCTTGGTGATCCATTGGACCACATTTTTTTCCAACACCATCAAGTAGTTAGTCACGAGTAACCGGTATCCAACAGGAAACTAAATTGGAGGCATTTTTTCTCCGGTTGAGGGCACAACCTCCAACATCATCACAGAGGCCGGATGTTTGATCTTGGTGACTGTCTTGATGCTGTTGTCAGCCTTACCAAATCATACCACCTCATCATTTTGCTTGTTGTAGCCGGGGTCAACGGTGCAGGTCTTTCCATGAGAGAAAAAATTATCCGATTGCTGTTGTCCCTCAGATCATTCAAGAGTTGTTGACATAGCTGAAGACAGAGTTCTTTTTGACGTTGGGACAGGAGTGGCCTCTCAGTTCTTCTAAGCGACCTTCCTCCAGCCTTTCAGATGACCTTGCCCAGAGTAGACCGATGCACCTTCTTCTTCTCGGCGTATTCTGAAATCTTTATCGTAGGGTTGATCTTAAAGACTTCCATGATATCTTACAGCTTCACTTTGGTGGGTCTTCCACGCTTGGATTTGTCATTTAGGTTGCCCCCATCAGACAAATGATTTCTGACCTGACAGACTGTGGCCTTGCTAACGTTTAAGGCCTTCATGATGTCCGACGTGGTCCTCCCGGCAAAGATTAAATTGCCTACGATGGCTCTTCTAGCCTCCATCGCGACATATACATAATTTTTGTTTACAACATGAACATCAATCAATGGCTTAGAATCTAAGCTTTTCAAAAATAATCCGAACTTTAAGATTTGATCAACAACACCTATTCGAAAGTGTATTTTTAGAATGGCTCATTAGTTTTTCTTCACCTGGTATTGAAAGAAATAAGGTTTGATTTCGGTCAAAAGCAGTATCTGAATGACATCAAGGGCCCAAAAAAGTATAATAAAAGCATGCTTGGTTATTTTATATATCTACATGCTAAATACCAGAATGATCTGCACAGCTGTTTTGGATTCCATAAGTGATAAAACAAAAAACAGAGTTATGAACTGTTATAAAATTTTGCCAGACTAATATACACTATTTCTTTGATGATGTCATAGGTAGATACATATAAGGATCTAAACAATTAACTTTAATTGATAAGATACGTCAATTGTCAACACATTTAGATTCGAATCCATATCTAAGTCAATACCATATCGTTCTTTAGAATACTTGAAAGGATAAATCACAGAATATATCCATACAATATATGGTTCTCATTCACTGTTACAAATTTACCAATAGATTGCTAATTTGTGACCATCTATGTAGGCATCATACCCAAAAGATGATTCAGCTTTATTTAAAAGTATATGACCAAAGAATAAGTAATAATTTGAACAATTTAAAAAAGAAAAAAAGGATGGTCATATAAATTATGAGTTTTTTGCACTCGTTCATTATTATTTGGTTTTTTGGCAAATTGGAAATAGAGCGGCAAATTAGACGTGAATTGTTTTGTAATTACTATAATTATTTTTCAATACTTATAATATATATATATCTACATATAGATTATATGCATAAATACATGTAGGTATATATTGCATTTAACAAAAGAAAAAGCTTTGGGCAGAAATGATATAATTACAATACATATCGAAATAAATTAATTTTTTTGTAAAAATATAATAATTGAATTGATGTAATTCCATGACCTAATCAATAAATTACAGAGTAATGACTTCACATTAGTTAATCATTCTTCTATCTTCATATGTATGATTATAAACCAATCTACTTACTCCCTTATACATATAAACAGATGAAGGAAGAACCTTATAAAGTTAGACCTTATGTT
Source organism: Lepeophtheirus salmonis (assembly GCF_016086655.4). Lineage (NCBI taxonomy): Eukaryota > Metazoa > Arthropoda > Copepoda > Siphonostomatoida > Caligidae > Lepeophtheirus > Lepeophtheirus salmonis. The sequence goes on along the minus strand of NC_052131.2, from coordinate 49,157,863 downwards.
ATTTCCTGGAAAATCGTCCTTCGGTAGAATCCCAGGAAACAAAATTTTTAATTTTGGGATCCCAGGAAATGTTTGCTTGAGATAAAAAATAATAAGCTCCGTGACATTCCTGTCATTTACAGGATTGGCAGAAGTATCCGGACATACTTTTGATTTTTTTTTTTAAATAACGTGCGTTTATCTTGCTAAGCTCCAACAACAACAACTGAAAGGACTGTTCATAGAAAACAACTTTTGTTTTTAAACTTAATCTGTTGAGTTTCACAATTGCAGAATTGTTTGAGGCCGGCAACATATCTTAATCTAAGAAATAATATTGTTGTCGTAAGAATGAAATAATACAGGGATGTACCTATAGCATTGAACGTGTTTACAGGGTGCACTGTATATAGTGAGCCCCCTAGAGACTAAAGTATGCAACAGTCAATATTCAGGTAATATTTGGGAAACACGGAGTGCCGGTTTAAAGTGGGGGCAAAATGTTGTTGAAAGAAAACAATTTTTTCCAATCAAAAGGCTTTACTTTTTTTATAAATGTCAGTTTAAAAATAGAAAGAAATATAATTCCCTAAAAAAAAGTCATCTAATGACTTTTTTAAAAAGAGATAATTATAAATAATTATAATATAACAAAAAACAAGTCATTTAAAAAGACTACAGAAAGTACTTTTAATAATGGCCTCCCCAAAGTCATGCAAATTCTGGTACTGGCATGTACCATAATATATTCAGACAACAGAAGTCAAATTTCTATCTATTTACAAAAATAATGAACATGTTTATAAAAAAAAGTTATTTACAAATATTGGTTCAAAATTTTGAATTCCCCTTTAAAGAATGATACTTTCCTATGCCAAATATGCATCATTATTGAGAAACTTTAACATTTTTTACAAAAAAATTGAAATTAGAATTTTGAATATCCTGTTTTTAAGGTTAACTTCTTTTTTTTTTTTTTTTTTTGCATATTCTCCTAGAAAAACATTAAGAAACCTTATCTATAAAATTTGATGTATATCAAAGATGGAAAAATGAGCATATTTTGATCAAAATATGTCAGCATCTGGTATTTTGTACCAAAGTATTAACCAAATTTAATAACTATTGATAAGAGGTTCGAGTTGAATTTATCTGAGGCACATTTACCCTTACACTACTTAGGTGGCGTATTTATCTACCCCATAGACTAAATATCATTGTAAAATCTATTTTATATTATATGTAAATTCTTAATTGATCCAATATTTTTGGAATGTTACTTTGATAGTGTCTGAGTTATTAAGAAATAAAGGATAAGTTATCAAGATTTCAAAGAAAGTTTTTTATGTATTCTTATAATTTATCTACACATACAATAATCAAATTAATGGGTAATGGAAGGGTTTTAGAAGATACCTTATTCGGTATAGAACATTGTTGGGTAATCATTTATTTGTGTAAGTTGACTATATATTTCAAAACATAACTTGTATTATTAGGACATAAAAATACAAGACACAGATTGTATTAATTATCCTTTAAATATTTTCAATTTGATCAAATTACCTGATAATATTCCAAGAGTTTTTGCAAAATGAAAGGCAAGTTACCGGGCCGTGCAGAATTATTTACCGATTTTTGTTCAGAACATATTGCGGACAATAATGACATTTCGAATGACTAGAGAAACAATTTATTCCTACATTTAGAATAATAAAATAGTTTGTAATCAAATTTAATCAATGTAGCCACCATTTGACTCAATGACACTGGTCAGGCGACGTCTGAAGCTGCCACAGACTTGCTGGATGTAATCGGCGTCCATGGAGGCCCAGGCCTTGTAGACAGCAGCCTTTAAGGCATTTATGTTCTTGTGTCGTTTTTTGCAGGTCTCCACGTGCGCCTAGATAGAGAAGTCTAGTGGGTTCAGATCTGGGCTCTGAGGGGGCCAGTAGTCCTTGGCCAAAAGTTCATGTTGTCCTTGAGCCACTCCTGAGCTTTCTTGGAAGCGTGGGTGGGTGCTCCATCTTGTTGAAAAACCCAAGGAGAGTTGCCGACTATGGATTTGATCCACGGAAGGACCTTGGACGCCAGAATCTTCACATAATCCTCCACTGTTAATCTGAGCCAGTGGGGAACCATACCGGCTTCATGGCCTTCCCGTTGGATCTCCAAACATCTCCAAAGCTCACAACACGGTAATTTTGCCTGTTGAAAACAGGATCGACCGTAAAAGTTTTCTCATCTGAAAAAATGATGATGCGTCCGGATGAGCTCTTGATATCATTCAAGATTTTCTTGGCACGCTCAAGTCTGACTTCTCACTGACGTTCAGTTAGCAGAGGGCGTTCAGTACGCCTCAGGGACTTTCCTCCAGCCCTTTTCAATGCCCTTGAAACAGTTGATCTCGACGTTCCCATCTTTCTGGCCATGTCGGCAATGGACCTGTTGGGAGTCCTCTTGAACACTGCCTTTACTTGGCTTGTTGAGACAGTGGGCTTCCTGCCAGTCCCAGGGGAATGCTTGAGATCACCCCCAGCCTCCAAGCGCTTGGAAACGTTGTAAATTGTCTTCAACGAGGCCCCAACCTGTTCCTTAATGTTGTTATGAGGCACTCCCGCTCGGAGGAGGGCTGCAATTTCGATCCTCTTTGTTTCCTGATTGGGCATGGTCTCACGTGTGGAAGTTGTTACGCTCTCACAGGAAGGATTTTTGTTTATTTTAACAGTAAAAATACGAAACAATCAGATTGGTTGCCAAAAAACCTCTTAAAAAGTATATTTACATCATCGGTAAATAATTTTGCACGGCCCGGTATAATTATGAATAAAGGGAACGTACATGAGATAGTTTCCGCCTGATTTTTTTAAACTTTAGTACATATCCCACATGCACTACAGTTGTACAATGAAAGAAATCATGGCTAATTACAATTTGTGAATGTCCATTTGTACATTCTTTGAATCTCAAAAAACCATTGTAAAAACGATTTCGATTATATGTGTCGTTTTCTACTACATCGAACCTCTCCCACACATTGTGGGATCTTACTCTCCAGACTAATAGGTATGTAAGAGCTGTTACTTCTTGCTGTGTACATAATAAATGATACTTTACAAAGTGAACCACTTTTTGTCCTATCCCCCTAGCGTCAGCATTTTTATCCCAAAACAGATTTTTGAAGTCTCTGGAATGGGCTTATAGAATGTGCTGTATCTTTGACTATAGATTTATTCGTAAAAATTCTTGAAGTAGCCATCCTTTAGTGGAACCACAATTCTTTTGAGTCCATGAAATGTTTGCAAAATATTTTTTTTAGTTTTTGAGGACATCCTCCGAGAGTTTAGAACCTAATCGAAGGAAGCGTTTACGCACCAAATCAGCCGGAGAAACCCCCAATTTGGCTTTCAATTGCTTTATTGTAGATACTTGGAGGAGGTATGGTTTCTAACGCCATGTAGTAAAAGATTGGGGAGCTATAAAACTTTGTATTATACGGCTTAATCTATGGTTGAAGTTCAATGGCTCGTTTAAACCCAGCATAGGAAGAATGAAGCCAACAATTTGCTTCCAGTAAGCACTAACAATACCGAAAGACTTAAACAGCTTCGCAGGACCCGAGAAAATTCTTTCGTTGAATGGAAAACCCGTATTCCTTTTTAAATTTGCTTGCCATGTATTTTGGCCAGAAATCCAAACAACTTCCGAGTCTAATCAACCATGTGAGGCTTAAAGATGTCGATATAATTTCTATAGTATTTTTTAGACCTACGACCCACGATTAAATTGAACCAAACTGGCGGCTCTTTAAAAGACACCCTTGCTTTTGAAACCCATATAACTTTTGGTTGGATGATCTTTATCTTGTTTTTAATTTTCTCTAAATAGCGAGTATACCTAAATAAGTGGACTACTTGGAGTATTGTGACAACATTCTATATTTTTACCCTATCTAAGATATTTATATGGAACTTATAATACCACAACGTAGTACACGAGATAGATTCTAGTACTCTCTCTGCGTTTAATATTGATAAGAATCGCTCTATCCTCTTTTTTTACTGAGTCTCTAAGAAAATCATTTACTTACCTATACAATAATTATAAAAAGTGAGATGGAAGGGATTTAGATGTCTTATTCAGTATATAATATGTCTTGTTTCGTAATGATTTATTAATTTAGGAATAATTATCTATCCTCTACAGTCTACAAAACTTAATGTCAATTTCTTTGATTAAATTTTTAGATTATGAATTCACAGGTATAAAATTTAATAGTAAAGAATTATTCAATTGGTTCACTGATGATTCTAAATGGTATCAAGATTAAGAAATAGTACGAGCAGATTAAGTTTTATAGTGCTAAAATATTAATTTATATGCTGGTGTATCAAGACCAGCATGTGAAGTACTTCCGTTCGGATTTGAAGAGTAAGTAACGGTCGGTTAAATTTTGACGGCAGTATTATTTTTTTTGGTAGACTACAATTTATACAACAATAAAATAACAATATTTGGTAGACAGCTTATGTATATATTGGGATGATACAAAAAGAATGAATGGAATCAAAAATCTAAAATATTACTTGTAGTATTTTATTGATAGCTCCCTACAAAGAAGATATATGGGCGGACAATTGGCTGTAAACCTTTTTTGCCGAAAGCCATTTTGCCGATTGTGCACGTTCTGAGGGGAAAAAACTATATAGGTGTACTCGTATTTTATAATAATTCATGCTGCAATACTCCAATTTAAAAATACAATATGTTTAACTATTTTACACGAATGACAATAATTAAATGTTCATTAATTAATTATGGATTCATTTTAGACTCCTTCTCTTTTTTAAACATTTTTTCTTTATATAATATATTTATTATTGAGCATTTGTCATGATTATTGAGTTACCTGCTTGAGTTACCTGTATAGCTTCCTCATAACGAAATGAATCAATTATTAATGAATGAACACTTATTTATTACAATTTATGCCAAATATTAAATATTTTATTTTTTTAAATTGGAATAACATGAATCGGAAAAATAATTACAGAGTATTGCAGCATGAATCATAATCAAATGTATTTTTTGCTTGGTCTTATGTTTAGGAACAAAAAAGACTATAATACTGTCAAAAATATACAAAACTCCAAAACCGAGACATTCTAAATTGTTCATATATTCATCATAAATAAATAAAATACTTATTTGCAATTAAATCAAAGCTTCTTATTCATATGCAAATGAGTCAAAGAAGGTCAATATTTGTAGACATACAACTCTATTTTTGGAACGGTTGTTGCATTTATGTAAATGACTTTAGGTCATTTTGTTTGACCATGAGCTATTAATATGCACATATATTATTAGTGATGTGTAAGAATGACGAAATGCTGGGCAAATGATTGGTTAGATTCCTTCCATGTTTAATGAATTAAGATATCCACAAAATATCTAGATTCCCAAATTCAATGCATAATAGATGCAACAAATAAAAAAATATATATTATTGGAAAGGTGATATGACAGTCTGCAGCTTTGGAAAGGAACATATATACAAGGGTTAATCTCTTGGGTTACCGTTTTCACAGGATTTCATCGGGTTTTCCATCAAGGGTAAATTCCCAAAAAAATTACATTCAATAATATAAGTTTCATTTCATAATATATAATTCCCCAAAATTTGAAAGGTCATCATCCATCACCTGCAGACTTTAAAAAACAATCCGCTCACTATTAGTGTTAATTATACAAATGAAAAACGTAAGAATTAAGCTTTTATTATGGGTAAAATTGAGATGTTTGTAATGAAAAAGTTACTTTTATAAATTAGAAAAGTAAAAACGATTATTGCGTTTGCTCTTCCTTCTTTTTTGTTTATTCTTTAATAGGTCGTCCTGGTCCTAATTTCTCACTTTGAAGTAAGCATTCTTTCCTATCTTTGGTGTAAATTATATGAATTTAAATAGAATGACTAAAGTTGATAATTTTGGTAAGAATACAAAAGCGTGCGAGGAGAAGAGAAGAAATACTTATGGCATCATTGATTAAATAATATACATCTTCTATCAAGAAAGTTATCATTCCCGCCTTTATTATTCAATATTAATATAATAATATTAGATGCTGATAGTCGATAGAGAACTGAATAAAATGCCTAAAATAACGTCGCCTTCTGTCTGGATTTCTGAAAATGGAGGCCCAGGAATTTGGAAAATACTGACCGGATGAGAAAGAGATGGTTTTGTCGGATTTGTCGATATAAATGTGCCTTTAGTTCCCTGTCTAGAATTACAAGCCACTCATTATCCTCATCTCATATCAAGAGCATGGATATTCATCTAAAAATCAAGTTAATGATGAATACATCAAGTCCGACTTTAACTCTGATCTAGTAAAGATGCTTATTGCATGTAATATACCCTTATCCATTGCTAATCATCCTACGTCAAAAATTTATGGAGAAATACACGGGTAAACCTATCCCTTCCCAAGGAACCATCATTAAATTAATGGAGGATGTTGGTACTGATGTCATTTATAGAAATACATATAAATATGTTTTGAGTCATCCACACCAAATGCCGATCAAGTTATCAGTAAAAAGTATTTACTAATTTCGAAATGAAACTCTGAATTTTGTACTATCTCACAATAAGTATTTTTTTTTTTTTTTTTTTTAAATCTAACCATAAAATATGATTCCATTTTAGCTAAACATATCAAGAATTATGATACACAACTCATTAAATGGCAAAAACAACTACTTAAATGGTCACAACAACGGGGGTAGTAGCTTTGGATGGTTCGCAACTAGTTTGTCTGAGAGTAGTTTCTTCACTTACAGACTTGGGTATGATCATTAGGTTTTCCAATATTACATAGTCAATAAATATTACTTTTTTATCACTTAAGGATTAGTTATGGTTGATAAGGCCCAAGAAATGATGTTCAGAAGACACATAAAAGGCAAAAACAACTGCTTAAATGGTCACAACAACAGGGGTAGTTACATTGGGTGTAGCATTATAATTAACAATTGTGTATATCCTTCATGATAATAGTATGTTGTTATAAGCATAAATGACTGGGAAAAAATCTTTTTTGATGCCCTTAATAAGGAGTAATATCGCCGGATATTACTACATAATTAGCTTTTGTTCTAAATCTTTAAGATGGATTTATTTCTAACATTTTTTTTGTTAGTATATTTATTGTCTAATTTTATGATTTTGACATTTAATTTATTATTAATAATTAGTTAAATCTCATCGGTAGAGATATATCTATCCTGTGCACAATTGTATACAGCAACTTCCACATGAATTTTGATTAAACTCCACGTCTCGCTTGTGTTTTGCAACCTAAAGTTATGACATATTTAACTGGATTCCGATGTCAGAAGAAGAAAATATTATTTGGATCAATCTATTATTTCAATATTCTGTATTTATAATTTATTGTTATTATTAGTTATATGATTCCAATTGTTTAATTTTGTATATTTAACATAAATGTATGATGGTTTATTTTTTAGTATGTAGATTATATTTACTTTAAGCTTTCTTTTTAAACTTGGAACTTCAAATATATTTCGAAGTACTCTACTTTATCGTTTCATTAGTTATTATTCTGAGAATAAGGTTCATAATGAATTAAAATTTCATGGAGTGGGACGTTTTCAAATCTCCTATTACGGATAAAAAACGTCCAAGTCAATAATACGTAGTATATCTTCATTAAACATTTCGCTATCGGGATCCGTATTTAAAAAATTAGACAATTGAGTAATCCTAGTGCAAAATATACAAACGGTCTATAAATGGTTAATTTTAGGGCCAAAAGTATCTTTTCGTCTATTTTTTTTTAAACATACCTATTGGTCATTTAAATGTACTAATGTACTAAGATACTTGACACTTAGTATATAGTGTTTTTCAAATTATTTAGAAGAAACTTTTAGACATTGCGTACCATCTTACAAAATACTAAAATCTCTAAGTACCAAAACTATTTTAAACTTTTAAAATTTTATAATTATATTCATAATCGTTTTATAACGCATCTGTAAATGAACAGATCATAATCAATCCAGCCGTTATTTAAACCTGGATGATTTTTTTCCTATACGTTTTATTTTCTTAAAATGGATTTATTCAGCAAATAATATTATGTCTATTTTAGGTGGAGCAATGAGGCAAAGTAAAACTATGCCTCATTGCCCGATGGACCCTTCCTTGTTATCGGTTTCTTTGTCGAGTATTAAGGAAAATGTGGAGTTCTTTAAGGCAAAAGGGCAGAGATACAATGGGGAAAAGATGGTGTATTTTTCCCTACCACCTGATTGGCTAAGTTTTACTCTGCTTATCATTTGATTAGCTTACAAAATCAAAGAGTGGAAAGAAAATTAAAGGAAAATCTCTGAGTCAATAGTATGGAAAAGTCCTTATACTGCAAGTCCGAGTCGAGTCTTAAGTCTTTGCACACGAATCTAACTAAATTAATATTTTTAAGGAGTTCAAGTCTTCAGAAAATAAAATATATTTTAAAAGAGTATCTTAACTTATTTCTAATGAAAAAATTCAAATGACTTACGAGTTCAAGTGGAGTAGCGTGTTGTAGCTTTTGAGTCCTAGTCAAGTTTTGAGTCTTTTATTTTGTGATCAAGTCAAGTCGCAACTCTTGAAAATAGGGAGTCGTGTTCAAATCCCCACCTCTGATATGATGAGTATAGCATAAATAAAAAGACTTTCAAAAATGACCAAAAATGGATGCTAAATAATCAAATTCAATTTGATGTAAGAACACGTGAAGTTGAATTTCTGGTTTCTCCTTCAATTGAAGACAAATACAATTCTGGAATCCATCATGTACTTTTTCAATTTTCGGAGGATGATTATTATTGGCAGTAATTTGTCGATTTTTTTTAATACCAAAAGACGGTAAAAGTGCATTCATGCATTCCGAACAGTTTTTTGTCCGACCACAAAATTGACTCCTATGCGTCATTACAAGAATGAAGAATATTCGAGTAAGATTATATTGTCCTCTTTTAACCTTAATTCGATAACTTTTTAATGTACATATTTACATAAAAATCTAACTTAATCATGTAATGGCTGCATTTGTTGTCACATGCATCCAATTGCAGATGTGTTCTCAAAAGAGATTGCCTCAATAAGAGAGAAACGGATAAATCCGTTTCATTTATTGTAACAGATGGTTTTTGTTTTGTACTTTGTTGACAGGGGAGGGTGAAATATGTATGTAAGAATGATATTGAGCCATAAAGCAACTTTAATCAAAACCTTACTCAGTTATCATACGCAGATAAAAGAGAGTAGTAAATGGAATGTTAGTTCAACCCTAAATGATAAAGAGAGGGAGTGAGGGATGTTAAATTGAAGATGATCCATAAACAGTTTCTTTTAATCCATTTGACGCTATGGGGTTTTGATGAAAAACCCCACAAATTTCAAGGTTTACCTTGTTTTGTACCTACAATCTACATATAAGTAGGGTTAGGCATTTCGTAGAGTGTGATAAGATTTATGATTAGTTATGTAAATACACAGCATTTTTTTAATGCGTGAGTTTATTGTTGTAGGTAACCTCAACAGTCTTTTATACTTTCATTATTATTTCATTCTTGAGGCTCTGATATTTATAAATCTATGTGAAGAGCAGACAAAATTGAATTACTATTTTAAAAGAAAATGAAGCTATAACTGTTTTCAATAAGTAAAACAAACAAAGACGAGCAACAGGGATTACTCATAGGACGCCAAAGTAGCATTAAAAATAATTTAAAATTATAACAGGTTCATCATTCAGAGCAAGGTTTTAACACCACAACGATTTATGAAAGAATAAACAATTAGAAAAATGAGTTTAGTTTGCTTTCGTGTTGACAGGCCAAAAATATACAACCATTAATTGTCACCAACGAAATTGGAAATTAAATTCAAATTTTTAAAAAAATATAGGTATTCTTGTCCTAGAAAAAAATGGTCATTGAATTGTGACTTGACCTCAAGATTCGGACTCGGCTCACAAATAAGTTTCATTAAACAACATACAACTCCACTATTAATACAAGTCAAAATACTCAGACTTGAATAAGACTCCAGGCTTGAGAGACACCAAGCATCTTTTATTTAAACAGTAAAAGTATATTAATATCAGATAGCCATCTATCTTTATGTAACAATAACTGAGATGGGTACCGGTACCAGAATCCAACCTTAAGTACTACCATTGAACTACAGCTTGATACTTAAATCGGAATGAAACGACTCGTGAATCTATTAAGACACGAACTCGCCAAAATATGACTCATGAACCGACATATCCCTCATTCAATGTCCATGATGTACCATCTGTAGGGAAAAAAATGTAAATTAGACATTGAAGGCAAATACACGTTTTTAGAAGTCGTAGTAAATATAAGGGACATTAACTAAATACAGGGGGGTCCTCACGTTGTATGAAATCCACGTTGTACATTGACTTTTTTATTATTAAAACCCGTCCTTGTTTTTTTCTAGTATGATAAGAACACCATCAACATTTTTTTAATCATAAATTATTAAAAATAATGTTTGCTAAACAAGATACTTGATAAGTTTAATCTTAATCGGATATTTACTTGATTTTCAATCCGGTCATTATTACAATACTATAAAATTTAAATAATCTAAACTTAACCAATAGTTATATAGCAGCCTTTTTATCTGTAAAGTTTGCAATATAAGTAATTACCAAAAGTCTGGGTAGGTATCAAATCCAATACTTACTTACAGGACACTCCCCCCCCTCAAGCTAAATTTAACACTTCTATTAGCTCAATAAATAGATATAATATGCACAAACTCATCAATAACTAGATAAATCCTTGTTTATCTCTATATGAAGTTTTTTTATAATTTATTATCATAATATAAACAAATGCTATATGAGGGGAATATACTGTTTGAAACTGCGTTATGCAGGGACTTCCTGTTTCTTTAAAAGGACACTTTTTGAATTCGCGACCTAATGAATACATATAGTTTAATGTGTGTCCATTATAGTCCAATATATAATAAACAAGAAGGGATAGTCATTTACTAATGTAACAACTGAAAAATAGTACGTACATTTTTCTACTTTTTCCATCCTTATCAAATACTCCTAATAAATACTGGGACACTCCATTATTAAATTACAATGTTCCTTCTCTGCGTTGTTATTATTGTTATTTTGGAAAGTAAAAAAATGCGATGATTCATTCACCTCTCGAGAGAGATCATCAGTAAGAAAGGAAGGGATTCCCTTCTATCCTCTCACCCTGTATTCATTTATGTGTGTCACTAAAGTTGTAGTAGATATATACTACGTGGCGTATTGTACATATATACATACTTATAACATTGTAAATCCTAAGTATTTTTTAGTGTGCGAGTTTTTGTTGTTGTTGACAAACTGCACAGTGTTTATTTTTTACTTTCTAAAGCCATTATCATTGTTATTTCAATCTTGAGGAAAGAACATTTAAGTTATAAAGTGTAATCACGAGTGTGTACATTCGAAAGGGACTGTTTGATGCACAAGAATAGCCACTAAGACGCCCTTTATTCAGTCAAAACAAGACAGGATCTCAAAAATTTAACACTAAGAGGAAGTCAAATTTCAAATTACTCGGTGGACTCATTTTAGTCTTGTAGTATAAACTTACCTATGAGCATGAGATTTTTCACATTTCATAATGTTTTCAGTCATAATTATCCTTTAAAATCTCTATTGAGTTTTGCAGCGATACGAACACCATGCATCTGCAGGGAAGTCTTGCTGGACGACGTTCAACAGTCCCAATATAGAGAATAAATGGAGAGCCAAAATTGTTTTTTTGAGGAGGTTATTATCGACTTAAGCTCATGAAAAACATATATATTCTTTTCCTTCTATTTCTCTTATTTTCAAAAAATATATGAGAATATGCTTTTAAGCATTCCGCTATTTTGGCGTTCCTTTCAATATATTTTTTTTTCGTTCAGTGTTCCGCGTTCACCCATTATTTATTTTCCAATTATCAGTCCAGTCATAAGATAGTACCATATACACTCTACGTTAGCAAATCGCAACTTCCACTTTGATAGTGTCAGGGAGGCCTCAATTGAGATCTAGGGTTAAAGGTTTTTTAACAAAATAATCCCAACAACATTAGCTTTCAAATGAGTTACAACTGACTATATCGGCTCCTTAATTGTCAAGATGGAGGCAAAAAGTAAAAGTATAGCCAATTTGATTCGTGCCCAACACAGCAACAATGCAAGAAAAACTAAATTGAGGACTAGTAGAGAAACTCCAGGAACTTCCACTACCTCGCCTACGCGGTCGATGAGGTTCCACTGGTAAACCAGACTAAGTTCCTGCCCTCTGCGATGATGCTGGGAATTGTAGCATCAGAAGGGAAGAGGATGCCCCCATATTGGTTCCTGATAGGCCTGACAATCGGGGCCAAGGAGAAGAGCCGGACGCCCTTAAGAAGGTGATCTTGCCCTGGGTGAAGTACAAATACCCCAAGGGAAACTATGTGTTTCAGCTGTACTCTGCCCCTCTGCTACACAGGTCTTTGTAATCTTTCAACATTCAACAAGTGAATTATAGATTTAGATGATCATCCGAATAACAATGATGCAGTGAAATTTATCGCTAAGGATATATGTATTATATTATATCATAAAATTATACAAACCTTTTTTTTTTTTTGATAAATTTTAAGAATAATAGACTAATATATAGAACGCAGAAAAATATTTTCTCTTGTTCCTATCCTTCTCTTGTGTAATCCATTATATTTCGTAATGATGGGAAAACTTGTTTTTGGAAAAAAAATTAACTTTGATAAATTTCACAGTGTTTTTCTAAACCTAAGGACTATGATCTTTTCTTTTTTTGGATATTGTTATATATATTAATATTCTCCAATAATAACCATTTTTATACAATAGGATCGGAGACAGCAAAACGTGGACTCGAGAGACGGACTTAGAAATACATCAATAATTTTATATTCTCACTAATAGGGAAAAAAACAATGTTAAAAAAAACATATGAGAAGTTTTTTGCAAAACTTTTTTAATTCCATATGGCAACCTTCATTATCAATCACAGGCTTTACACGTCCCCCAAAGGTAATTTAGGGGCTGATGACAAACTCCTATGACAAGTTTTCCAATGCAGCCACAATGGAGGACTTCAAGGAGTCCACATTTGGTCCTGTTGGTTTCTTTCTCCGATGTGCCCCCATAAAGAAAAATCCAGCGGGTTCAAATCTGTTGAGGAAGGGGGCAATATCTCATTGTACCATAATCGAGCCATGTTATCTGCACATAACTTTTGGCACTTGGCGGATGTGTGAGAGAAGTGGCGCCCTGTTGAGTACACACCTAGTTACCCACGACGTAGTTGGTTCTTATGTAAAAAGGACAGCGGAAACAGAATATCAAAAAAAAATCACTAAACCTTTTCATAGTAATGAGAGAAAAAAACATTAATTAACAGTCCACGTTGCACTGCCCTACCCTGTACATATATATATATATACTCAACCATTGCATTACTCCTCTCTCGCCAAAAACACCAAAAATTCTTATGTAAATCTTTACTCATCTCTTTCAAACCTCTAGAAGACCTTGCTCCGTACGTAATGAAGAGAACTTTCGAGATTATTTTTTCGATCTTAAATCCACAATTGGCCCTTGGATTATCTTGAAAAGATCAACTTTCTAACCAACATACCTTTCTGCTAAAAAGACAAAAATTTCAAAATCTGTTTTTCATATCATATGAAAAACCAAAGCTAAATGTCGCTGACAAACTATCAGTTTTGTGATAAATTGGTGTTAGTATTTGAATTCTTAAACCTTAAAAATCATATGACTTACATTACTTTTGGAACTATACAAAAAAAAAATTATGGGATTGAAAGTTTATAGAGGATGGTTTTATGTCTAGAAACAACTTCCGATAACTAGCAACTTTCACAAATTAAATATAAAATAAAATTTCACACCATTCTTCTGTATAGCAATTATTAATTAAATAATCTTTACTCAATCGTGATGAATATATTATTTTTTATTATTTAAAAAATAAAAAATTCCCGAGGCTAAATTTTAAGAAAATAAAGTTTGATTTTTTTGGGGGCGCGCGCCCTTGGTTTACCAATACTTAATAAAACCAATAGGCTTTAATACTCAATTTTTTCTCTGGGTGAAAAGGATAACAGAAAAACGGTATTTTACTTGTACTTTTTAATACAAATATATTCAAGTTTTCCAAGTCTAGAAAAAAGTATCATTGGCTGCTTCTGAACATACCTATTCACAACTTCTTCTTTTTCTATCGTAATACTTTCATTTAAGTGCTGTGAGTCTAGAGACATTCATGGTAATCTCAGCACAGTTTTGATCCTCCTAAGACCAGAAAAGCTTTTTTCTGCATCACAGTATGTAACTGGTACGATGCATGTAATTCTCAGTAGAGTGCAAATATTCAGAAAGCTATCCCCCATCCCCTTGTTCAGAGCAGAAAAGAGATAAATTGACTTATCAATTGAATTTTCCCACCTTATTTTCCACCTCAGAAGCTCCATTTTAGAATCTTGGCAAGTCTTCGTTGTAGATACCCAACTTTTGGATGAGATCTGAAATATCACTCAGTGATATATTTTTTTGATTAGTTCAAAAAGACTAAATATCATATCATTTGATGGCTTGAAGAACCTGGTACTCATTTCTGAAATGACTCTTACCAAAAATGGAATAAAAATAATCGTTTTGACTTATTCTTTTGGACTTGAAACAGGAGTGTTGGTCCTTTTTATATGGTTTTTATTATTTTATTTTATTTATGGAGGGGAAACCCATAACACCATTGCTTAGCTTAAACGGTATTTTTTCACTGCAATAATCATTGTAAAATTAAAAGAAAAATTGTTTTTGATCCATTGTTTTGGAAATAAAAAAAGTAGGATCCCACTTAGCACAATAACAAACTTGATAAGAGATTGTCATGATATTTTTACAGCTTTTTTTTTAATGTTGGTACTAACTCAAAATGAGGAGGTGAATTAGAAAAAAAGATACTTTTCAGCTGATTTGTGAAGTTATTGCTATTTCGTCAAAGTACTCAACAGTACTTTGACTGACCATGTATCCAGGGACTAGAAAGTGTAATTTCTTACTATATATTGGGAGACCTGCGATAGTAATTGCTAACCCTTCTAGATATTTCAAACCATCCCAGTCAAAGTGGTCTATATACAACTCATAATTGACTGAAATTTGTCAATGAAATATTGGGCCGTTATTGATTGTGAAGTAAAAATTAATACATTGGAAATATCTCCTTTTCATGACTAAAAAAAAGTATCAAACTCTTGATGGATGAACATAATTATTAGATACGTAAACATATTTTACATAATATTTTATATATATTTCATCCAACTAATTTAATTCTTATATTAGTAGTCAAATATGTTAACCGTCCAAAATAATTAAATCTTCTACATACTTACAATTTTAACAGCCCACATTTTTCTAAAAAAAAGACGTCATGACGTTACAGGGGAATTAAAAAAATATGTATAACGTACAAAATAGATAGATGGACCTTTCCTACGGCATATTGATATTTACATAATTATATTTAACTATAGCCAAAAATTTAATTTGAGAAATGAGGATCTTACATATTATACATGTGGCCTGTCAACGCAACAGCAAGCTGAATAATTTTTCTCAGAACTGAATGAGTACATTTACAATTGTAAATTGTAAATATTTCTCAATAATTTTTTCTTATTAACCCTTTGGGTATGCTGTAAATTGCACATAAAGTAGCCAAAATTGATTGTCACAATAAAAGAAAGATAAATTGTTATATTTTATATGTAAGAGAACATAACAGTCTCTTAAATCAAATAAAGATTACAAAGATATATTTAAAATTCTTGGGTATCTTAATTCATCCCACAAATTTGAATACAAAGCATAACGTCCAACACTATCATAAAAATTCACTAACTATACAATAATTGTATTTCCATGCTTAACATATATGTGGGCTGTAAAAAAAACAAAAAAGCGAGCTGATTGATTTTTCTCAAAATCAATGTAAATTATCTTTTTATTCTTTGACGAATAATTGTCAAATTCTATCAACAATTTATTTTTATTAAACCTTTGTTTGCTCCGTAAATTGCACTTAAAGTAGACAGAATTAGAATAAAGGATAATAAATCGACAGATTTCATTTGGTAGGACACATCGTGATGAAAAAAAGTATCTTAAATCAAATAAATATTCTAACTTCTAGCCAATTTTCTTGGGTATTTTAACTTATCCCTGAATACAAAGCCTTTATAATTGAATCAAATATGTCTACATACAAAATATTGGGCTGTATGTACAGCGTGTGGCCAACAAACTTTGAACCCTGTGCAACAGTTGTACATAGACGGACATGACGTTGTTTATTGCTGTCGTGGCTAACCTTACATGTTTGGGGTCATTTAAAAAAAATTGAATCGATCAACAAAGTATTTATTCCACAATCGGAGATAAGGCATTATGTCCTTGTTACAATCCGCGCCAACATGGGGATTACAAACCCTGCACCATGTATATATTAAGTAAAAACTAAATATGGATTTTCTCCCTTGCTTGATTTTCGTGGAAAATTGTTTTTATGTTGACTCACCACATATTGTAAAATGAAAACAGAAATTTCCAAAAAGGGATCCTTTTCTCTCAACGCTCTATGCATGTACAATCTACCTATTATAACTACTAAAGAGGAACCTCCTAAGGAATAATTATGAGGTACATATTATATTTTTCAAGCATATGTTTTGTACAAATCAGATTTTATTACTATTAAAGATGTAGGAGTGAAGACGAAGACGAACTCTAGTAACAAGAAGAAGCAGTCGCTCACGGACGTTCTTTAAAATAGAAGGAAAAAAACATGGAGTCTTTTTGTGTAGTGTATGAGTCATGGAAAATTGTTTTATCATCTCAACGTAGGAGGGGGAATATTTAATAACATATTATAATATGTATATGTATTGATCTTATTTAATTACTGAGTCATCCTGCTTATGTTTTTATGGACAACTGCTGTTTTTGTCATGCTGTTATTGCATGATTTTTTATGCCTTAGATTTGAGAAAGTTTTTTTTTTCTTTCTCAAGATAAGTATGAGGATATTTTAATAACACAGCATTTTTGAGTAGATACATAATACACATAATTTGGAAAATAGTTCCTTAACAAATTTATAAGGGAATTACTAAATTTGTTGAAGCAGATCACATGTTATGACGTTTTAACAGAGAGAGAACTTGAAAAGTTTATCTCTCAAGAAGGAAGGATTTGAAAGCACGGCACATGCTTCTTCTTCCTTTCATCCTCAACTTCCAAATCATGTAATTTAGAGTCTTAAAGTGAGCATTCATTCAAGAAAAAGAAAAGAAACAAGTTTGCATTTTAAAAAAAGAACACTCTATCATAATCTAAGACCGAATTTTTATTACAATTTTTTTTTAAAGAAAATTAGTAAGTAAGTATTTGAATGATGCAGTATCATGATGTCAATTCAACTTATACAAAAAATCTTGAAAAATAAGTAGGTCAACTTGCATATCCAAGATTATTATTATGAATGTACGTGTCTGTGAAATAGTTGTGATGGATTTCGAGTAAATAGCAGAATCGAAAACTCGAAAACATTATAATTAAAAATAATCGTTAAAAAAAAACGAAACTAGCTGAAGATTTTCGAATTTTTTTTACAAAAAGTTTAATTTTTGGGAATAGCTGTGGATTTTTGAAATTTTTTCCGAAAAATTGAATTTTCTATTTTTGTTAGACAAATTGAATTTTTCCATTTTTCTTTCGAGAAGTTGTAATTTTTGGATTTTGCTTTGCTTTTATCAGTGACTTATACTGGGCCCTATAATTCTCAACATGGGTTTGTCATGAGACGAGAAATTACAACGGTTCTAATAGCGGTTCGTACCAACTTTTTAAGCAACCTTTATAATCAAAGGAATCAATTTATTATTAACTAAAGAATAATTAATCATTGCAATTCGCGGCCAATAATTAAAAATTTTATCCTTTAAAACAAGAGTAACATGAATGGGAATCATTACTACATAGTATTGCAGCATGAATCATCATAAAATATTATATGATTATTTTATCCCGCTAAATATCCCTTCGCAAAAAAAAAAAAATCGGTGAAATTGTTCGAGCACGGTCTAAGAAATATTGGAACGCATATACAGGATAGGGGTTTTAAACCCATTACAAGTTTAGAACTCAATATTTTGGCAATCTATGTTTATGAAAGTGACCTCATTGGACTTAGCTGACAAAACTGCTTAGGAAAAATACAAAATCCTTGGGATATTTTCCGAATACAAACACCTTGGGGTCATTATTGTGTTCTTCTGTCCCGGGAGTACGCCAATGCAGATTAAAAAGTTTACGAAGCTGGCCATATAAACTATTTACCCCGTTGCCAAGGCATTCAAGGAGTCTGATGGGTTGGGGAAAAAATGCACTCCAGACATTCCTGAAATGTATTTTGATTTCTTAGTAATGAAATATGACCTCCTAGTTCGCTGGATCTGAACCCCTTGAACTACTATGTGGGGTGTGTCTGGGACAGAGAGTCCAATAAACGTGCAGATTACATTGTTAACTCATTGTGGGATTCTACTCTCGGTGATGTGTCCAATATGGACAAGGAGTTCCTCATCAAGGCATGTACTAGGTTCAGGGCCTGGTTGAAGCTGGAGATGGTTGGCCTGAGTGATTTACTTCACCATGGACAATCCATGTAAGAGGAAAATATTTTTGAATTGCTGGATTAATTTTTAAAAATAAGTTGTAATTACATTATCCTTAAATTACCGGATTTAAAATCTTCACTATGTAATTATGAAGAAGAAAAAAATTAATTAGATTTTATACTTTTCTTGATTAAAGATTGTTTTATGTTGACGCATCAAAAATGTACAAAATGTGTTGTTGTTTTTTTTTTTTTTTTTTTTGTGTAAAGGTTTTTGCGTTTTTACACCCTTTTGCCCATAAGATAATTATAATTACACATGATTCTAATATAAAAAAATTGGCCCACGAACTGCATAGACACTATTAGGATTAATTAATTCTTTCTCACTCATGCTTAAGCAGCACACAATGGAACTTGTAGGAGAAAGTAAATTATAATTCTTACAACAGTCTAGATATTTATTAATTTTGTAATACGGAATTTGTATTATGAGTCATACCAAATAAAGAACTAAGTGTTGCCATTTGATTAATTTCGAATCAAATTTACAAAGGGTCATTTAAAAAAGAAATAAAGATTCTTCAAGATCAAGGATCGGAATGAACTTTTTATATAATTTCCTGGAGTCTCCTGCACTATGTATGATACTTTTTGGCATTAAAATCTGTCATGCCAAAAAGAAGGATAATAGAACGCTTAAAAATCCACATGAGATTTTATTATTAATTAGCAACAAAACTTGGCTATACTTATCGTATTTATTTATTTTTGTAAAGAACAAAAAAAAAATACCATTAAACCAAGATCATAAATCGTTAAGGGTCTTCTAAAAATCAACATTCCCTTCAGCAACTAAAGGATATCAAAAATGAGTCCCATTAATGGTTTATCACTTTGTAAGTCGATTAATTGACTTGGCACTGTAGAAATAAATAATGACTTCATTGAGTGATAAACTTAATCTATCAAAGGGGTTCAAACGCAATCCTTTTGAAGAAAAAAAATATTTATGGGACGTTTGTTTTTGTTAATGCGGACATTCACTTTCAATTTTGCTGCATTTAAATTTTTTTGATAAATATCTTTGAATTTAGTTGTAATGAGTACCAAACGTCTTATTCAATCATAACATCAGTCGTTTTGATTTATCAAGTATTTTTCTATGCAATTTAGCTTTATGACAAATTCGCCACTTTTTATACTCTAATAATTATTGGTTTGAACATTACCTTTAATCTTTCCTTTCTATCGATTGAGTTTCTTTAAGTTCTAAATGCCTCAACTAAGATCATAACTATGACTAAGGTGTCACAATTAGTCCTTTCAAAATAGATTCACGATCCTGGATATGTGACTCCTTACTCCAATTTTCTTCATTTCAAGATCTTTAGCTGAGGTGTAATAGTAAAGTCCGAATCTATACTATTAAAACATAAATAAGCAGTGAATATGTCAGGCTGGCAAAATCTCGAAAAGGCGAAATTACCAGAGATGGTCATTTTATCATGCATTATTGGTATTACTTAAATATTATATATTTGTAGAGAATCGAATCTGGGAGCTATTAACTCACTTACGTAAAAGGATTTCAATCAGCGTCCCTCCCTTAAACAAAAATATTGTAAATTTTTATTTTACGGCTCTACAATTTACTTGTACAAGTTGATGATATGTTATACAATAATACGTAAATTGAATGATTAGAAAAGTTAGAGAACAGACATTTGATATATCATGTGACGGATTAAGCCTCATATCCAAAATAAAGCATATTTGTGTATACTTATTTCCTTTAATTCAATTGATTTATTTTTATTTTTGGTCTTTTCAAGACAGATTTATTTATAAGGTATGATTTATTTATCCATGGCGAAGTAAAGCTATTTGTTCCTTGGCAGACCTCCAAAGAAAGTATTCAGTTTTTTTTTTCTTATTTTATAAAATTAGACGAAATGGAAACGAATATTGCGTTCTAAATACAAATTTGTTGTAGATCTAATGTAGACAAGACATGTGCAGCTAAAAACTCATCTCGTCTTGTTTTTAACCATATAAAGTTGTGTATCCATACATGTTAGCCATGATACCATATTTAACTTGGATTCAAAATGTGGAAGGATCTATATATGTATGTAAAATCAATCAATAATCAATCTTCTGTTGTGTTTAGTTGATTGATTTAACCAGATTTTTAAGGAACTTTGTTAGAGCATCAATAATGTTCAATTGATTTAATAGCCATCAATTATAATCCTTGAATACATGGGTATTACATATGCACAAACAATGGGCAAGTTTTTTCGGGCTATGAACAAAAGGGTTACAACATAACTAACTTATTATTAAACTGGTTCTACTATTCATTGTTACAAATTTTATTTATTTTTGGTTCTAAAAGAAAATAATTGAATCCCAAAAAGGTGTTTTTTGAAATACAATCTTAAAATACTCTGATGTCCCACAATATTATCTGAAATATAGATATCATTTTTTTTGTGTGTGTTTAGATGTAATCACTACATGATATTGTAGAAAAATACGAGGGTAGGGTGAAAAGTTCTCAACCTGACAATGGAAAACTACGACTTTTAGTTTAAAAAAGATTTCTTCTTCTATTAAATTTTCTACAAACTTGATCCAGCGCCTCTCAAATATCGGTATTCCATAACGGAAGTGAGAGTCTGAAAGGTTGTGAATATATTCATCTACGTCCCTCTTCGCTTCTTCATTGGATGCAAAGCGCTTCCGGGAAACAAATTTTGTAAGGCTTGACCTCAGATGGAGAAATCAAGAGAAAACCCGAGCAAATTATACCCCACATTTTATAATCCTACAATATTCAATCATGTAAATAAACAAACCAGCCAAAAATAGTCATAAAAAGGTTTGCACCCAGCAGGCAACATAGTATTTTTATCGATTACAACAGTATATTTTTTCCAGGATGAAATTTTTTACCTAACCCTAGTATAAATATATATTTGTATTTTACCTTTTGTTGATAGTTGGTTAGACTTGGGATTTATTTGAGGAATAAATTTGCATAACTAAAAATATCTGATTATAAATTAAAATTTCTGAAAAACCAGAAGTAGGGAAAAGTCCTTATACTGCAAGTCTAAGTTGAGTCTCAAGTCTTTCCTCACAAGTCATTTCTAATCGTCTAATGGCGAGGATACCCCCTTGGAAAAATAAGGGAAGAACACGTTATCACTATAAATTTTTTTTTTTTTTAAATAAACATAATATATATTAATTAGTTTTACGAGTTCATAGATGACGCTAATATGCAAATTATGACCATTCTATTTCATAAGGCATAGTGATGAGAAATATTATAGCTTATATTATAGAAAAATATTCAATGTACAATTTCAAAAATAAGTATCTCTAAGAATTTTTGTTCCAGTTTATATTTTAAATAATCTCAATTTGAAATATTTAAATTGTCTACTCATCGTGAATGGATCACTTTATTGTTTCGATGCTGGTATCTCATTCCCAAGGCATGAGTTCAATTTACTCCCATAAGAAGTCTGTAAAAGTAATTCTAGTACCCGGCATTTCCGGGAGTTGTTAAGTATCTTCAAACAGACAAATTTAGCTCAAAAATATAGAAGATAACTATCCAAGAAATCCACCGTTTTTAATGATCACACTCACAAATAGTTACTCAATACATAGATGATCGACGTTATCTTAAAGAGTGCTGGGAGTGAGTAATTCCTAGATTATTTTTTTTTAGAAACTCGAAAATACTCGCGTAGTAAAATTCACCTCACACTAAATCACAAATAAGTATGGATCTAGTCTTAACAAACAATAGTGCTCTAAGACTAGATTATCAGATTTGGGATATTTATGGTTCTAGGACAATTATTAATTAATGTACACTTATATAAATAATTGAGCATATTATCCTTTTATTGCATTAGTATATGAATAGTAATCATAATTACTTAGTATTGCAGCATAAATCATAATCAAATATATTTATTATTTTTTCGACAAAGTGTCTGTGCACGTTATTTCATATGAATTTTTATTAGCTGTTTATACAATTTTATAAGATTATGTTCGGTATCTTTCGAGGATTTGATAATGATAATTGATGGATAATTGGAGGATTAAATATAATTAAATTATCTTATATTATGAAATATTTAAGTGCGGGATCGCCCGTAGGTGTAACACCAGAAAAAGTCCTACGAAAATGGGATCCTGAGAGAGAAACCTTACTACCAACATAGAAATTATCAGAGGAAATTTTCCTAATTTAGTTTATTTATTTATTTTCTATTTTACTCGCATAAAAATGTATTTTCCTTGTTAGAGGGGGGTGTCAAGTATTCTCATGGTAACGTCATTTCAAATAAATTTTTTCATAGTTTTGTTTACAAATACATACATAAACTTGAATGAATACTCTGTAGAGTGCAAATATCTGCCTAAAATCATTTCTATTATAAGTCATATAACTCAATTTCTTCAACAGTTATGTGTTTTTAACGTTTAATATGACCTCAGCCTCTCAAAATTTAATGGCCTCTTACTAGTGTTGTGTCAGTCCTTATTTAGGGCAGAAGACGGAAGTCCCACCCAGTTCACTCTCGGTCCGGTATATTTCAGTCCTACATATCAGTCCAAAAACTTATACCTAAAGTTCGGTCCTCGGGTTCGAACAAACAAGTATAGCCAGACTGCCCTAAACTTTATTTATTTATTTTTAAGTTATGAGGGTATACTTTCTAGGAATTTTTGACCACCTGTTGGCCACTGCCCTTAGTCTAATCTTAGTATAATCTGTCTCTTCATTTTCCTCTCCATCTCTTTGAAGCAACTGTATTTTATGACATTTGCCTTTCAACTCCTTCAAAAGTTGATTCTTGACATTATTAGACTAGTCCAGATTCTTCTTACAAAAGTATTTGAGGGTGGTCAATTCGTGGTAAGGGCGAATAGCTGTGACCATGAGAAGATCAAAGTTTTTGAACATGTGGCCAAAACTTTTCTCGAACCCCTTGGAGCGACTATTACACTGCTCCCTAAATTGGGCTAGCCCCCAAACTGTTGTGCCTGACTAGAGACAAAACCTACAGGCACTGAAGATGTTGCAGATGGGGGGGGGAGGAAAGATTCCATATAGGCCTTGTTCTTGGCCTGAAGAATGACAAGGCAAAGAGCAAAAGGAGTCATCACCTGGACATACTCCAGCCAAATTGCATTTTCTTCCTCTGTAATGAGTGGAAGGGCGTGAGGCTACTGGCGCAGGCAAATATGATTAAGTTTTACCGACTTGCCTGGATACCTAATGCAGACACTTGTAGGAATCATGGTTGAAGCTCCACCTTGTAATGCACGGAGTCCCCAGGTTCCTATTGAGGTCCAACATGATTATGCGCTGCTGTAAGTGTTTTTCGGCTCCTTGCGGCGTTCCAAATCCAGTAAGTCTGTCAGGACAGTAGGTAGCATGTTATTGACAATTATTTTACAGTTTATCTCCTGGGCAGCCCTCTGGTTGAATTAAATTTCAAAAGCCTGCTCAATATTCAGTTGTCTTCTCTTTGGTTCTCCTCTCTCCCTGTCAGAAGACTGATTTCGCTAAAAGCCGTCCTTGATAGCGGCCTTCAGCTCAAAAAAAAGTATAGATGATTTCTCTAATAGTACAATAGAAGATTGTTATTGCTGTTGGTAACATCATATAGTCTTTCTTGCACTTAGTGCACGTAGCTGACATATCGATTACAGTGAAGAAGGGCGCTGTTTAAGAAAGTTCCTTGCGTCCCTGGTAGTCTTTTAGACTCAGAGCTGGTCAACAGAGAACTGGTTTGACAAGAAAAAGGTGTGTCTGGGCGGTTTCCATACATCCATGATTACCGGCAGAATTTCCCCCATGGAAATAACAAAAATATATGGTGGATAAAAACAAAAACTAAAACTTATTTGAGTTACATTTGATATGACAGTCCTACTTAAATAAAGATTGGAAATAACTGAGTGTACCGGGAGCAAAATAGATTGAAAAGTGCAAGAGTTCATTAACCTCTTAAGGCTGATGAGTAGATTTTTCTACGTCGCCATTTAGGCCAGTTACTATTTAGAATATCTCTGTGAATATTTAATTTTTTATCTTTAGTTTTTGCTAAGGATTCTCATTATGATATAAACAATATCTTATTTATTCATTTCTTAGATATGAACTACTTTTAAAATAAATATTCGTAGCTATACTAATAAGAACAACTTCAAAAATGGCGCACTTGACAATTGTAAAGACATTTTTGACTTCTTTTTTTTAGACATATTTTTTTTAATGTTACAAATTGAACTATATATTACCAAGAATACCAAGTGGCAATGTTGGGTACAACCGCTAATAGTTTATAGTTTATATAATATTTGCATTCATGGAGTTGTATTATTATACCAAAAGAAGGCGCCACTCTCGATCGTTTTAAGTAAACAACGCTCATGACACATTTTATGTGCTCATATTGAACCATCGGTAGCAAATATGGGGCATTAAAATTCGTAATATCCTCACTTATTTTGTTCTTTTATGCAACGGATTGATATGAACATTTAGTATTTTAGGGTCAAATTATGAGTTAGAAGAAAGTATCAAAATGTTTCATCCTTTACCTACACTCATACCATTTAACAATGGACAAAACGTACTTACATTTGTCCGAAGTTTATGCCTTAAAGACACGATTAATTTTAAATTCCTCTTTTCATTGTGGTGGATATATCTACAAATTTTATTTGAGATACCATAACAATAAAACAAATATCAGCTTATGCAAGCAACATAGACAAATATTAGTAGGTGCAAGGATTTCCTGAAGCAAGTACACTTTAAAATGTGTATGTACATAAACCTTCCCTTTGTTTATTAGGTTTGAAGATTCACTGAGGCATTGTTTTCGAAAGACATTCACAAATCAAAGGGAAAATAATGGCCATTTGAGTTATAATAGTAGTGATGATGCTTCATAGGTAGGTGCGTATTTTGGAATTAAAATAAGTTAAAAGAAAATAAGTAAAGTAGAACATGATTTTCTTATTTATGAATAATTAAATATTTATGTAGATTTGAAGGGGGAAAAAATAAGCTAATGGATAGACAAGTTAAAAAATATATATATATACATATAATTCGGGAAAACATCACATTGACTCTATTTATAATAAAATGTGTTTTTTGAAAAGTTATACTACAATTTATTTGATTGATAGACATAATAGGAGGAAAATAATATATCTTCACTTTTCTTTAATTGAAAATCAAATAATAATAGGCCAAAAGTAAGATATTCTTACACTTATTCCCTTTTATTTTTCATCAATAAGTAAATATATTTCGTATGTATAGGAAGAAAACTTGAAGATCAAAGCTACACATTTATTGCTTATCCCTTTTTCCTTCAATAGAGGAAGAAAATGGGCATGAAATTAGTTGATAGCGGGCCAATTACATCATTCTTCAACAACTTTTATTTATTTAATAGTTGAGATTTTGTTGAATCAATAGATCCACTTTTAATATTTGTATGTTGGACATTAGGAGGAGATTTTAGTGAAATCTCTCAACCTTTCTTCAAAAGAAGAAAAGAATTAAACCCCAAAATTAACAGGTAGTTTGCTAATTACGTCATTATTTCCATCGAGTATCTTATTTAGCTATATAAATATGTTTCACTGCACATAAATAATTTCAGTTCAGTTGATCAACGAGCAAAAGCAAAGGAGTGAAACGTGCCTATTACCTTCAGGACATTATCTTATCTATGCAGAAACTGACTGAAGTTATAGAGTAATATTCATTGGCCTCTTAATTTGTTTATTAAATGATCCCGTGGTCATCGTTTTTTCACTTGGTTTATAGTTTTGCTCAGAACACTAAGAGCAGACAAATCCAATGCTAACAAAAAATACATGGGATTTTGGGATGTTTTGGATATACCTCCCATTGTGATCCCCACCGTTTAGCGTACATATATTCGATATACTAAAAAGAAATTCGTTATTATTAATGGATTTATTCCCCATTAATATTTATCTCCAGGGTAATCAAAACTTTGCTGACATGACGATTATACTCGACGATTTCCATAATCTTATACAAATTTTGAACAATTGGCCTTGCATCTTTGACATACAAATTACCGGAACGTAATTGACGAAACCAAAATTGCGACTGATTGGCTAGTTACAGTATTAGAACCATATACATTTTACAGCACCCTGGCTTGCATTTTCGTCGTCATTGAAGAAAAACTGTCAAACATGGTTTATTATCAAATAATAATGGATCAAAAAAAACTTTATGCAAAGTATTTTAGCGCAAAATCTTTCCTTTCTAACACCATTTAGCGTAAACTGATCGTGCTTATATGACGCGATATACACATTACTAAAGCTAATGTATAGACTAAAGCAACTTATGAAAAAATAATGGATTTCTTAATACTACACCTTTATTGGAGGCTACTAGAAAAAGTACCACAGCTGACAAAAGCTGTAGTTTAAATTTTTATATTACTAGGATAATAGTGTCCTTGGGTTCATTTCATCCCTTCCTTATTTGATCGGCATTCCTCAGTGAAATTTTTAAGAAGGGATAATTTTTGTAGGCCTTTTTTTACCCATTCATTTGATGAAAAAGGATTAACACAGCTCACGTTTGTGTACTCTATAATATACATTGTTATACTATTGCATAAATACTTGAGTCATATTGTTGCAAACTCCGTAGTAAACTGCATTTCAAATTGTAATATGAAAAGGTCATTAATCCTAAAGTGTCTTGCAGTTGAATGCAATATCGTAGGTAAGAAATTTAAAATCAAGTAACACTTTTTTAGCATAATAATGACTATTCAATCCCTTTATACGCCAAAGGGAATCAAATAATTGGTATGCATGTTATTTCATAATAGCTCCCTTATGACGTCAGAACAAGGATTTAAAAAGATATGCATGTATTTGATTTATGATGATATCATTGTTTTTGTTGTATGACATTATTTTACTTGTTATTGCTATTAATATAAAGAAGAAAAATATTGACCCTGAACTTATGTTTGACCTTAAAGGAATATCTATTTTTTATATCTACATATTTTTTCAAGTATTTCAAGATGCAGTCATAGTACCACTTTTGTGGGGTTTTCAATGGTATCTTCCTGGAGTTATAGGATATCATTTAATATAACTTTTTTATTAGCAATGACACTCTCTTGGATATAGGTATCTTACTCAACTTTTGTCTGGAATGTGGGATTGTACAAATAATATATTTAATGTATTTTTGCGCCCTCTAAAGTAATACCCATTAAAATGTCTGGATGAAGAATAATTATCTGACTTCATGCGTGTACATTGTTCGGTATAATTAATTTTTTTCAATTCGGAGAGAAGTTTTGTTTCTTTGGCTAAGACGAAGGAAGGGAAAGTTTTGGCAGAGGTTTCGCTGCAAAAATTTCCCACTATAATCTGAAATTCATGATCGAGTTGTGTTGTCGTGATTGAAGATCAATATCTATGTAGAAATATTTCCATTCTTATTCCAACAGCACACATAATACTTAATGGATATAATTAATTATAAAATATATCTCGTCTTCATTCTAGCCACCAACGTACGGGTTGCTTTTAGAATTACGTGGCATAGCCTCATGTCTATTGGTGAATGGTTTGCTCATAGGAAAGAAAAAGTAATTATATTGCAAATAAAAGTAGAATCTTAAGTCTTTTCTCCATTTCGAGTCTTCAAATTTCTTTTGACCTCATTTCAAACCATTAATTATAATATAGGGTACATAGTTTTAAAGTTTTTCTTAATTTAAGTTAAAACTAGCTTTCTATTGCAAGTCAAATCGAGAGTCCACATCTCTCGATTTGCTTCATTTGAATTGAAACTTTCAATAGAAATCAATGAGTTGAATCTAGGTCCGTTATTCCGGAAGGGTATGGAGGGATGTTACATAGCCCCGAGTCTAAAATTTTGATGTCAAATTTATAGAGAAGACAGGGTTTTTGGCAAAAAGTGAAAACATGTTCTCAAAATTTTGTCACAATTTGAAATAAGATAATTTGAAATTGTTGACAAAGGTATGTATTTTTTAAATACAAGAGTATTAAAAGATATGGGCTAAAAAAAAAACATTGTATCAAACTTTTGGCCAAAAAGTAATCCAACAAAAGGGTTTTAAGAAAAATAACGACCCTGTTAGAATCAAACACTTTGTTCCATGTATTTTTGGAGCAATATTAGAATAGGTAGGGGCCAAGGATACCCATTATGGGTACATTTAAAAATAAGAGTTGCAGAAATGACGGATATGCAATACCTAACTCTCTTTGTTCACATCTAAATAGCAATACGTATGTACATAGATATACTTAATGCTGTAACCTGTTTCTCACTCTTTGATATCAGTTTGTGATGTTCACTTTTTGTTATTACTCCCATTACTTTAATTAATGTCATAATTTAATGTATCTCTTTCAAAATAGATCTTTATTAAGACGATGAATATTATAATATCAATAGTATATTATATGTGGTGTGTCAAGATAAAAACAATATTAACCAAAAATCAACAAAGGGAGGTAATCCAAAAATATACGCATACAACCCAATATTTTAAAGACATGTTTGAGTCAATAATAGACCTTGTATTCAAATTTTTGGGATGAGTTAAGACCCCCAAGAATTTTAGCTATTGTTTAAACCTGTATTTGATTTAAGAAACTTATATTGGCACCAAATTGACCCCTTTTGAATATCTTCTTGTTCTTTTATTGTAATTTTTGATACTTTAAGTAAAATTTAAGATGCCTTCAAATGGTAAATACAAATAGTTTGGTGATAGGTATTAGTAATCATTTGTTAAAGAATACAAATATAATCCAAACTCACTTTTGACAAAAATCATTCTTCCTTGTTTTTCTGTTGACGGGCATAATATATTGTAATGTACATATATATAAGTAAATAAATAGCATGACCACCTCAGAGTTATGTGCTATTGTGTCCTACATATAGCAGTTCCCTTACTTACGTCATAACTAAGGAAATGCGTGTTTTCATGAGAATAATAAATATAAATTATTAATTTGTGAAATATTTTGATATTATATTAGGAGAGACTAGTACAAGTTGTTTACAATTCATACATTAATTAACGACTCTCTACATCAGTAAAATTGTGGCTTTGATGGTTTAAGGATTATAAATTCATTCGGACTTGATAAATGTTCTAGTGTCGTAACTGTGGATTTGATAGTCAGTTTAATTAGTACATGTATAATCATCGTAATAGGTGATTTTCTAATTTTCAAATCAATAATATCAGCGTTTTTAAGAACAATCTCTTTGATTTCCCCTAAATATAAAGACTTCTCTTAACGACAAGTAAGGGGTGTATCTGACGTCACTTAGTTAACGTCGTAATATAAAAAAATAATCAATCATGTATTAAATTCCTTAACTACGAAATTGAATTGCATTGACGTCAAATCCCTTTTTATTCTTATTCTTTTCCTTCTCTACTTATTTGTGCATGTGCTTAAAAAAATAATTTATACAAATCTGTGATACTTGTGAGGGTCTTTAATTCATTGCCTTTAAGACTTGACTCCATTTTTCAAGGATGATAAGGTTATACATATAAAGAAAGTTCTTGATCCCTTCCTCCGCTTTTCCTGTCATTTTCTATGGCTACATATAGCCTACAATGCCAATATTGTATTTTTTATATATAAATAAACACACGAAATATATATTTATACAACAATATTTTTGACTTCACCAAACTTTTTTGTCCGCTAGGGGCGTCGAATATTACTTTATAACTAAATAGCCAACCTTTATGAAGTTACCCTTTTAATTGAATTAACAAGATTAATTCTTCTAAGGAAAGAAAGAGTTGCATACGTCATTATAAAGTGACGTTATCAGCCGTGGGGATATTTTATTTTTCTCTAGACCATTAGTCTACTTAAGCTAAGAGGTGCGCATAGCCACTTCGCTTATAGCTTTGATACATACCAACATTAAATATATTTTTCCATCTGTCACTCTCTTGTTCCTGATTACCGGGCCGTGCAAAATTATTTACCGATGATGTAAATATACTTTTTAAGAGGTTTTGTGGCAACCAATCTGATTGTTTCGTATTTTACTGTAAAAATAAACAAAAATTCTTCATGTGAGAGCGTAACAACTTCCACACGCGAGACCATGTCCAATCAGAAACAAAGAGGATCGTAATTGCAGCCCTCCTCCAAGCGGGAGTGCCTCATAAAAACATTAAGGAACAGGTTGGGGCCTCGTTGAAGACAATTTACAACGTTTCCAAGCACTTGGAGGCTGGGGGTGATCTCAAGCATTCCCCTGGGACTAGCAGGAAGCCCACTGTCTCAACAAGGCAAGTAAAGGCAGTGTTCAAGAGGACTCCCAACAGGTCCATTGCCGACATGGCCAGAAAGATGGGAACGTGATCAACTGTTTCAAGGGCATTGAAAAGGGCTGGAGGAAAGTCCCTGAGGCGTACTGAACGCCCTCTGCTAACTGAACGTCAGCGAGAAGTCAGACTTGAGCGTGCCAAGAAAATCTTGAATGATATCAAGAGCTCATCTGGACGCATCATCATTTTTTCAGATGAGAAAACTTTTACGGTCGATCCTGTTTTCAACAGGCAAAATTACCGTGTTGTGAGCTTTGGAGATGTTTGCAAGATCCGATGTGGAACCAAAGCACCCTGCTTTATGGTTCCCCACTGGCTCATGGATTAACAGTGGAGGATTATGTGAAGATTCTGGCGTCCAAGGTCCTTCCGTGGATCAAATCCATAGTCGGCAACTCTCCTTGGGTTTTTCAACAAGATGGAGCACCCGCCCACGCTTCCAAGAAAGCTCAGGAAAGGACAACATGAACTTTTGGCCCTAGGACTACTGGCCCCCTCAGAGCCCAGATCTGAACCCACTAGACTTCTCTATCTAGGCGCACGTGGAGACCAAGGCCTGCAAAAAACGACACAAGAACATAAATGCCTTAAAGGCTGCTGTCAACAAGGCCTGGGCCTCCATGGACGCCGATTACATCCCGCAAGTCTGTGGCAGCTTCAGACGTCGCCTGACCATCATTGAGTCAAATGGTGGCTACATTGATTAAATTTGATCACAAACTATTTTATTATTCTAAAAATGTATGAATAAATTGTTTCTCAAGTCATTGTTTCGAAATGTCATTATTGTCCGCAAAATGTTCTGAACAAAAATCGGTAAATAATTCTGCACGGCCCGGTAGTGTCCTGAGTATTGATTTGTTCTATTCGAAAAAGTGTTTTTAAACAGAATATATTAATATATTCAGAATTAAATATAAATGAGTCCAACAGTTGGAATGATTCATGACATGATTCACCCACAAATTGATTTTTGACTCTTTTTCTTTCTTTCTTTCCTTAGAAGAAAAGCTGAGAGACATATTGAAATTCACAAGATGATAAATAATTACTTAATAGTTCATTGCTATAACGTAAACGGCTAACTATTAGTTAATTTCGGCTATTTATTCTTTTTTCTTTTTGAAGAACATTCTAAAGAATCAATAAATTACGACTTTTGCTGGATTATTTTCATGTATAATTAGCAAAACAAACATTGCGTCCATCATTATGATAAAAATTAACTAACTAAGCTATAATTTTATATGCATTTTTACTATTGCATATATCTGGCATGTCAACATATAAGCAATTAAGAATTATTTTTGAGTATCCTGTAAAAGATTGTCTGCACGTCATACTTCCTCTTTCTATTTCAAAATTGGAGACATCGATAGAGGATAGTTGAAATTGAATTCTCGCAACCTTTTAATAATAAGGAAATAACTTTGGTACGTCAAGCGTAGGGACGCGAAGAGAAGAATATATTGACAGATGAAGCGGAGAAGGATCTCGTTTTTTTTTTCGAGTTATTCGGTTAATTAGCGCTTTGAAGGGTAAGGAAAAGTAGATAGAATGTCTCATTGAGTGGAAGAAGTTGTAAATAGGGCTCTTATGGAGTATTTGAAGGAGGGAAGGGGATTGAGTTATCTCAGAGTCCGTCCGTTGACTGAGGGATGAAGCTAGAGGAGATCATATCTAATTTGTTAGGCATTACAACTTTTTCTTATTTCCACTATAAATCATGATAGTAGAATTACTTTCAGGAATACTTTGCACTGGAGTTGTAGTGTCCAAATTCGTACTGACTTTTTTCTTCTTGGACATTGATGAACTCAGATAAGAGTGAATTCAATACCTAGTTGAATTATTTTTAACTTAAGAATCTATAATCGTGCTCCTTATTCAAACTTAAGTATTTGTTACCTAATGATAAGGCTTAATATCATATTACATTAACTATCATTTGATTTTGTGATGATTTTATCGATCATAATTGTTGGAGAATAAGTTTAGGGGTAGGATTATATTATCATAGGAGATATTACTGTATATTTTTAAACCTACCAACTATACCATAATAATAAAATAAGCAATAACTAAAAAATAAACACGTCTATTATGAATAAAGTAATTTAAATTATGTTTCTTATTTAAAAGATATGAACAAATCAAATTTTGTCACATTGGCGCCTAGTTTACAGTCTATAATTATGTCCTCTGTTCGAACTTGATTATTTGATTGTTACCTAGGTATATGAAGTCTATATATATAGTGTAATTAAGTATCGCTGAAATGTTTTATAATCGATCACAATTGTTCGAATAAGTTCTTACGTTTTACCCGGAACAACTGTCATTTCTGACGATTGAGCAGCCTATCGCAACCTCAGGAATTAGTAAGATATTGAACACTTTACTGTTGTGCATAAGTATAACTTTGTTGTGGATACATTAATTGGATGGAGCTCATACTCAGACGATGGAGTCGTTGTGGAGTCATTTCAAGGGTATGCTCAGACGGTGCAGAGTAATTAACACCTTAAGAGAACTTTTTCAGACATATTTCAACGAGAATATGTGGAGGAAGTGTCTCAAGGATATAAGTCCTGTTTATAGAACTCTTGATGACATTATGAGTCAATATCCGATATGAGATTCTTTCATATTTTTTATTTATTTTTTTAAAGCTTATTTATGCTCTACTTTTTTTCTGTTTCCTGACTAGTGGATTTAATGGCATATATGCTCTTCAGAACGATACCCATTACCTTCAACCAAGAAGAAGAAGAAGTGTATCTGAAAAAGGGCTCCCAAATTGGATTTGTTTGATAGCTTTGGCTCAAAACATTTTCTTTTGACAGGATTGCGAATTAAACGAATTGGAAATTTGGAAAGCTTTCATTTATTTTAGAATGCTTCTTTTCTCTATTTAAGTATGCCTTCCCACACAATGATACCTTCAATCTAATTTTGTGATCCTTCCAAGTGCGAATTATCCGAATAACAGGAAAAAGTTGAGATCCTTCTCCTCTTCATCCGTCAATATATTCGTATATCCACTTCGCGTCCCTACGCTTGTCGTACCGAAATTATTTCCTTATTATTAAAAGGTTGCGATAATGGAATTTCAACTATCCTCTGTCGCTGTCTCCAATTTCAAGATAGAAAGAGAAAGTATGTCACGAGGGCAAACTTATACAAGATACCCTTATTTTTCTCAAAATTGAGTGTGGATTACAACTGTGTTAATTATCATCCATTTCTCTCAACAAATTATTTGTACCAACAATTTGGAAGCATTGCAAATTATACTTAAAGTACCCAAGATTACTATAAATGAATGACTATGAGTATAATTTATTTGAAAAGGCCCATATCAGAGCCAATAAAAATCTATGTAATAAATAAAAATTAAGATATATGAAGTTAAAATTCTTAAAATATCTTAATTCATCACACAAATTTGAAAACAAAGCCTGTAATTGACTCCAATATGTTTGTGAAATATTGAATTCCATGTGAAGTAAAAAAAATATAGGGATTTTCAGCTTATTTTGATCTATGTTCAAAATTGTTTGTTGTTAACGCACCACATATTACATATCCTACATCCTAAAACCATTTATGTGTTTCTTTGATGTACGTCCCCCATAGAAAAACAATGATAAATCCCAGTTATTTCAAAAACAAAGACAGATACAGACTTTAGGCATAAATTAAAAGTTGTTCATAATTTTTAGTTTCGTACGTAGGTTTTATTCTAATCCGACCAAATTGAGGTACTCTGGAGGGCAAGTTTGTTTTTTCGATT
The DNA here is from genome assembly GCF_016086655.4 of Lepeophtheirus salmonis. Classification (NCBI taxonomy): domain Eukaryota; kingdom Metazoa; phylum Arthropoda; class Copepoda; order Siphonostomatoida; family Caligidae; genus Lepeophtheirus; species Lepeophtheirus salmonis. The sequence goes on along the minus strand of NC_052131.2, from coordinate 49,122,760 downwards.
CAAAAATAGACCAAAAAAATTAAAAATCCCGAAAATTAATTATTGTACAAGCGGAAAAAGGGAGAACGTATATTAAATATGAATTAAAAAAGGGAAGAATAGGATTCGCCAGTCAGTTTTAGTATTTATCTTCGTTATCGTTGAACAAATCGTTGGAATAAATATAATTATTATATAAGATGGAACGTAATTATATTTACTCACAGAATCCCCCTTACTTCTAGACGGCAATGAGTTTCCATTTTCACTTTAGAGTAAACAGTTCCCAATTAAGTTAGCAATGATAATAAATAAAAAACAAGGTCAAGCATGTGACAAAATTGCTCTATATTTACCAAAATCAGTATTTTCACATGTTCAATTAAATGTTACATTTCAAGAGTGACAAAAAGGGATGCAAATTTGATTATATTTACAAAATGGACAGAAAACAACAACAAAAATTGTATACAAGGAGTTTTAGAATAGAAATTTACCTAATATATATTTATAGTAGATCATTTCAGTTTCGAATTTTAACATAAACAGACTAAATATTAATGAACTCTTTTATATTTAATTGGCTATCTTTAAAATAGCAGGTTTGTGCTAGTAATATAACAATATAATCATTCATATAGGACATAGGTACTTCAATGGATTCCTTCAAGAAGAGATTTGACGGAGGGCTTTCCTTTTTGTGTCATCTACAAAAGTTGAATTCTCCATCTAACATATGTACAATAATAATATATTCACAAGGCATTCATTCATTTTGTAACTCTAAATACGTACGATCATTCCTCCCTTTCCAAAGAGGGTACTTTCTTTTATGTGATCGTAACTAACGCAGAACGCAAAGTACATACATGCGTTTCTTTCTGTTCCTTACTGTTCTTGGGTACAGTTTTCATCAAATGTGTTTTGTTTTTTTTACTTTTATTTGTCATTGTGAAACGTCAATTTTTTTTTTGCATTGATTTGTCATTGTGAAATGTCAAGTACGGATGATGTAAGTCTTGAGTATATGAGTGCGTTTAAATATATAATAGCGCCGCTGGAATGTGTTTGCAAGTGGGGATGGATGGATGTCAAATTATACAATGGTGATGTCATCAAGGGCCTCCAAAGTAATATATATATATATTTTTTTTTTTTTTTTCGGGGGGTTATTCATGGACATTAACTAGAATTCAATAAATGGGAGGTCAGGGGCTTTTGGACTTTTTTGACAATTTGTACAGATTTTTTGTTTTTTATAAGTACTAAAGTTGTCAAATAACATTTTTTAGAAGAGAAAAAACTTTTTTAAATATTTTTTGAAGAAAATAAATTTGAGCGAATAATTTTTTTAGAAAAGGCATGATTTCACATGACGATAACGTTAAGAAATTCCCAAATTGGTGTTTTAAATAGCACCAAGGTTTTATGGTTCTAGTGTCACTGGTATATGCAGGACTTTTCTTTTAGGGATTTTTGAATATTATTGGATCTAGATTTTCCAACTTTCAAAATAAATAGTATAATGGAGTCGCCGTAGCTCATGGACAACGCGCACGGGAGAAGTTATTCTCTTGAATTCAATGTGTGTACGTTTACGCCCAGGCGATTCCTGGAGAAAGAAATTTACTTTGTATATGGATTCCACCCAAAGATTCCTAGGTTAGATGAATAAATGTAATACTACATACAATGTTTACTTATACTTAATCAGTGCAACTCCCTTTAACCAATTAAAGGAACATTAAAAAAAAAATATATATATATTAAGGAATTACACAATATCATTTCTAACTAAAGACTGAATATATTTGCTATATAAAAGTATATAATTTAAGAATAATAAAACTTGTTCATTAGCATGAACTCGTCAGAAGATAAAGGTTGTTTCATAGATATAGAAATGCCTTTTTTGATAAATCATTTGCTTCATTTTTAGAATGAACGGTCCCTGATGGTTCATCCCATTTGACTCCTTAGTTAATTTTAACGGAGTCACATCTCCTCCTTGACTAAGTACACTGATGATTTTATAATGTATTTGAAAAGTAAGAAAAGGAAAAACAAGTATCAACAGGTTAATAAACAATGAGAGACGTTGATCCAATTTTTAATTAAATGACTTCTTTTTTTTTTGTTAAGATTATATTTAATGAAAGGATTCTGGACTCTTATACCTAGGATAAAATACGTGGGAGGGGGAAAATGTCACCTATCAGTCCTTTGGACAGACCCTTAAGACCGTTGGTCTTTCGGACTATCAGTACAGGAACTGATTTTAAAAAAATAAATATAAATAAAGTTGATTGACGTCATAAAGGACGGAACCTTACATTTTGTAGGACTTATACCGAGACTTAACTGATCATTTAACTAGGAGTTTTCAGTCCGAAATAAGGTCAAACAAAACTTCACCCTAAATGTTGGATTACAAACCGTTTAATAGCCGTGTGAATGCTCTATTTGTATGTGCTGTAGTATTAGACTACACAGAAAAAGAACGATTTAAGAGATTTTCCCTCCTTTCTTTTGAATCATATTTATTTTTTTAGAATGAGAAAGGATTTCCCAAGGGAGTTTTTTGAGGATGGGTAGATCCCTATTTGGTGAGATTGCTCATTGAGATTGAATTACTATGGAATATTTACGAGGTTTTGTACATATCTTGTGTACTTTTGTATAAAATATCTTGGCCAATAAAAAGGATTCTAATCTACTTTTATGTGAAAATCAGTCTAGATACAGTCTTTTTATACAGAATATGTATTGACAGAGGGGAAGCATAATAGACAGTGTTGGATAATAATAATTAATTATCAATTCCTAAATGTAGAAGCAATTATGTTCTTTACAAATAGAGCATTCACTAAAGAAAGTAATTGAAAGTCAATTTGTTTTCAGATTGTTTTGTTCTCCTATTTAACACATGTCATAACACAGTGATGTAGTGAGAAAAAGTCGAACCATTCCCCCGGAAGAATTGTCGAAATTGGTAAGGCATATTATCTAGCTCCCACGGATCAGTCTGCCTACGTCACTGGTATAAAATAAATGTATGTTCAGGATTGTAAATCTTAAGCTTTTTTAGCGTGCAAGTGCTGTTGTTGTTGGAAACCAGAATAGTAGTATTTTTATCTTGTAAAGCTGCTATAAACAGTAATTGATTCTTGAGGAGATAACATCTAGTATAAAGTGTAACAATGAGTTTTTTTTTACTATAACAAAAACATTAAAATAAAGTATTTATTTTAAGTACATCTAATATATTAAAGGGGCCTGTCTCCGGTCCTTTTTGGGGCATACACCATAAGGGGGAAATCTAAGAGAGACGGAAAAGGATTATTTATTTCTATATAATTATAATCTTAAGAAAATGTTTTGGGGACTTAAGCCCTCCCTCCTCCCGCCCCTCCAATAATAAAAAGATTGACTAATAAAAATATAAAGTTTATTAGACAAAACTTTTTCAATTGCTCCCAAAAAAATTGATCATTACAGTGGTTGTAAACTGTAGTTCACATGGACTCTACATCTATTACATCAATATTCATAATATCATATTTATACTTAAAAGAATAAAATAAAAGGGTTTAAACTAGTGTTCGGACTCAGTCCGAGACCAAATTAGTGCTCTATTCGGTTTAAAGTTATTTTTATAGACTGATTTTGACGGATATATATTATGGGACAATGATGTTACTCATGAAGATAGAACAAAAGATTTTACTAAGGAGAGACAAAGAAAATTATGACTCGAGCGAATGAGTAATTACAGTTCTTTTGATAAATGTATGACGTATGTAGCATATATATAGATTTTGATAGGTTCAAGAACCTTGTCAATACTTTGGAAATATATGCTGTTTACTAGTGTTGAGACTCTGTTCAAGACCGGTTTTTTACCGGTTTGGTATTAAGGGATTCTTTCTAGAGCGATTTGTACTCATTTTTCGGTCAGACCGTGATCCTTAAACTTAAGAGAGGAATTTAATCGTCTTTAAATCATGGACTGATTTTTTTCGGTCTCAATATATAGACTATCTGTACTTTTGAGTTGTACAAATATAACTTATGCAACGCATATAACTTCAAATGACGTTATTCATACTTTTGAAACACACATGACGACGTCTATCTTCAATTCATCTATAGAATCAGTGTAGACCAAATGTTAAATAATGCCAATTCAAATCGACTTTTTTGAAGGCGATCCGAACTACATTTTTCTATGATTTTCAGACTAAAACCCAACACCATTCAGAACCCCTGGTCTAAAATCCCATCTGAGGGGAGGATAGAATTCAAAAAGTTTGAGAAGCACTGTTTTAGATTTATAAAAAAACATGTAACTATTCAGTTCCTTACTTCCAAAATGCATTTTTATCGATTTATTACATTAATTAATTTTAAAGAAATAGAAGTCAGATTTGCATTACTTGACTGGAACAGACAGTTCGTAACCCGTCAACTTATAGTTATATTATAGATAACATAATATATTACTTCACTGCTGCATAAGTCGTTTCAGGAAGGAAAATACTCTTCTTTTGTAATTGAGCATGAATAAAATATATGTATATATATTTAAATTATATTAAAAAATCCAGATTTCTGTGTTTTTCTATGCCTTTTTAATGATTAATGATCATCTATAAAAGAATCAGTGCAGTTAGAAGGAGAGAGTGCGAGTCGAATTGTCTCTTTTTAAACGCTTATTAGAAGGATGTAAGTAGGCACAATGTATGTTTGTATATCCTAAGCATTTTTTAGCGTGTGAGTTTCTTTTACATCCGCAACCTTACCAGTATTTTAAATTTTCTGAAACTTTTATCATTAGTCTAACATTCTTGAGGTGATAACATTTAAGTATTAAGTGTAAACCAGAGTGCTATGAATAACAAAGGGTAACACTGAGGATTAGTTGGGGAGTTACATATGGTTAAATTCCTGTTGGACTCAGAGTATAATTGAAAAAAATCGACATCGTAGTAATTCTTTCAAATGACCTTACTTTTTTTGTACCCAAGTACCAGGAATTACATATTATGAGGAGGGGAGGGGGGTCAACTCATATCCTAAAACACAACAAAAACGAGAAAAAAAAGGGAATTATATTCTTATAAAAATCTTTTTATACATCTATCAATCATTTGCTCATAATTATGAAGCACTGGCGTTCTAGAGGATCTGAATTCGTATAAAATGTTCTGAACTTTGGTGGTAATAAAATCTCAGGCATTTGCTATATGCTCACATTTGAATAAAAAAGATGTTTTACAATAGTTGTTGTTGATAACTGCAGAATATTTTATCCAAAATTGTGAATGATCGAACAAAGGGTTCTCCAAGCATTTCACTATATCTTGAACCCAAGTATCACAACCAACCCAGCTTTTCGTCTATTCGACTTGAACCAAAAAAATTGTCTTGTTCCTATCTCAACTTGTCAATATTTAAGATTGTTAATCTAAATCATACTCAAAATATGATAAAATCAATCCCTGAGTTGTTGTTTTTTTTTAAACCTATATTTGTCAAAAAACTATCAATTTACAAAATACAATCTTCTTGTTGCAAATTTTGCCTACAAAAATCTGATAGATATGGCAATCTCTTGTTTTGGATGACGGGTGACCCATATCTTTACTTTATACAGATAGGAACTTCTGTGTTTTTTTTTTCCTTCTTCATACAGCTGGTTTTTGATTTTTTTGAAATTTTAACCATCTAAAGACAAAAAGCCTTTAAATCTTTAAAAAAAGTTGTAGATGTGAAAATTCCTGGAATAAGACATAATGGTGTGATTTAGAAAAACCTTAACTTTATTTATATAGTACTTATTGTACATTTATTTTATTTTATTCGATGAAACTTTATTTCCTTATTTTACGATATAAATGAAGTTATTATTTTAATAAATCACATTATTACTCTTAATTCCATATATTTTTCACTCTACGTTTTCTAAAAGCTAATTATAAATAGATGGTTAAAGTTTCAAGAAAAAAAAGGCCATAAGCATTGACAGTTTAAGGTCAAAAACTAAGATCATGTTTTATTTTTACTAGCCTAAAGAACTCTAGGTAAAGAGTGGACACCCAAGGGAAGGAAGGTAGGGTTTAGTAGTTATCAAATCTGATTGGTTTACAATTAGAAACTCCTACATGTTCCTCCAGCTAGGCCCGCAGCCAGTGGGGGAGAGAAGGAGTGAGTCCCCCCCCCTCCCCACCCTTTCCCAGTGAAAAGAGTAGAATAATGGGCGCCTACGTTAGACACATACATATTCTTCCCTGTGTTTTAGAATGAATTATTTATTTTTCCCTTGAGTCCTTTATACTAGCCTATCATTGCTTTGGTTTTGAGATATCCCTAATAAAAAATTCATCAAAATTGACCCATTTCTTCATCTTTAAGACCTTAAAACTCAGAGTTTCAAATTTTTATTTCTGAGCCGGTTTACTTTCAATAATATAACATATCAAATTTAAAGTTATTCTGTTTCCTCCTGAAAATTTATCATAGAATGACCCAGCTATAAATTTTATTTTTCTATTAAATTCAATGAAAAGTTGAATACATATTGGAGTTCCTCTTGATATAGAGTTATTGCCGATTTATCCATGGACAAAAAATACTGCCCAACGAAGTACTTATAACAAACCAACAAATGAACTCAAAGGCTTGACTTCATACAAAAATCTTTTCTAAAAAACAAAAAAATTATTTAATAAGAAGACACTTTTATTGTTTGTGGACCCCCCCCAACCCCCAAGAAACAAATAATACAGTACTGGTCGTGGCTACGAAAACTACCTTGTACAAATATTCGTTACGACACTTGATTCATATAGTTTTAGAACTATTGGGCTATAAGAAATCCCTTAAAAGTAGTGTTGGATCGGTTTTTGGTCTACATTTCTAATCAGTCTCGGTTTTTTTCGTTTGGCTCCCCTTTACGTCTTTTTTCTAATCAATCCAGGTTTTTTTTTCAGTTCATAAGTCTTAAAGACCGATAAGTTGTTCCTACAGTCTGCGCTATCTGAATATTTGCTTCACTCCTAGGTATAATTAAAGAAAATAAAAACGAAGAAAATATAGAATAATTGCTAGCACCATAATAATACTAAAGTATTATACGATCTAGCCACACACCTCCCATTTTAAACTTCAATTATTTTGTCTCTTTAAAACTGGTCATGATAAAACCTTCAATGGCTGGAATGACGTTGTTACTAACACGTCGTTCCAGTTACAATAAAAGACCGATAAGAATCGGTTCTGACTAAAAAAATTAATAAGGCCGAATTGATAGAACTGCAGTCTTTTTAGTTTCTTTGAGTCCGATCCAATAGTACTTAAGAAACAATTTCGATCTCATATTAAGTCTCAACACTAAAAAACGGAATTTTGATTGAACAAATAAATAAATAGGACATTTGATGATATGTCACGACTCTACTTCAGTAATACAAAAAATTACACCGTAATGTCGTGTCGGGAGAGGAATTTTCTGTTCTTTTCTCCTAATCAATGTTCTAAACGTCCTATGACTCCTTGGGATCGGCCCTCGGTGCTTCAAACCGTGAGTACTAGAACTGATTAAGAAATGTTCTAAAATAAAGTTGATTGATGTCATAAAGGACCAAACTATATAAGTTTCAGGACTGAACTGAACCGGACCAAGACTGAACCCCAGTCTTTAATAAAGACTGACACAACACTAATAATAGTTTCACACTTTGGAAATTATTGGCCAACTACCAATTGCTATTAGGCCATTTTCTTTTTTTCTTTTTGAATAAAGGTTGCTTGAACCAATAAAGGTAAAGACGAGTTGTATATAATTTTATAGTAATTTTTTATTCAATATATTTATGTAATATTTGACTGAAGAAAAGGGTGGATATAATAATAATTTTTATGTATGTATATAATATGAAAAGTGACTAGTAGAATCCACAACTTATAACATTATGTCGTTGTGGAATAAGAATTAAATAACTTTTATTTCGTTTTTTTATCATCATCGTCTGTAAATCTACGTGAAATAATTTTATCTATGATATGGTTTTTTTTTTGTTTTTTTTTACTATATAAATATTATTAAACAACATTCATATTTTTCACCCCTCTATACTAAGTGGATAATCTCCATTATCTACATAATACGTGTAACAGGGGGGACATCAAACATTTATTCTTCTAAGTAAGACAAATATATATTGTATATATTCAAAATATACTCTACAAAACACATATATAAACCATCACATGCATAGGATTTCATTTTATTCATTAATAAAACATTCAATGATTTGAACAAATCAAAGGGAACAGAAATTGTATATAATTTTTTTTTTTTTTTGCTAAAAATTATGGGAATTGACTAAAAAAATAGACGATAAATTTGTATGTGGGAGCGTGAAAAAAAGAAGAAAAAAATAATGATTCCTTTTTCTTTTAGTAGATATGAGATCGGCTTTTTGAAACGAAAAAAACAATAAACGTTAGGGGGGGATTGCTATGAACTTAGTGTGGAAACAGGGTTGTTGCCTCAGAGGCTGTTTGATGGTGATGATGAATATTAATATTATTACTAATGTGAACATTGTTATTTAAAATGATATTGCTGTTATCTCCTTGTTTGTTGGGCATACAATTGGAATTGAAATCCTGGATATTATTTTTAATATTGTGCTCTTCAACGTCTTCGATGCTCGCCTCAGATGAGGATAAAGAGTCTGAGAAGGAAGAGGTTCGTCGAAGGGGTGAATTTAAATTGTTTTTGTTATTGGATATAAGCCCTTGTTCAAATTCCCAGAGTTGACCCATAAAGTTGAGATTGGGAGAAATGATGGATCTACGGGTTTTGACGAATTTATAAGCTTCAGCCATAGCCATGGCATAGTATTTCATAAGATATGCAACTGCGATTGTCGGGGATCGGGACACACCCGCCTGACAATGAATGAGAACGCCGGAGGAGTTTATTTTGGCTAAATCAATAAATTCGAATGCTTCTTCAAAAAACTGATGAAGATTTTGGAATCCATTGTCTGCAGCTCGGAGTTGCTTGTATGTAATACTGGGATCCATGGTATAGCCAGGAGGCTTGGAGGTGACGTTGAGAACATAGCCAATTCCAAGAGAATGAAGGACGCTCACATCGCTTGCGTCACGCATATTGCCGAGGTACATATGAGGTAATACTTTGGTCGCTGGATGATTCTCAATGTCTTTAGCAGGAGAGGGGAGGTCCTGAAAAAAGGAGGAATCCGAGTTGGAGGATAATTCTTCGTCCATGAGATGATTTTCGCAATAGGATCGATTTGCAACTTCAAAGGATCTGAAGCCGCCTACTAGAACCACAGGCTCTCGTTCCTCTTCAACGAGAGCATTGAGTACAATGAGAAGAGTATGTCCTGTTGGGAGAGACTCCAAGCTCTCTGTGGAGTCGTCATACACAATTATCTCCTTCCAATGTGATTTCTTTAGTGCCTCTTTGCCAGCCTTAGATGCCGCTAGATCCCCAAGGGTCGCTTTACCGTGTTGTAGTCTCTTTCGATTAAATCGGTCACAGACGTTAACGTTGTATGCGGCTCGAATGTGATTCACATTATAAGCAATAAAGGAGCGACAGTCTACGACAAGAGGAGCGTGAATGGAAGTGATTCGAGAGGCAAGCTCAGGGGCCTCGATCGTTTTGACTTTTGAGAGGAGTAGAGATCGTTGGAGTGGAGAATCCATGGTAGAGGGAGAGCAGGGGAGGGAGCGAGAAGTGTTTTTGTGATTAAGGATGAGGGGAATATTGGCATTTGGTACAGAGAGGAGGTTAGGAGTCACTGTTGGAGAGCAAGTCATTGAGGAGAGCGAGGATGAGCTTGAGGAAATAGAAGAGGAGTCATTTGAGTCTATCGAGGGAGTTTCTTCTTCTGGAATAGGATAAGGAGGTGGGCAGAATCGCTTGTGTGGATGATGAAGGACACCTCCACTACTGCTGGTCCCCACGCCGCTTTGAGGGTCGGAGATGCTTCGATTGAAGCTTAATTTGAGTCCTTGTCGGGTTCTAGAAGGATTTCCTGCGTTTAACATCCCAAAAGGTCTCTTAGAAGAACGAAAGGATCCACTGGTGGCCTCGCATGTTGGTAGAACTTTTACTGACATTGGAAGCACAATGATGGATGAAATATTATTCAATGTCGAGCAAGTAAATTGAATTATGATCTTCAAAACTTGTAGGACTATGAAATCAGAAATGAGTCTCAGATAAACAACAAAAGTGAACGAGTGACGACGATGTTGTGCTAGCCTGCCTTTCTGGTAATTCACTAACAACAACTTCGTATTATGTAGAATATGAATCAAGTTTATGTTTCAACTGGATTTGAGTAAGAAAATAGACTAACGGAATCAAAGGAAGTGACTGCCCGTCTATCTATCCGTCCGCGTCTCACTTTTTAAACACACTGAAATAATTTTTTGATGAAACGAAAAAAAAAAGAGTGGAAGAGATGATTGTTAATAATAATAAAAATAACAAAAAAGCTCTTTGCCGTGGAATCCCGTCTCTTTAAAAAAAAGAATGGTGTTAGCTGCTGCTTCTCTTGCTGCTGACTCAGATCTAAGTTCGTTCGTTGTGATGCGCGTACGCTAGTGAAGCGCATCTAAAACACACACAGTTTTCCCCATCATCATCTTGATCAGGAGAATCAACTTAATATTATTATTATTAAAATAATTCAGTCCAACAGATAGCACCAAATCAAAAACACTCACTGAGTGGAACGCAATAACTTTGTAGTATATACTACATAGTAAATTAATATTAATACTTGAGGAGTGAGTCACGCGTTGAGCGCACTCGAGTATGACGTCAGAGGAATGACTCATCCCCCTCTCTTCTGCTTCATACACATTTAATTTTAGCTTCTCTTCTTTTTTTATGTATGAGTAATAAGTCTTCTTTTTCCTTTCGTTCTTTCTCTCTCTCTCTCTTCGCATTAAGGCAAGAGTACAGAAAAAGAAGAATTAAAAATGGCTGACGGATTTATATTTATTTTTTATTATAAATAACGTACTACTACTTCAAAAAATAAAAACGACTTAGGCCTCAATGCACACATTAATTAATAATAAACACAAGTCCCTTATGCAATATGTTAGATTCTACGCAGTGAAAGTATCTGACATTGACGATTTATCGTGAGTCATCATCATTCAAAAAGAAAAAAAAAAGAGAGAGAGAAATACACGCAACTGTCGAATCTCTCTTTTTACCCTGATTATATATATTTTTGTATATTCTGCTATTATTAAAAACACACTCATTTCACAACTTTGTATTTGTATTACATTTATTTTTCTGTAATTCAATCTTATATTATTATCAACTATTAACATTGTAAAATATATATTATTTAAACTCTTAAATGACGCGTCATGTAACTAAAAACTATTAAATATATATTGTACATACATTGATAAATTTATTAAAGATCTCTATAATCTAAGGTGACCAGATTTCTGAAATGGAAATCCGGGACATTTTCAATGCAGTAGTGAAAAAAAATCATTGAACATTATCATTATGAAATAAAAATAGGGACTTGTTGACCAAAAGTCTTATACAGCTTTGATCGGGAACGTCTGGTCACCTTACTTTAAACTCTAGAGAGATTAGAGACGTCGTGATGCTCTCATAAAATAAGGGTTTTGTTTGATAGGACGACTAGACTTGTCTCCTGCACTTCCAGAGTCACTTCGAGAGAAACGTGGGAGTTGCTCAGGAAGGGATTCCTGTTGGAAAAGTAGAGGCCCATATTTGTAGAGGAAGTAAGGCTCCAATCCACGAATGATCTCTTGATTCCTTTCCATATTCTTTAAGTACTGAAAGGGAGAAAATAATTAATGATTTGGGCCATCATCAATATCTTACGAGGATCGAATATAGTTCATCATTGACAATAGTCTATAGTGTGTATTTACTAGTTAATATCCATGACGGCAAAAATATAAAATAATAATGACTCATTGCTCCAAAAGTGGGTTTGTATCTGTTATGTTTGAAATTATTTAGTCCACATTGTTTGAAATCCTCAAATTCTCACTGAAGGGGTCATCATGATCTGTTGCCGTAGGAGGGTACTATACGTGTCTCTATCTATATATGAACAGTACATAACTTCATGTTAATATTATACATACTTATTATCTTGTTGTTCAAAGTACCAAGGATCTGAGAAAGGATGTCTAAGGGCTATATCCATCATATCCATACATGCATCATGCATGGAGTCTAACAACAATAGAAATCAAAATATGTCATTTTATACTGAGAGCTAATATTACTCAATGTATACGTTAGTCGTCTTCCATTTTATCTCATGCAGGCATATGGATATAGCTATTAGTGGTGATACTCGGTCCGAGATCGAAGTTTTTTATACAGTTCGGTCTTATGTGATTTTTTTTTCTTGAGCAATTTGAATCTACATTTCGCTTCAGTCTGCAATTTTGGACCGTAGATCAAAATTAAATCTTTTTAAAATCGTGGACCGATTTTTTCAATCTCCATCAATGAACCGATTTTCTCCTTACTGCTGATTTAAGATGTATACAAATATGATTTATGTAAAATATTTATCTTTATATGACGTTATTATAAGCCCATGTTCACAATTTTGAAACACAACTGAATTCATCAACAATCCATCTATAGAATCGGTCTAGATGGAATTTTAAATTAGACCAATCAAGATACTATTCGTCTTTGGGATCGATTTAAACCGAATTTATAATTGGGGCTGTTCAATATCGAAATGCTTTTTAGAGGACCGAATTTGTGTATAACTAATGTTTTATTTGTATATATTTGTTCGGTCTTGGGTTCGGTCTTTCAGAATTTTTTTTTTTTTTTTTTCAAAAATTCCGGCTAACCTCCCAATACTTACCACTCTAGTATGAAAAAATGTAGAGCCCTTCACTTTTCAAAAAGAAAAACACATTGTGCCTTTCTTAATAAAAATTTTAATATCAGTATGTTTTTGCCATTTTTGCCCAACCCCATTTTGGAATTTGGCACACCTAAAGGATGTTATATTATAGTTTGTGTTCACAATTTCAACCCTGCCCCTCTCCTACCCGCATACACGCTTTGTATAAAAGCCCTAATCGGGTTTTTTTCTCGATTTTTTTTTTTTTTTTTCATTTGCAGAATGACCTTGCTTAAGCAAAAAGTCAAGCCTTCTTTTTGACTTTTTAAATACAATTGTGTCAAGTAGTTTTTTTTTTTAAACAAGGAATGTTATATTTAATATTAAGTTCACTTTCTTCTAATGAATTGTGTCAATATTTAAATTAATGAAGTCTTTTAAGAAATAATGTATTATTCCATTTTCAGAATGACCTTTTTTTAGAAAAGGTCAAGCGTTTTTGTTTTTTTTTAATTTTTCATAAATTGTGTTCAAATTTCATCTTATCAATTTTTCTACGAAAGAATGTTTTATTTCATTTTCGGAAAAACCTTTTTTTAAAGGTTACACCTTCTTTTTGACTTTTTATTCAATTGTGTACATATTTCATTAAAAGAAATTTTTCAAGATAGTAATTTGTTTTTCTATTTTTAAGGATTAATATTTTCTTTATTTGTTGATTAATTATAAAAATTCAAAATTGAGTAATAGCTTTAATTCAAACTAGATAATATTAAATTCTTAAAGCCCAGGGATCTCACTTATTTGAATTACGTAAACCTATCCAAAACATTTTACAAAAATCTCAAGTATTGATGTTTGTAGAGCTTGATATTTTATGAGACTCCTAATTCAATGTTACATTTACTAAAAGAAAGGCTTCAATTTAAATACTAAAATACTTTTCTTTTTATTTAAAAAAATCCTTATTTGAAAATAAATGTTAGATTCCAAGAGAAAAAAATGTTTTCACTTCATTCCAAATCCACGTTTACCTTTGTTATGTTTGAAAGAATGTGTGACAAATTCAATGTGTGGCATACCTAGTCAGGGGCGTCTGCATGATTATATTTTGAAAGGGGCTTGGTTTTATTATTATTTTTTTTTTAAATTTGAAAATACATAGCTTTCACAATAAATTACAAAATGAAATTTCAAATATTAAGTTTTTGTAAAAAATTTCAAAAATTACATTACAAATATTAAATTTTTTGAAAAAAAATCAAAAATCCATACCTATTGACAATAAATGAAATTTTTTGGAAACAAATTGCAAATATAAATTTTTTTGGGAAAAAATATTTTTTTTTTTTTGGGGGAGACTACATCCCCTCCAATCAACCCTTGTTGGACGCCCTGCTCGTAGTATGAAAAAGGGTGAATTTGCGATAGTTTCTACTCTATTACATGAGATTTGAGATCTCTCAAACTTTTGTTTGGTAAGATTTACGACATTTAAAAATTAAAATAAACTTTGACGAATAAGTAATGAATGGTCTAATTCTTATTGATACTGTATATAAATACGTGGCCCCATTTTAGCCACAGGAACTCTGCACATCACTCCCCTAACTTCAGAGGACGGAAGAATGCTATAACTTGACTAAAAGTATGTTTTCAATTAAAAGAAAAATAATTTTGTCACTTTTTTATGTTAACAAAATTACGCCATTAAACATTTTTCCGTATTCAAAATTGTGTCTTCCTTTCAAAAATTAAGTATTTGATGAAATTAGTGAAAAGGTATCCTTTTTTCTAAAAAATTTAATGGACAAAATTAACAAAAAAAAATTAACTGTCAAAATTTTCTAAGAGATCTATTTTTTCATCGTTATTCACTCAAACTTTGTATCTAAGAGTCAGAATAATTGTAATGTCAGTCTAAGTTTTGGATTTTTGACGCACTTTTTTTTAATTTTTATTTGAAGGCCCTTTGAAAAGATACAATACCTTCTTATATGGAAATCAAATTTTTGAAAAAAGATAAAAATAAAGGGTCACTGAATGAAATATTTACACAGCCTTCAAAAAAAGGTTTGAGCTTTATTAAAAAAGGTTTTAAAAAAACATTATTTTTCAAAAAAAATATCTGAATAAAATGATCTATTCAGAAATTAATTCTGGGAAAAATAAAAAGGGCCATATTTTACTGGATTGCAAAAAAAAAAAATATATATAAATCCCATTATATTAGAGTGGAGAAATTTCAAAAAAATATTGAAAAACTCCAAGCGAAAAATTCTAGCAACTTTTACTTCAATTCCTTTAAAACTGTCACTCTCAAGGAACAGTCCTGAGCATTTGAACAGATCATTATTTATTCGCCAATAACTTCATATATATTTAGTATTTACCCTTTTGGTAAAACTATTGATATTTTTAAGACGGTATTACTTATTTATATTGAAGTTGATCATGTGAGAAATAACAATTCCCTGCGTCATGAATTTACAACGTTTGATTCATTCATTCATTCATTTAGAGTGATTATATTGTTTTTGTTTTGTGCTAGTGAAGGAACCGGGAAATGATAACTTCCGGCGTTTTATACATTTGTACATTGAGTAACATTTGTTCATTATTGGATGGTGGTGAGAGAGAGGTTTATCTGTTGTTTACATACAGTGCTCAGTTATGGATTTGTGGGGATTTAATGAAGGGTCTTGGAAACTTCACTGTCTAATAATTGTGTTTCATTATCATTAACAAAAAGATTAAACTAAACAATAGCCTTATTTTTTTTTTTTACAAATGACACACTATGGCAATGAAATTTGGGTAAGGGAGAGAATCAAACGTTTATGTAATTAGATAGAAAAAAGAATCAGTTCCTTTGAAAAGCGATTAAATCATATTATATCTGTTTGGTTCTTTTCTGAAGTTTCTAGAATGTAGCTACGTACAACAAAGCGGATCTTCAGTTTGGACAAAGAATGCGTTTCATCATTTGGAACTGTAATGAGGGATTCAGGTAAATGGTTTGTATTTTTATTACTTTTCTTCTTCTTAGAAGAATATGATGAAGACAGGACGTCAAAGAAGAAAAAGATATGAATCACAAGTACAGCTTTAGGACCACCATTGATGAATTGGTATACTAATTATGTGTATATCTATATAATTAAGAAAATAATATTTACCTGTAAAATATTTCCAGAAATTTGTTCAGCATCATTTTGACTCGAATCCATTGGAGAATCCCCTATTTAAATATTACAAAATGTTCATTATGCCAAAAAAAAAAATGAAGTATCATATTCTATGTATGTTGTACCATAATATATATATATATATCTACTGCATATCAAAAATCAAATGAATATCAGAAGGCAACAGAAGTTGGAAAACAATTTTGAAATTTAAAAGTCAAATTTATAATTTTATTATGATTAATTTTTTCTAGTAATAGAAGTGAGTGAAGACAATTCTTATTTTCGAACATCTAAAAACTAGAGTCACAAAAATTTACTTTACAATCTATATTATTGAAGCAAATTTTATCTGTTTCTATGTCCGAATGTATGGAAAACAGTCACAGGGTACACTCTATATATAGTGCTCCCTGATGTATATATATGTTTGTTTTTTGTAAGGTCGCAAGGAGAAGCCGGGTGGAAGGACTATGATATTACTGAATTAAGACCTGAGTTAATATCAGCTGCCTGTTTTATGATTTTAGAGCGAGAATGTGAATTACTGCTATAAAGAGGAAAATCATCTACATATAAAATAGCATTGGTGGAGGGAAATAAAATATTATAACTATATTTAAATTAATATATATAGTAATTTTATTATGCATTTTTAAATCAATTTATATAAAATACAAGCCAAGGATTACCCAGCGTTGCTCAGGCTAAGGAGGGAGAAGGAGATCACATTGAAAATGGTCAAATTAATTAAGAATATTAAAAATATTCCAAAAATACCTATATATTTATATACTACTAAAGTAATAATAATTAAATGAATGTTTCGTTGTTGTCCAAAAAAATCCTGATAATTCTAATTCTCTTGGATTCTTCACACTTTATCAATCTCCGGTCAAGTAAGGTAATCTACAAAGTCTCATTATTGCAACTCACCCCCCCCCCCACAAAAAGAAACCAATTATATATGCATTTTAAAAATTGTTTAGATGAGAAGTACGTTTTTATTTTCTTCAAAAAATTCCCAAATCGAAATTCGCGAAAAAAATTGCAAAAAACTTTTTTACGCTAATTTTGCAAAAAATAGTTAATAACATTTATTCGGATTGTAAAAGAAACACAAACCTACCAATTTTTGGTATTTGCAAAAACAAAAAAAATTTAAAAAAAAGTTATGAAGAATGTTGTTGAAAAAATAACGCAAAAATTATCTAATAAAATGTTCTGGAAATTAAAAATACTCCAGATAAGATGTTGCGTCGGCATTTTCTTGGGCTGAAAGTATCGTCTTGTGGCATTTTTTCTTTTAAAATTGAGAATTGACTTTGATGAAAAAATGGGGAAAAAAGAGAGAAAAAATCAAAAAATTATTAAGAAAATGACAGATATTTCAGTTAAACATTATTTTTATTTGGCAAATTTAAATGCAAACGAATCTACAGACAAATTTCTACATACTTTATTCCATTTACTAATCCCATATTTCATTTGGAAGTTTTTTGTACCTGAAATAATCGAAATTGCAATTTTCACCGATTTCTTTTTTAGCCCATAACTTTTTTGATTTTGAATAAACTTAGAAAAAGTAGTAATTAGTATAGTTGTTTTTTTTAAACGCCAATCACTCATTGATAAATAACTTAACCCCCTATTTAGTCTCCTTGAGCTGCAAAAAATGGTTTTTGGTTTTGGTCATAGCATAAGCCTCCTTATATGACCTCCCCAAAAATCAGCACCCCTTTCTTAGCCTGTCCCAGCTCAAAAGAGGGACCCATGCAAAATTTAAGCCTCCTAGGTTCAATGGTGAGGGAACGTATAAAGGACATCTATACATATACACAATCTCTCTTTTATGTATATACAGATAGGGGATAATTCTTCTTTTAGAAGGAGATGTTAATAAACCACGGCTTATTAAATCATGAACAAAAAAGGATAAAGAACACATGATCAACCATTTTTTCTTTTTTAGTTGTTATACTTAGTTTTTTCTTTACTCATATCCCATCTTTACTGATAAATATCATATACAAATACATTATAAAGGGAAAAAAGGGAGTAGAACCTCGCACTTATTAAGTCCAACTCACATTTAAAAAAAAAATAGTGGAAGTACTTTATTGTCGACAATTTATATCAAATGTATTGGAGTATTAAATGATATAAATTGAAGAATATTGAGTACTGTTATGCAAAATACTCTTAGGCTCGATATATCTGAACTTGAATAGTACATTTTATATAGTGTTTCTCTCCCAAGATTCCTCGGGCTTTTATATCCACAGGAAAGTTCCAATAAATATATTTTTTAAATACTTTTAATTGGTAGATCCAGAGTGTAATTATTTCATAAAATAAGCTTCATTTAATTTTATATAATTCATTAAATTAACCGCTATTTATAAATAATTAATATATGATAAATTAAATTTTTTACTTAAAGTCAAAAAATATATATATTTAAATTTCACAGTATTTACGGGATCCCACTGAACGACAATTTCCAGAAAATGAGATAGTATGGTAAAGTGGTTCCCATACTTTTGAATAAAACTACTCATTCCAGAACAAACAATCAAGAAAATAACCCAATTCGTAAAATCCCCTTTACATACAGTTATTATTATTTTTTTTTTTTTGTACAAGAAATTGCCATACATTGGGATTAGGAATTATAGATAATTTATTCGTAAAGTAACTATGCTTTACGTAAATTCATCATTAAAGAAGAAAATCACCCCATTGACATGATTTTTGAGGTAATTAATTAAATTTGCAATAAAATATATTTTTTTAGATTTGCATAAAAATCTTGTTTGTTTGTTTTGGGGTTTTTTTTGCACAAAAAAAACAACGATCATTAATTTATTCTAGTCAATTTAATTAAAGCTTTTAGCCTATTTGTTTAGCAGTACTTACTACGCTGCATACGGAATTGTTAATGCTTATATTAATGTCTTAATATGATTTTGAACGTGTTTATTAAATATATATACATTATGTTCAAAATCAATCAATTAACGAACCATTGGCATTGGTGTTGCGAACACATTTGGGTGCGAGAACAAGTGTTCATTACATGAAAATATGATGAAATATTAATTAATCATGAAGGAATTAAAACCTGATTCAAAATGATCGAAGAAGTTTTGCCAAAATTTTGACGAAAAGGAAAACTGCAAACTTTTCTTATCTTTGATGGATATTTAAATGACCTGTTTTACATATCATATGAAGATCAGTTTATTTTTTCTAAATATTCCCAATATTTGAAGTTTATTCGAGTTTACTACTTTTATTCACCTATGACCTGCATCATTTTGTGATACGTAAATGTTTCTAATAGTCAAATGTCACAAGAATCAAATAATCAAGGCCTTGAACAATTCATTATTCAGTGCAAATGTTGTTCGTAATTTCTGTACTTATGCATAAAATTTACAGAGCAAAAATGATAACAATTCAATTTAACCACATTCATAGATATGAACATAGATACGTAGAAAAATAAATTAAAGTGTTAAAAATAGTCCTTAAAATGAGCAACATAATTATCTGATATGACTAAATTTGCAAACATTTTAATGCAAACAAAATGTCAATTTGAATTTGATAAAAGGAGGAGGAAATCTTTTGTAAAATCATAACACGCAAAAAAAAACAAAAAAACTGTGTCATATACGTACATATGTAAAGGTTGAAATAAGGTCAAAAATGAATATGTCTCACCTCGAGTTGGATGAACCCATAAAACAACTTGAAAAAAAAGAAGCAGGCCTACAAAAATATAATGCTTTCGTTGGTTATTCATGCTTCAAACTGATGTTTTGAGGCTGCAAAGTTTCTCTTTATATAGGTAGTAAGGCTCTGCGTAGAAAATTCTTAAATGAGTTTAATTCGTGTCTAAAGGATATCATTGACTTTGAATTGATAAATGTATGACTCAAAGGAATCATAGAATTTAATAAGAGAGGTTAATCAAAGCCATCTATACATAAATTGAATTATGAATAGTACTGATTGATTTAGTTGGGAAATATGGCTGCTCACAGTATAATGTATACCAATATTGCATTAAGTCATGATATGTATAACCTTAAATAAATTATGTAGCCATACATCAAATTAATTATTATGCAAATACCTTTATTTCTTTAAAATTAAAAACTAGTATTGTCTTTTTTATGAGTTTCTTCACTTTTGATCAAAAAATAATCTAAATGGTATAGTAGGCCCTTGTACCATTTTACAGTAATTATAAGGACAATAAATGTAATATAAAAAGTGTGACATTTTATGTTGGGTTTCCAACCGTCCTCATTTGCTGGACATGTCTTCTTTTATATCCGTTTCAGAGTATCCAAGGGGCTTCTTTATAAATACATGAAATGTTCAGATTTTATGTGCTATGTCGACTTTCAGGGTGTACAAAGAGAACGGTTGGTCTCCCTGTTTTATTTTATAAGAGGTTTAGGACTGTTGTTCAGGCAAAAGGCATATTGAATAATATTGAACATATTGAACGAAATTTTTAATATGTTATTTCAATAAATATTCTTAATTAATTATTTTTATAATTAAAACAATATTCTTAAATGTTACCAGAATATATATTGTTTTTTATTCCATGGTAAGTAAGAATCAAAATTTGACCTTGAATGTTAATTATTTCCAAATATTTACCCTCATCCCTCTAAAAACCGCCACTAATCGGACCACATTTTTATTTTAAAATATGGTGATCCTAGTTATATTAATATTGTAAATTCTTAAAAAGGAGATGGCCATGGGCCCTTTTTTGTGCGGTCTCTGTATAGAGACGTGAAAAAGAGCAATTTCAAATGACTCTAAAAATCCCCCCTGAAAGGATCTCATAAAAAATATGGTAGCAATATAATACTGTCGATTCTAAAAAAAAGTAAAAATGCTGCTTCTATTTTTCTGTTCCATCCCCGTGCAAGCTTTATCTAATCCGTATGAGCATATCTCTACGAGAACACAGTAAGAAATCATTCCTTATAAAATGTGTAATCTGTGGTACTTTTTACCTCATTTGTAATATCAAAATAAATTGTTTTGATGTTCCTCTCCGGTAAAAAGAAAATAATGATTGGAGCTTTATAAAGAGCTCTTATCATTACAACATGCCAGATAACATAAATGTTTTGAGAGCTATCCATACTCGCCGGAAAGAACTTAAAGAAGTTAAATAAATAAAGATAAAGTAACCAAGCTTCTGACTTGATAACCCCCTTACGAAAATATTGTCGTCAAATTTGTCAAAAAATGAATGTATGTTGTCAATTTTTTTTTTTTGCTGTCTTTTTTTAAAACAAACGTCATGCTTTAAAAAAAAAAAGGCCTGAAAGTAACTACAAGTATACCTCATTTGTAAGTGTAAGTCCTTGATAGACTACGAGTATAAATGAGGATCTCATTGTTATTTATACCTCATATATGGTTGTTAAAAATATGACCTTACACAATGCCTTTTTGTAGTTTCAACCTAAATAGTGTCTTTTTATATTTGCTAAACATGTTATCATGATTATTTTCTTCTTGAAGGGAGAAAAATAACTATAAAGTAGTCACTAGTGCGTGAAAGACGAAGAGTAAAACTGAAAATTGGTTGCGAATTTAACGGCCTAAATTCTTGTTGGACTCGGAGTGGAATTAAGGATCGACATCAATTCATTCCTCCTTATATCCTTGCTTGATACGAAGGGGAACTTTTGTATACTACCTTCATTTCAAAGCTTCTTGCAGCTGATATAATGTATTGTCTTGAGAGCCAAGCTGCTCTCCTGCCAAATATTCTTCAAATTGTGAGAGTGACCACGTTTTTCAGTTGTTTTTTTTTTTAACATATAGGTAGATCATATTTTTGACAACTATAAGTTTTTGTAATATGTACAGAGAATAACCTTGTAGTTACCATTTTCTTTCGTAAATGTGAGCGTATCTTCAAAATATTATTTTCTAACTACAAAAATAAATTATTAATGGTATTTGGGAATAAATGATAGTGAATTGCATTTTAGAATAGTTCTAGTGAATGAATCAAATTACAACCTTCTTGCTCGATTTATATATCTATAACTTGTATAAGGCTTAAGAACCAAGGATAGTCATGCAAATTCATGAATATATCTCATGAAAAAACCTATTGCTTGGGTTTACTGAAAATAAATTATTTAATTATAATTATTTTACATGTTATTACAATTGCCAGTTTTAATTTGGGAAATAGTTGAAGCAAAATATCATATAGTAGAAACATTTTATAATTTTTAAGTCATAAATAATCTATATTAATAAGGCAAAGTTTGCCGTCTGTCTGTCTGTGGAGGACTCATTTTTGAGTGAAGACTTAATATTTTAGTATTGTATGACTACTTGGTATAAAAAATTACAGTTTAGCAACGAGAGTGTGTGACATACTTCATATTAAAAAAATATAAAAATTCATAAAAGATAATACTCAAAAAAAAAAAAATAAGAAATTCATAATAATCAAAAAAGACAATATAAAAAAACATATATATATATATGTATTATTCGAAAAGATCCGAGACCCAAACTTGCTTTAGCTACTAGAACTTTTACGGATCGTATAAAAGATTCGAATAATTTTTGGATTTTAAAAAGCTTATAGTATTACTTAAAAAGATATGATACATATATATTGAAAGTAGCATCTCTATATATCTAGACTAGTGCTTGGACCCACAACTACAGAAACAGTTGTAGAGTGTGGTTATTCCAAACCTCACTAACACACAAATATATAATATATTTGGTTGCCAGCTATCGAAGTTTTCTTCTAATTTTTCTTGAATCAGTCTTATAAGATTGATTGTTTGGACACGAATTAGTTGTTATTAAGCTGTGATCAATTATCGAATAATAATTCCATAGTTGATTTTGGAACTTGTTCTGTTTTTTTTTTTTTGGAGGAAAGTTTGCAATATACTATAAAAGTAATCGAATGTTATTATAACAATAATTATAATAATATGAATCATTATATTATAATAGTAATATTAATGGGTTATTTATTGTTTCGGAATCAACAATCAGTAAAAATGTAAGCTTAATTCTGCTTCTATTTTGTTCAGGTCCAAACTTTGAGTAAAATACAACTAAATTCGAGAAAAGGTATCCGTCTAATTGTAGTTTTGGATCTGAAAGTTTGAGTTTTTCATTTTTTCTCATCTTCTTTAATGACGTATGCCATTTTGTTTTCCCTTTGCATAATTCACCTTATTAATTTAGCTAAATGGTCATGAAGGTTACGTTATTAGATATAGAGAAATATTCAGTTATACTCAACGGGCCCTTAGCAGCCAAAATAGTTATGGCATAGCCAACTACGTTTGGAAAGATAAATATTATGTAATCTTCCTTCGCCACTTGGCTTATAGCTTTAATCTCTCTTATTCAAGAGTTTAGTTCCATTCTTGACTCAACTTCATTTTCTATCCTACACACAATGTATCCTTGCTGTTATTGTTGTATTTGAGATTATTCCAATATTTGAAGGATCAATCACAATTAATATACGATGAATGTTTGTATGTATGTATAATATGTACGTTAAACAAATAACTAATACGAACAATTGACGTCAATAGTCTTCTACATATGTGCTCTGTGATAAAGCTTGTTCCATTTTTTGTACTAATAATCACTCAATCGTTGAGCAAATAGTAGATAGATAATACTTTACCTACAATTGTATTATCCTTAGAAGAAGAAGAAAAAAAAATATAGTGACTATTAGAGCCAAAGTCAACAAAACCAAATTACGCAACGACTAGACTTGGAATTGGGTGTGT
This sequence comes from Lepeophtheirus salmonis, assembly GCF_016086655.4. NCBI lineage: Eukaryota > Metazoa > Arthropoda > Copepoda > Siphonostomatoida > Caligidae > Lepeophtheirus > Lepeophtheirus salmonis. Next base: position 49,098,823 of record NC_052131.2, on the reverse strand, counting down.
CTAAGGTTGTAGGGATTCTTTGTTCAATTGAAGGATCTCAAGGATAATAAATTTCTTAGTATAGATATACAATAACGATGGACATGGGTAGGGTTGTAAATTGTAAGTAAAATAACTTACAATTGACAGGGTGATCCTCAATTCTACTCGTAGTAGACTTATACTTATAAATAGGGATGAAAATTGCGTTTTTTTTCTGCATGTTAAAAAAAAGGAAACAAAAATCCACATGGTAACCCTGAGAGTTTGAAGAATGTTTTGGAGGAGAGCCGTTTAGCTTTTATGACTTTTCATTAGATCAGCTATAATCAGCTGTAACAAGGGAGGAGGGGAGAAGGAAATAAACAAGAAGCTTGGCAAGAGCTGCTCCGATGCCGATCTTCAATTCTACTCTGAATCTAACAAGAGTTACAACTATAACTCTGCAGTAAATCCTCAAGTTTACCCTCTGTCTTTTATGAGCAGGCACGAACGTTCAATCAGGTTTTGAATATAATTGAATGTAGTAGAAAATAAAATTCACTACTCAGAAGTTAAATGATAAAAAATGTTAAAAGATTTGGAACACATTCCAAATTTCCAAGTAGACAAAGTCGCACGCTCATCCAATGTCATCCATGTTCATTCTACAACTCTATGTATGCTGGTAATAAACACAAGTCCCCCTCCGAATCACAAGTTTGCAAGGACATAGGCAGGAATTACTCCGTTTGTGATCCTCAATTCTGATGGGATCTATCAGGGACTTACACTTTTAAATCCCCAACAAATCCATTATTCTCCATCAAAATACTAATGATACCAGCTTTAAAAAACACTGCACGTTACAAAATGCTTAGGATTTACAACTCTAGATATGGGTGCCCACAAGTTCGATCCCATAAAGAAGTATGAGTAAGGGATTCCAAATTAGGGATCGGTACATACATTTTGACATTGTCCAGATTTATATGTACATATTATTATAAACAATTTGTTCTTTTTTTGGCCGTAAATGCTTGTAAGAGCGTATAATAATTCCGAGTAATTTTTATATTTGTAGGTATATCTATTCTACCCATGATTTATTTTTTCGTTTGAGTAAAAAGTTGTTGTATTTTTTGGCATGCATTGAATAAGTGTCACTTTACAAATACCTTTATGGAAAGTGTATGTATAAATAACTCAAATGATGTCATTATACACAATCATGTACCCATACTCCGTCATGATTAATGCACACAAAGATTTTTCAAGTTTAATGAACAGATTTTCATTTCAATATAAATGTTTTATTTATTTATTTTACATACAAATTCAACTAAAAATCATTTAAAAGAATAATACTAAAAGTCTGTTAAAGAGCTATTTGTAAGTCGAGCAATATTATAATATTAGATATACTTAAAGGCAATGACATTTACAGGAGAGTCATACAAAGAACCCTTACAACTTGTTTTTAAATGTTAACATACATAAATGTATTCAAAATGAGTTTGAATTATTAATATATAAATATGTAAGTATTCATTGAAATTTATTGGCTCAGAGGAGACAAAATGTAACATGGAATTACATGCATACGGCTTTATTTCACTCACAAAAAAGTTTACAGGGGTATTTTGTTGTCAGCTATTTATGTTTCTGCTTCTTTTCATCTAATCAGTGTTGATTGGTTGAATTGAAATTAGATTTCGAACAATTATCTACAATAGATATGAACAAAATCAAAAAATATATATTATCAGCCAATTGGTTTGATAGCTTGTAGCTTCTTGCTTAAAAAATGGTGCATACTAGGAATAATTTTTTCAGCGCCCTCTATTTGAAAACATAGGTACATTTTATATTTTATTAAATATTGTTATCTTCAGGGAGCTGTGTTATTTTGCCACAAGACGGTGCCACTCTCTGTCCCTTTGTTTACAAACAAATTTAATTAAACAACGATCATGCCCCATTAAGTGATGAATAGTCTAACAATTAGTGTTGGATCGGTCTAAAAAAGCTACAAAGACTGCAGTCTTATCAGTCCGGTTCTAATAAAATTTATCAGTACTAGGACTGTTCCTTAAAGATCTTTTATGGTAACTAGAATACCTGAAATGATCTAGTTACTAACTGCGTCATTTCAGCTGCTCAACATAACCTCTTTCAAAGAGACAAGATACCAGAAATTTAAAAATGGATGAGTGTTGTGCTTGGGTCGCAAATAATGCATTGTATTTCAGCTGTTTTAACTAATTTTCGTATAAGTTGACTCTTGCGTGATTTAGAGCAGCTGACTGAGCGTGTTATGAATTCAAAAAGCTATTACATATAAATTCGCCTTCGTTTAGAATTTGTGTCATTTCTTACTCAGTCATTTGTATTATTAATTAATTAAATGTATAGAATAATTAATAACTATTCTGTAAATAATAATGAACAGTTGGATATAAGAAAATACAGAAAACTGGCTACCATATGTTTTTTTAAAAAATTTCTTTCCTTTTTATCAGTCAAGGTTGAGAGAGGATGAAAAAACTATTCGTGGCTTGAACTTATAATAATTAATTATTATAAGTTTTAGCAAGCCATACAACCATGGATTACACCTAAGAACAAGAGAAAATAATTTTCTACCTTCTATACATTAGCCGTCAAAAAGATTCTTTCTTCTTTTCGACAACTTAATGTATTTACTCTATTGAATATTATTTGTACTAAAGCAGAAGATTACCGAGTGTTGCTCTGGCCAAGGAGGGAGCGGGAAATAACATTGACTAGGGTCAATATTCTTCTTCTTAATGTTTAAACCCCCTCGGTGATGGTGAGGATTATAATATATATGTTATTATGAAAACTAAAAAAAAAGTTTCATAAGCTTCAAATCACATACAAACATATATGCAGGAAAAAGTTTGTCTTGATGGCAAGTCCATCTTTTTATTTTTGTCAAAAAATTTCAAAATCGAAATTCGCGAAGAATATTGTAAAAAAACTATTTTAAACTAATTTTGAAAAAAAGAACTAAAAAAACATTTATTGGCATTATAAAGAGAAAGATAAACTTACCAAAAAGAAATTTCTTACTTGTAAAAACAAAAAAGTTACTGTAATCGAAAAAATATCCCTAGATAACTGGTTCATTTTTGCAAATATTGTAAAAGTTATAAATAAATTATTTTGGAAATTGAAAATTATCAATTGTAATAATGTTGGGGTTTTAGGTTTTGTGTCCAAAATGTATCGTTTTGTGGCATATCTTCTTAATAATTTAAAACTGACGTTTGTTGAAAAAAAAATGACAAATTATTAAGAAAATGAAGATATTTCAGTAAAAAATCAATTTTTATTTTTCAAATTTATATGCAAATGAAATTCTACAAAAATGTCTAAAAACTTAACTTCATTTTATCTACAAATCCAATATTCCATCGTCTTCTTGCATTTTTTTCACCTGAAAAAAAAGTCCAATTTTTACGGATTCCTTATTTTGCCAATCACTTTTTTGATTTTTAACTGATTTAGAAAAAGGTCTCTATTGGTATTGTAGCTCCCCTTATATAAGCCCAAAAAAATCGACACCCCCGTGTTAGACTAGCCAGGTTCTAAAGATACATACATGCAAAGTTTTAGCCTCCTAGGCTCAACGGCGTGTGCACCCATTAATGACTGACATATACAAAAACTGTATTAAATCTGTACATATACAGATGTATGAATCAGTTATATATTATTTTTAAGAGCTGTATAACTTTAAAAAATAAATAAACTTTAATTTTTTAACTTTCCCCAAATTACTTCAGATTGTTAAACAAGTCATCAAATCTCGATGAGAGCGAACTAGATATAGGCCTTCAAATAAGTTATGGCTGATTTGACTTACATTTCAAATACTTAAAAGACCTGTCATGCTGAATTCCTTAAAATATATAACATATGTATGTGCGTGGCTTCTCCGTAACATCAGAAATTTTACCCATAGTAGTAGTCTTATTTGTAAGCAATATTTATTAGTACAAAGCGTTGTGTCAGTCCTGACATAGGACTGAAGCCTGCAATCCCCTCCAGTTAAATCTCGGTCCTGAATTACGTTACTAAACTTTATTTATTTTCTTTTTTAATCAGTTCTAGGACTGAAAGTCCAAAGGACCTGTCCCAATGACTGGTAGTACTAGTCCTCCAACTTGACTGTACTGAATAAATAAGGACTCACACAACACCACTAGTAAATTCAAAATAAATAAGTCTTATATTATTTAATAAAATATTTTCTATAAATGTTTATTTTTTCAGTCATTTATATTCTACATATTATCCGTTTCAAATCATTGTGTACCTTAATATTGATCTCGGAACCCGAAAAGTGTACCCAATGTCTAAATTTTGTAAAAATATATATGATTCATTAATTGCACGTAGCTATGTTTGTTATGACGACCAATGGTTTTGTGGTTTCCTTGTTAGTGTGTTCCATGCATACAACATATTTATCTAATATTTACACAAAAAACGCATATAATCTGATAATAACAATTAATATAATTTTAAAAGTAGGAATAATAGGATGGTGTCTGATGTATAGTATGGTGATGATGGCCCGGAGTAGTGGAGAATCGATGAGGATGGTGGGTGTGGTGTGACTGATGATGGGACTGAGGGTAGTAGTTTTGCAAAGTCATTTCCCCATGATGCGGAGCTGGATGATGACTTTGGTAGAGATGATTTGCAAAGTCAGTTGAGGGTGAGGGAGTCGCCGTCTCTTCTGAGACGGCTGAGAAGGCAGAGTAAAAAGTGGGGGGTGGAGGGTGATGCGTTGCGTGATGATGGTGATGATAGTAGGGGAAAAGTCGGAAAAGGAATGGAAAAAACTGGCAGAGGAGTTTATTTGATGATGATGGCTCAGATTGTCGGACTCATAATGGGTTTCGAAATGCGATTGAACGCTGGGTAGAGCTGAAGGAATGGGGACTTGGATTTGATGAGGTCGATTAATGGATGCAGCTTCTCCTAGATTAAAAGTAGACTCTGGGAACTCGTAGAATGAATTCTCTTCTTCTTCGTCATCAGAGGATCTTTGATCTTCTGAGTGTCCAATGATGTCGTTGACGGTATAGCTTAGGATTTGAGAAGGATGATGATCCGTTTTATCGTTATTTGCTGTGGATGTTGAGGTCAAGAGAAGATCGATTTCTTCTGTTCCTCCTACATCAATACGTTCATTTTCTGCATTCGTCGCTCCATCAAAGGAGTCGTTGTCATCTCGTAGTACTCTGTGAAAGGAAAAAAAGCAGATGAATTAAAGGAAAATCTTTCAATCAAGGATGTAAATAATCTGTGATGGTACAATTATGACTATACATAGAAGATTCATTCAAAAAGAAACATGGAATTGCCAACAGAGACACAATATTTAAATCAGTCAAAGGTTAGACACACTGTTTTCTTTATAATTACATGTTTTTTATTATTGCAAGTAGATGTTAATGGATATAATTATTCGGTTGTGTTTTGACGTCATAGTTAACATTCATTTCATTATAGAATGTAGGTGCACTATAAAAGGTACCATTCATAGTTCAAGGATAAAGAAAGGCAAAAATTTAATTAGGACAAAGAGAAGGGATTTTTTAATGGACTAGTAATTTATTTAGGAATGCGATTTCCGTAGAGTCCAAGAGGAAGGCGGGAGTGATAATTATGCTCCTGAAGCATTTTTTCGTGGCATCAACCATGTTGATGTACGCCATTCTGGGGGCCAAAACAACCAAGTTTTATAATTTTGTATCCTATTTTTTATTCATATTAAGCAAAATAGGAAGGGTTTGACGTCAGAATGGGACCAACAAGTGCATCTCAGGGCTTAAATCTTTTTTTTTTTTAATATCAAAACCCTTTATTGCTTAGATTTATTTCATACATATCTGGCTCTAAAATGTCGTAAATAAATGTTATCATATTTTTTACAATCTTATTTTCATTGTGAAAACTATAAGTTTAAAATTACAATTGGAAGAATAAGATATTTTCTTTTACGGGGATCAAATTGTCGCCAAAATATTTTTCTACAAAAAACAACACAAAATATACATTTTTTAACTTTTTTATTGAAAATCAAAACTATGACGAGCATATATGTATAGAGTAGCCATTCATTCGATATAACGATATAACGTTGGTATCAATAACAGACTCAATACGGCCTCTGAACCGGCCGCAGGCATGATGCTAACTGAACTACGTATCGTCAGCTGACGAGAATAGCTTTCCTATTTGGTAGCCGGTTTTTTATTTGATAATGTCGTCTTCAAGTTATCAAGGTTTAAAGTAGACGAAAATTTGATCCCCGCTCCCTGTAGTTATCTCTCTTTTATCGTCCCTAATCCATCCCAAAAACCCCATACAAATTTAGATAAATCATAGGGATTTTTCAGAAAATATTACTTTTCATTAATTCAAATATCATTCATTGTTTATAACTTACATCAGATTTTATTATGATTATTAATTAGTCATTTGTCTCAAAATATACCTAGTCCTATGTATATATTATTCGATTCGATTATAACTAAAGTAAAAAAAACAGTCTAATGAATGGAGAGTTTTCATCTGACATCAGTGTTGTTAATATTGGTCATTTTGGGAGACTAAACAACCAATTTGTAGAGCAATGAAACCCCTTTTTGTCATTAATATTAAAGAAAATTGTAAACTATTGCATTTCAAATGGGACGACCAAGAAATAAAAATACTTATTGATTCCTGTCTATCAAAAATCTATTGTCTCATTTTCTTTTATATCTGACTCTAAAATGTATTAAAAATATGTTATTAGATCGATATACTACCATCTTATTACCATATTGTAGATACAATGTAACTATTACAATAGAAATATTATGATTATTTTTCTTTAATTATTTTACTTTTATTGCCTATTGTCCATAAAAAAAACTGTACAAATCTAGCTATATTATAAAGATTTTTAATATATATTACTTTGATTTAATTCAATTATAACTGTTCAACATAAGCATCAAGTTGTATCCAATGCACGTGCGAGCCTTTATTTATTCTGAAAGGCATTTTGATGTAGTTTATTTAAGATTTATTGAAATTTTGTCCATTTTATGTAGTACAAACATCAACTATGAGCCCTCAATGTTGGTGTTTCCTTCAGTTATGATGTTTGTTAATGAAAATTATATATTATTGAATTAAGACTTTTGTAAACATCAGCACCCTGTTATATGATTTTGGGGGAGACAATGAATAATTGCTATATATAAGTTAGGGGGGGATTCGTATTTACCAAACTTTTTTTAAATAAGTATATCTTGTTTGGTATTGATCACTTCTGATCATACAATACGGCTTTGGAAAGGTGTGAGTATAAACTACAATTTTTTTTGAACAGTATTGCGCTTTGAAGGTTCAGTCGTGAATCATTGTACGTTGAGGATGGAGCTCTCAAAGTCGAAAAAATCGACATATTTGCTATTTGAGAAGGAAAAACGCGTCCAAAGTGACCAAGAAAATTTGTGACATATACTGAGCCGATACTCTTTTGGTTAGTGTTGCACAACAGTGGTTCGATCCTGTTGTTTTTTAACATTCAATTATGCCCTCTACTATGAAAAACTCAACCGTTTGAATCTGGCGATCGAACTGATCAGCATTGGTAAATAGAGACATCAAGACAACACCAGGTCGCACACATCTTTGATGGTGGCCCGGAAGCTATGAAAGCTCGGATGGGAAGTTATTATGTATCTTCCCTGCACTCCGAACCTGACACCAAGTAACTATCACCTGTTTCTGTCTATGGAAAATGGAGTGGGTCATAGTTGGATTGAACCAGTTGATTGTAACACTTCTTATAAGGCATTGAAATAAAGCGAAAAATACGAAATTACTTTTCCCCAATATATTAGGTTATTATTTTATTATGTACATTTTAAACTGGGTAGATGTTAGAACCCAGACGATCTATTATAAATGAAGAATAAAGAAAAAAAAGCACACGCATCAAATCTATGTAAACAGTATGCAAGTAGAAAAAACTTTGCTACCATCATTGAATCACATAACCTTCCGATTTTTCAAGAAGAACCAAAAAATAAGGGCCAAAATTAATTGTTATTAGTTATCCTCCCCCACCCCCACCCCCAACTATGGAATTATTATTTAATCATTGTTGGGAATTGCATATAGGGGCACAGTAGAAAGGTCAATTGTAAACCCATACCTGTTAACATTATCGGCCTGTTATATAACTTTGGAGGGATATCTGGAATTCTAGACACATGGAATTATCACATATGCAGCTTAGATGGTTTTTCTTTATTTCCCCTCTTGAAGCAATCGAGTAAAAAATGACATTTACTCTTTTTTTCATTTCTTTCAACCAATCACTCCTTTTACATATATGGACCTTATTTGTGAATAAAGCTTCTGCGTGATTATTCCAGGTCTCTAGAATTCAATGACTATAGCCACAGCTTGAGATAGGATGGTAGTAAGAGTGCGATGAGAAGGAGGGAGCGAACGTATTGTATTACTGAATTAAGACCCTTGTATATCATTGCTGGCTGTTATATGATTTTGAGAGGAAAAAATGAATTAATCCAATGAGGAGAAGAACCCTCTACATGAAAATATTATAATTAAATCTATGTTCATAAATAATTATTTGAAAATGAATTTTGTAAAGAATTTTCACCAAAGATAGGCGAGAATATTTTCATCAGAGGGAGAAGTTAATATCAACACCATCTATTAAATAGTGAACAAAAAAGAAGAAAGAGCACACGCAACAACCATTTTTCCTTTTCTAATTTCTAAACTTAGTTTTTTTTCTTTACACAGATCCCTTCTTTAGCCATTGCTCTCTAGGTGCCTACAACTTTTATAATCGTCCATTAGGCGCTTTTATTGACGGATAGTGATTAACCAACCGCCTTTCAGCACTAGTAGATATCAATAATCTAGCTTTGAAAAGTTTGGCATACTTTAACAGCTATATGCACATAAATGTTTGTGCATATATTTTCTGAATAATAATTATGAATTGTCTCTATATACATATTTATAAGTATGTACAACAAAACGTCTGTCAACTTACTTTTGTGATTAATTATCAATTCTAATTAATCTATTAACATGAGGGAGTCACTGAGTTGTTTGTCTCATAGAAGAAGAGAACAAAAGGAATTATGAATAATCTGACAATATAGGTATAAACATATGTACATATCCTGTATAAGTTACAGTATCAATGTAGGATATGGGGGTCGTAGGGTCAGGAAGGGACTTCATGAGTAATGCCCTATTATTTATAGTACCGTTAATATAGGTATACAATTATAGATCCATGTTTTTTTTCTTTTATAAACTACTAGCGACAGTACTCAACATGGCCCTGGAGTAGTAAGGCGTCATCCAAAAGACAAATTTTGCTCCTATATAAATCCTCAGTGTTTCACTTTGTTTTTCATGAGCACATTCACATGTAACTACTCAATATTGATATCAATTTATAAGTGGCCTGTCCTCTAGAATGAAAGAACAAAAGTTTGAGAAAAAAAAATTAACTTGTTGGCATAACTTTAGTCTCACGAGTGCTCACTTATCAAAACAAACAAACCACTGCACCCCGTATGCTAAATACAAAACGTGTGCGAGAGTTAATTCATTTTTACATAACAGCGGGTATAATTTATTCAAATCTCAACATAGGTATACTAAAAATGCAAATGAAATATGAAATACATAAGCAATAACAAAAACAAACAAAAGTATTGTTACATGCACACGCCTGCAATATTTCTTTATTGTTTTTTATTATATCAAAAATATGTATATGATTTATATCAGGGTGCACTATGAAACAACCTGGCTGTATAGACACACTCGCAATAGTTCATTAATATAACTTGACTGTTTTTTCTTAGATCAAAATATGTTGATGATTTACATGAGGGGCACCATATACAGTGAGTGCACCCTGTCTTTGCGCTTTTCATATAAACACAAAGACAGACAGACATACTTGTTTAGACATATTTTAAATATGACGCGTTGAACTTTAACTACAAACGCTCGTTGTTACATTCTTATTTCTTAGATCAAGAATAAGAATTAAAAATGAGGTATCGGCAAACATCTAGACAGACACACTTTGCTTTATTAATATACATTGTGCACATAAAGGAAAAATTGACTCATATGAGAAAAGAAAAAATGCCTTCGTTAATCCAGATATCTAGAGGATCATACTATAGTCAAAAATATATTAGCTTTGTACGTCAGTCGGCGAGTTCTATTCGGAGACCTTTATCATCTATGTTGGACCGAACTAATTCGGTGTTTTAAAGGTGTTCGTTCTGAATCGTTTACATATAAAATTCGGGATAAACCGACTTTATAGGTGAATTTCTGATGTTTTTTTGTGATTCAAAATCGTGAAAATCGATACAATGACGTCATAAAGCTCTAAGTATATTAGTAGTAGGGATATAATCTGTAAATAGAGTAAGACCGAAAAAATTGATTATAAAACAATTACATTTCGGTTCACGGTCTGAGACCCGCATTCTTGACTAAAATATCGGTAAAGAAAACATCTTTTTTAGACCGAACCGGAAAAATCCGTCTCATAACGAAGTGTCAACACTAATTCTAAGTATACATATATACAATATACACACCAAGCTCTTCCCCAACTAAGACGACGAAATGGCTGGTAAGTGAGTCGTTTGAACGCCGTGTGAGAATGTATTCTTCTTCTACATACATAATAATAGTGAGATAGACTGTAAATATGTAGTTTATAGAGTATGTTGTACAAGTAGTAGTACTCACTGCATGCCAGTCGTGACTCATAAATGTACACACACGCATACAACACAATATACTGTGAATGAATGAACAGCAACAATCAGAGTGAATGCTTTGCATTTTAATTCAATGGAGAAAGTACATAATAGCTTTATAAAATACATGCATGCATGGATATAAATGTATTGAAGTGTTGGATTACTCAACTCTTTAATCCTTTCTTCCTCTTCGTTGTTATTTGACCCATGAGGAAGAGGAGGAGGAGGTGGAAGAGGGAGTCTTGCTGAGGATCCATCCGTCTCTTTTCTACCAGCGTAGGCTTCATCTGTAAAGGGGACATCCCGCTCAATCCGAGGGATCTCATCCTTGGATTTGTTATGGATTTTGACATAGTGTAACTGGAGACATTGCTTTGTAGTAAATCGTGTTGAGCAGTTCTTTTCTCGGCATCTGAAATATGCAAGACGGGGAAAAAAATTCAATTATCAGTTATAATTCATTATAAATGACCTTTACTTATAATAATATGTAATTACAAAGAGATAAAGAGGGAGAATAAAGACTATTGTGTAAAAAGAAGGAATTTTCATTCGATGGATGACTCAGAAAGGTGGCAACAGTATTATTTGTTATATCATAGTACACATTAACGCCTTTATTCATGGGGGTCTATACACTACATAATGATATGTCAGTATGCATATACAATTTTCCAGGGATGAAGGGGACAAGGTTCCTCATAAATGAGGTCAGATCTGAACAGGTAGAATTGATTCATTTTGAAGGAATGCATCATGCAATGGTTAAGTGAATTGCATAATGAGATTTGAATGACGAAGCAAGATCATAGATCCTATTTTTTTAGGAATCATTATAATAATAATGATGATGAAACATTCCATGCCCCAAATAAACACAATATCGTTGTACATACATGGAACATTTCCGCTCTACACATTGGACAATATTTCGTGTATGAATCACTGAATGAAAAGTCATAATTATAAGAATTTATTAATGTGTTTAAACTCTTGGAAATCCCGTCTCTGGTAGAAGAGGTTCATTCTTAAAAAATGTACCTCTCTGAATAATTACAAATACTTTCAAGCTCATTTTACCTCTTCCTCCCTGACTCATTATCCTACAATATTAAGTAATAATAATCCCCCTTGTTTATACAATGACAAAGCCTGGGTCAACTCTATGTCGTTAGAAGACAATGAGGCAATGCTGTTACTCATGAAAATAGAACAATAAGGATTTTATTAATGAGGGACAAAGGAAACTCTGATTTGTACGAATGAGTAATTAAAGTGTTTTTGATAAATGTATGACGTATGTATACATAGACTTTGATGGGTTCAAGAACCTTATCAATTCTTAGGGAATGTATATATACTGTTTACTAGTGTTGAGACTCTGTTCAAGACCGAGTTTTACAATTTTGATCTAAAGTGATTCTTTCTAGAGCAATTTGGACCCATATTTTGGTCTAGACTGCGATCTTAGACTGTAAAACGAAATTTCCTCGTTACAAATCGTGAACTATTTTTTGCAGTCTCAGATTTTCTCCCCCATCCAGCTTTTATAATTGTACAAATATGACTTATGCAGCATATTTAACATCATCTATAAAACCAGTCTAGACGGTACTTTAAATGAGACCGATCCAGATTAAGCTTTAAGCCAAGTAACGAAAAAAGGACCCATGTGAGCAATTGCTGAAAAATGTATTGATGCACAGATAACTTCTATGCCCCCTAGAGGTACTGTGTAATTATTACTTGGATATATAATTAGGAGTTATGATGTTGTCAATTAGATTTTACATTCTAGAAGATTAGCTTAGCTAGACAAGACTTAGCTATGGAGCCCAATTCAAGTCTCGAGTCCAAGTTCACACCTCTGTCAATCATAAATGTTGTATAATTGAAAACTCTTTCTTCTCTTTGGTGGGATATTCAAAAGAGGAAAAATCAAGGAATAAAATAATTTGTATGGACAACCTGAAGGGAAAAATTATTCTCTTTACTCAATGAGCGTAGGTTCACTCCCAGGTGATTTCTAAAGAAAGAAATATACTTTATGTTTATATATGGACTTCACACAAGATTCCTATGTTAGTTGGAGTAATTGTACCATAATAATACTATAATGTTCACTTTATACTTAATAAGTGCCACTCCATCTAACGAATTAAGGGGATACTAAAAAAGAAAAAAAATATATATTTTCCCTTCAGCAATTTTAGAGTGTGAGACGTTCTTCATCCCTCTTTTATTATATCTCAGTCTACGTCAGTAAGAAAAATAACTAAGTGACGTCATATTAAAAGCAACATGGTGCAAAAAAAAAAAAAAATGTTAAAACTCTGCATACTTAATTTTTCTTTATTGTATCTGGCAACCTCCCTGGTAAAAGAAACAGAAGGAATATACAAAAATCTATTGGTAGTTGGCCAATTCTTCCCAATTATGGAACAATTATTCGATAAATGCTGATAATTACTCACTGTATAACATGGGATAATTTAATTTTTTGATAATGGCCGTCGATTTTTTAATTTTTTTTGTAAAAAATTAAATTTTTTATGAATAACTATTTTTTTTTTTTTTAATTCCAAAAACCAAGCCCCCTTAAAAAAAAAGTTATAATCCTGTGGAATACCCTAGAATACAAATCTCTGCGATTGATACCCCCATACCCCCCCAAAGTGGGTGGGGGTATTGGGGGTTATCCCCGTCCGGGCAAATATAATCCTGCAGACACCCCTGATTATCATTATGAAACAAAAATAAAACTTTTGTAACTTTTGAAAGTTGTATCCCAAATTTGGTTTTGGAAAGAAGAAAGGAGATTTAGACGTATTAAAAACAAACCACAAAAAAACAAACAGTTGAAATTTTTATTTAAAAAAAAATAAAGGCATTGATTCCTTTCCCCAACAAAGAACATTTTAATAAAAATGAGTCAGAGACTAAGTGGCACTATTTATCTGTATACTCCTTTGATAAGAAAGTCACTTAATTACCAAGCCTATTATTATTTGTCATGATGAAATATGTAGGGAAAAGAATAGAGCATGACATCTAGAAGAATTGGGGCTAATTTGTCTCGTAAAAAGACGTGATCCTGAACTCCTACCTCATAAAACCCATTGAGTTGGAATTCCTATAAAAAACATAGCATAACATTCCACAAAATCTGTGGACGCCATTGTCATTTCGATGTGATACTTAATAAATTGTTAGTGATTCATAGTTGTTAAATCCATTGAAGCTATAATAGGTATTCATTGGAGCGTAAAACCTCCATCTAAACTCAAATGGAGTCATGCTTCTCAATTTGTTCCAAAGAATTGCAACGATGCCATTTTTTGTGTTGGGATACCTTAATCTTGACTTCTCAGAATTTAATGGCATCTTACTATGACCATATATATATAATCTTCGTACCAAATTTGATCAAAATTGAATAATAACTTATGTCGTAACTCTGGTTTATAACTAAGAAACAAAAATAAGTAAAAAAAAAATCTCCTTTCAAATTCTTTAAGGAGGTAATAATTGCCCACGCTCTTTGTGAATGATTACAAATATGACCAGACTCTGACACCCATTGTCGACCTAAATCAGTCAATATAAAACTTTGTTGAACGTCATTACAGACATGTTTGCTCAATTGAAATGACAAAGAACGTCCGGAGCTTTAGTTCATTAAAATATAATATCAAACTGAAGTTTTGGATGACCGATTCGTTCTCAGAATCGGTTCAGTGATATTTATGAGGCATCTCAGGACTTACTTCCATAATTATATTTATAGTTGAATTATGTTCAAAGTAATGGATATTAAATTAAGCAATAATATAATCATTATTGCTTCTATATACATTTTGGGAAAAATGTATATACATAAATAAGTATTAAGTATGTACATAAGCTAATAACAATACTGGATCAATGTTATAACTTCAAATATTGTTATTTTTTGTTGAATATAAATTTCCCAAATTGTTGAGCTATGGAGAAAAATGTACGTTGTTTTATTTTGATGGATGTGGATTATCCACTAATTAGGTCATTTGAGACACCTCTTACAACAATTTTAATCGCACTATTCAATTTTTTTTTTGTATGTAATCGGAGTAAGTGTTACTTTAATCAATTTGAATAATAAGTTATAAGTAAAATGAAGCATTTGGGAAATTCATTATACAACTTTTTATTTAGAGGATGAATCCGTGTATTGAGCCTTCCATTTTCACACATTCTTGGTGCACCTGTTGGCCATAAGTAAAGATGGAAGACAGGAAGAAAAGTTTGTATAAGTAGTAAGAAGTAAAAAATGGGTTAATTACAATGATATTAGCGTTCTTCAATTAAGATATTTTCTTTGTTACAAAGATAGAGGGAGTGAAGGGTTGATATAGATCTTCTTTTTTTTTTTTTTAATGTAAGTCTCTTACTAAGTACAAATTTTTCCAAATATCTCATATAATTCACACATCTTTCTTCATACTTTGGTCATTTTGCTCTGAACATTTTTACCTCTAGAAGTTTCGCCTTTTGGAGATTTTGCAGCCTGTTTAACCTTTTATATAATAGGTTCCAACATTACCTTTGGTCTTTAGTGTTGAAACATTACATTCTTTTTATCGATTATTTTTCTCGTATTTCTTCAATCATCAACTAAGATCACAACTATAAGTAAGGTGCGTGACTCCTTATTCATTTGTAAACTCTCCATAAACGCTATTTCTTTTTATTTCCATAATATTTTCCTTTTTTCTTCTTCTTCTGACATGTCGTTATCTTTATTTTATCACACAACCTTTCTTCCTCCAAAAAATAAGGTCTAAAATATGTTGGTAGTTAGCCCATGTTTCACATCTTTGGGAATATCACTGGTGCTCCAATGTATTTACAGGTATGTAGTATGTGTAGGGGGGGAATTATCTAATGCGGATGGCTTCAAAGGAGCCGCATATATATATATATTTTTTTTGGTGGGGGAGTGGTTGGACTTTTTTGACAATTTCGACAGGATTTTTGTTGTTATTTCATATATGCCAAATAATATTTTTTTCAAGGGTCAAAAACTTTTTAGAATTTACATTTTTGAGAGGAGACTAAATTTGAACGGATAACCGAGTTATTATTTTTTGTCTCCCCAAAATTTTGATTTTTAATTTTTTTTAGAAAAGTAAATTTTTTATTGTGACAAATATATATATGCTTTTGGTTTTTCTGTTGCAGAAGTGCTGGTCAATGATCTCTTGGAAATATCGTTCAATGGTTGTTGGGAATTGTCTAAGCTTAAACATAGGTAATTATAATTCAACCAATCAAAGTCCAGAGCACTTATAAGGAGACAAGAAGCAAAAACATAGACTCACCAAAATACAATGTATATTTTTGTGTTGGCGAGGTAACGCTGTGCAGATCTATTGCTTAGATACAGAAATAAAGACTTAAGGTAAAGTTGGAACAAATCATAGCCATGTTTTGAATACCCAAAAATATCTATGTTTCATACAAAGTGTGAGTACTTGACTTATAATGATTAAAAATGATTCGCCACTTTTTCGTTTTTATCCCGGATTTCTTGGAAGACTTTCGGGAGATGAGTGGTCGTGTAGCATTGAGAATAAAAAGTTATATGTTCCTCTAATGCCACTAAAGCTACGTTACCTGTCAAACCAAAAAAGGGCAACCATTGGCTTTGTGGTGCTTCTCGTAGGATCAACTTTTGTCAGATTTGTCTCATCTTGAAAGACACGTAAAGTCGATTGCTGTTTAATTGTTTAACCTGCTTTAATTTGTCACATATTATGTTTATTTTAGTCCTAAAGATGTTGAATGTAAATATATATACTATTTTGGTACCGAGTAATACAGGTATATATTTTGATTAGTTTCTTTATTTTTACTCCTCATATCTTATTATTTTTTTTTGATACTAAGTGTCAAACACATTATTACAAAATATACTTTTATGACAAATATATAAAAGATTATTACATCTATTTATCATTTTGGGGTGCAAAAAATTGTTTAGATGAATAAAGGGCAAAATAAAAAATATTCTGCATTACCAAATTCCAATATTTTGTGATTTCAGTACAGTATAATGTATTTTGAAGATTTGTCTGAGATAAAGTTATAACGACTTATGCTAAATAATGCATATGGTTTACTTGAACAAAAAATGATGCCCAAGGGAGAAGCACCTATAACAAACCAACAAATGAGTATTTAGATACAACTGTATAACTTCAGCGATTGTGTGGGTAAGGATAGCTTAAAATGTAATTTTGCTTCTAAAATATAAACAACTACTTAAGTACTACTTAAGCTTTTAAGTATTTATTATTTATTATATCATTCCGGAATTTTCCAGGATATGGCAGAAGTATAATTCCCTGGGAAATGATGAAATAAATATATTAGAACATATACCTAATATGTAGATAATTAATTCAAGTCTTGCTTTCCCTAATTTTTATACTTCATAAGCCTTAAAAAAATAATTAATGAGTTAATTATATAATGGCCAAAATCTGAGAGAAAGAAAAACAAAAAAATCACAATCACTGCTAATAAAAATCGGTATAAAGTAGTTGCTGAGAAAGCATAAGCCTTTAGAATCATGGCTGTTAGATATATTACTACTCACACAATCAAAAGATGGGAGAGGAATACTTTTAATGTGGAAGCTATTGTGAGAAAAAACAAACAGGATTTTTGAATGTCATTACTTTTCTAAACTATATCGTAACATATTGGCACAGCTACGTATGGTATTTCAACACAAAATTAATGTTTAATTTCAATCATAAAAGAGATTACCAATCATTCCCCCCAAAAATTCATATCTGGCCGGCAATAATGTACTATCTGTTAGATGCATTTGATAAATTTGGTATTTATAACAGGAATAAATTGTTAAAGAAATTTACAATTTAATGTCTAGGTGATACTAATGATGATAACAAAATTTGAATCTCCTAGCTTCAATAGTGCAAAGATATAGTCACTCAAATATTGAAAGTTAAATATTTCATTTCAAGTTTTTGTAACTGGCTCAACGATATTTTAAGGAAATAATACTTCTTTTTTTTAAATAAATTTTTGAAATATAGAAAGTTCAAGTGTGATGTGCAACTTTTATGTTACTTTTGAGAAAAATCATCCCAGCATGTTTTTGTGTTGACGGGTCTCATATATGTATATAATCTATGCAATTTCAATGTAAATAGTGAAGGTAATTCATCATTCATCATTATTATTCTATATTTGTTATTAAATATTCATGATGAGTTTTTGTTCCGTCCCCTAACTCATATGTTTAATACGTCAACATAAAAACAATTTTATACACAAAAATCAAAAACGGTGTTAATGACTTGGTGCCAGGTTCTGACTGTAGAGGGGATGCATAAGAACTTCCCATTCAAACTCCCAGAGATTCTGACACATTTCAAAGCTGGCGTTGTCTTGATGATAGCTTGTTGTCTCGTATTCACCAATGCTGATCATTTCGATCGGCAGCTTCAAAGGGTTGAGTTGTTCAAAGTAGAGGGCATAATTGAATCGTAAAAAAACGCCACTCGAACCACTGTTGTTCAACACTAACCGAAAGAGTATCGGCCCCGTATATGTCACGAATTCGATGAGTTTTATTTTATCAAGTAGAACAAATAGAGAACATGTACAATATGAGGAATTGTTTTCTTTGAGACCTCCATACTCAACACACGATAGTTACCGACTGAACCGGCTTAGTTCAATGCTGTTAAAAAGCGTTTGTAGTATATACTCACACCTGCACAACACTTTATCGTATGATCCGATGTGACCAATAATGAACAATATATACTTAGTTAAAAAAAGGGTGGAAATAAGAAATTTCTTTATACCATACCTTATATTATCTGCATGGTGCTAAGACAGTCTGTAGCTTGTTCTTTAAAAAACAGCGCAAGATCAGAATAATTTTGATAGCGCCCCCTATGTGAGAAATATACCCACATGTCATTTTTGTATTAAATAATATTATCATTGATGGAGTATTATTATTTTATCACAAGACAGCCGACCTCTCTGTCGCTTTGTTTACAAACGAACATAAGTCAAAAACGTTCATGCCGCATTGTGGGCACTTGTAGCTATAGCTTGGAACCTTGATTTGATTTAAGATACTTGTATTGGCTCAATCCTATGGTCCCTTTCAAATAAAATCTGGCAACTTTTCATTTAATAAATGTAACGATGAATTTAGGCTATTTTAAGTGCAACTTGCTACATACCCAAAGGGTTCATAAGAATAATTTGTAAATAGTCATTGAAGATAATTCGTCGAAGAATATTATTTGACAAAAAACCATATGTTAGCTTGATTCTGCATTGACGTGCAACATATGTAGATAATATTTTGCTCCAGTAGGATCGGGCGTTGAATATTACTCCATAATTAACTACCTAGCCTTAATGAAATCCCCCTTTTAACTTTTAAGGATTAAAAAGTTTCATAAGGAAAATGAAGTGAAAATGATAAAATGACGCTATCTTAAGAAGCGACATCTTCCGTGCAAAAAAGATGTATCTACACAGTTTAATTACCCTGTTACTGCAAGCATTGAATGACACTGCTATTCTATAATAAGTATTCCTTCATGCTCTATTTATGCTTCTGATTACTTTTAGTGAGATAAAAACCAAATTACATTCATACAAAATTGGAACAGGTGTAACATTATAATATATATAGGTATATGTATAATTAATATTATTATAATGCTACAAGTACATATAATTGTATAATAGGACTGTATCCATAGTTTATTTATATAGATAATTGTAAGAACAACAAAAAATGTATTTTGCATTCATATCATTTTATATCTATACACGTGTATGCAATATGCATTAACAGAATGTTACATATAGCAACCTACTTTTCTAAAAAGATGTACCTTTATCATGTAAGGAGAGTGGGACTAAAACTTGTACTTGCATGACTTT
Organism: Lepeophtheirus salmonis; assembly: GCF_016086655.4. Lineage (NCBI taxonomy): Eukaryota > Metazoa > Arthropoda > Copepoda > Siphonostomatoida > Caligidae > Lepeophtheirus > Lepeophtheirus salmonis. Next base: position 49,078,994 of record NC_052131.2, on the reverse strand, counting down.
GACTAAACTAAGAAAGACGTGATTTTTATGGAATCAAGAAAAGATAACTCAAAACGAATGAGGGATATGATGAATAGAGATGGTTTTTTTTTGTTTTTTTTGAAGAGCAGGATGAGAGGGCGGGAGCGAGACGTATGGTATTACTGACTGACTTAAGACACTTGTTAATTTTAGATGCTTGTTTTAGGATTTTGGAGGAATCAAATGAATTATTACTCTATAAAGGGGAGAACTTTCTACATTTAAAATAGCATTAGTGCAGGAAAAGTATTGTAACAATTTTTCAATTCATATTGACACTAAATATAGGAGAGGATTCTCCTTTTAGAGGGAGACGTTTACACAGCACGACTTATTGAACAATGAACAAAAAAGGAAGAAAGATCACAAAAATCAACAGTTTTTCCTTTTTTAATCGCTATACTTTTTTTTTTTTTTTTTTTACATACATTCTTTAATGATTAAATACAAAATTTAGTTATATTTTTATTTATTCAATATGACTCTCATTACATGCAGCAATAACAGTTTCCACACGCCGGTGGAACGATTGACAACTCTCGAGGATAAAGGCCGCGTACCACACTCTCATGATGATAGCTCGGAGCGAATACAAATTTGAATGATAGGTGTGGAAAATATTTGTCTCCTAAACTACAAATTCCAGGGGCTGAAGTCGGTACTGGAAGACTGCCATATAGAGAGAGGCTAGAAGGCCGCCATATGGTTGTTGCAGAAGGTTTGGTTCTTTTTGGCTGTATGGGAGCTTTCAACACTAGTCTTTATGGACTACTTGATGTTGTAGGCAGTCTTGTTGTTGGAGATGCCAACGTTCTTTGGTACGAGGTGATGTGGCCCTATATAGCCTAGACTTGAAACCGTTGGACTTTGCATTCTAGCTGCGCGTTCAGTTCATTGTGTATTTAGTGTAAGATCATTTTGTACTCAGAGTAGAATTAAGGATTGAAAACGGAATAATTCCTACCTTTGTGCTTGCTTGATACGGAGGGAAACGTGTGTTTATTTCCTTCATCTTACAGCAGCTCGAAGCTGCTGTAAGATAACATTATCACAGCTAAGCTGCTTTACTTCCAAACATAATTCAAATTGTCAGAGGGACCATGTAATCTTTTTTTTTCTCTCTCTTTTCTTTTTACATAAGGAAAATTCTTATGGTTTACAATCCTAATGATGTTTGACTTTGTCAAAAAAGGAATAATAGTTCTTCTTCACAATCACAGCTCCCCTTTCTCCCGCAGAGAGAGAACACTTCACCGAGTAGTAGAGACACTTTGAGAAAGATATATCAGATATAAAATCAAAAGATATAAAAAGAATATCATTAATTATTATATAATTTAGATTATAATGAATATTTATTATGAAGAGGCCCTGGAGCATTGCACATCTCTCTAATGTAACAAGGTAGTGTATATGTGTACATAATAGGTTTATATATATATATGTTAGACTGTATCGAAATTACAAAAGTTGGGAACTGACCATCGCTGGAGATATTTTATTTTGCATTTTATTCCACTAAACAAAAAAAACCATCAAACTTCCAAAAAAATGGTCCTTCATGTGTGCGTTTTGATTTGAATGTTGAAAAAAGGAAATTTTGATGTTGTTTCATTAAAATTCTCGATTTGAACCCATTTACAGGATTTTTATTTAGTTAATTGTTATAGATGAAATATATATTGTGGGACAATATTTTTACAATATTTCTTTAACTTGCCACATGATTTGAGTACTTTAGTTCCAAATATGATGCCCGTAATAAATATTATCTTTTGGTACCGCGTATAACGTGAATTTATTTTGACATTTCTCTTCATTTTTACAGCTCCAATCTCGTTTTTTTTTAATAACAAGTGTCTAATGATATTATTATTAAATATACAGTCATCGTTCATTTATGCCAAATAAGATACCCTATTTGACCAATTTATAAATTTTTGTAAATAGGACCTTACATTTATTATTCCTAAATTAATGAGGTTATTTTTTTTTTTTTTGCGGTTAGATGATTATTTTCTTGTTTAGAGGAATAAAATACAAATTAAAAATATCTGGCGATACCAAATTCTCAACTTTTACCATTACGGTACACCCTAATGTATATATTTATTCAATTGTGGGAAGAAAGCTTTTGAAGATTCATGAATGTAATGAGGCATCTCTATATGACAACTATTTACTTTCAAGGTAGAGATTAACAAAATAAAAAATAAAAATCACCAAAGGATGAATACTTTTTTATAAATACATTTATTTGGGGTTTTTCCTACCTGTCATGGCTATTCGTAGCTAATCCAGTATAATATCATGACAGCTACCAGTTTAATATCATAACAGATAAGCTGCTTTCACCTCTAACATTCTTTAAATTGTCAAAGCTATCATGTCATTTTTAAGTTTCTTTTTTTAGCATACCAGTAGGGTCGTATTTTTGGGAACTTTGCCTATTACAAGACATAAAACAGAAAAAAATATATAAAATAGGGAAATACTCTCTGCCAATAAAATATTATTTTAAGACAAAAAAAAGTAACCGAATAAAAAAAGACAAAACCTTATTCAAACTGCAAATATAATGCAACGAATATATTTGTCATATTAATTTTTTTTTAAATCCCTGGTATAATATGTGAAAGACATATTTGATAAATTGTTAGTCCTCTCAAGGAGTGTCTCTTTTCATGAAAAGTTGTCTCAAAGAGTAACAGAATCGAAATCTTCATCTGTTTTTGAAATCTGATATTTCTGGCTTCCTTCCCATCAAGGGTTACAGAACGAGGATAAACTATTTTGGTCAAGACAGGACGTGTACAATTTTTTTTGAATGATAGATTTTTGGTTAATGGATGGAAGATATCAATATATGTACATAAATGACGATATATCCATTCCAGACAACGTTAACACTACTGAAAATGATATTATACCACTGAGTAAACCAAAGACAAATAAAGATCCATAGCCTTGTGTCTCAAATGGATATATAGGACAAGAATTGGGTGCTAGATTAAATTGTTCATAAATAGCCAAATAGATCTTGAAGAAGAGTATGAAACCATCATTTATATACTGGAGGAAGTACACTTTGAATATAATGACTAGGGAAAAATAATTTTAGCTCAGAATAAATATATATTTTTGAAAATCCTATCCTTTCGGAAGCGAATATCAACGGAAAAATGATTATAAATGCAAAAAACCTTAAAATACTGGGAATAACCTTCGATAATATTACAATTAATCATATTCACAAGTAAAGATAGCAATTATCCACATTTTCTCGGATTCGGATCAGTTCGGATCTTTAGACGTAAATATGCGTGTAAATATCGGGTACCAAGACAGATAATTCTAACGAATTTTATAAGAACTTTATACGAAACTCGGACTTTATAAAATTTAATCCGTAGTAAGTTTTTATTTTTATTGATTACTGATGCCGAAAGAATGAATAAACTGGTGCTAATACTATAAAGATATAATTATTAGCTATTATTAGAATTATTGTCATAATAACATTGGACACGTCATTACTTTTACAACAGATCGCAACTTCTCCTCCCAAGAGAAACTGAAAAAGGACCAAAATTATTTGGTAGTTGGCCAATTCTTCCAAATATCGAATTATTATTTGATAATAATTGATTACTTTTCACAGCTTAATAAGAACTGTTTCCAACCAATCAATTTAAAGAACTGTTTCCAACCAATCAATATCAAGAACACAGATTATAGGAAAAGAAGAAGAAACTTTGACAACTGACAATCAATTACAGTGTACATTTTGTACACGCCGTTCATCGCTACCACAAAAACATACAGAGCATTTTGTTTTCAGCTCTCGAATTTTTGCTTCTTTTCTCCTAGTCTGTGTTCTGAATGTTTATTTGTTGAGATAATTAGTTCCTTTTCAACTGTGAACAATTCTAAACAATCATTGAACAATAGTTTCATATTTGGGAAGGATTGGCTAATTACCAACAAATTTTTAACCATAAAAGTCGTGTGAGGAATCCCCGTGTGGAATAACCACGCGATGCAACTATTTATGTGGATGAGACTCCAAGCACTAATCAAAATATATAGAGTGCAGTTTTGATATAGATAATATATTTCATGGTTAAATTTTTCAAGATTGTTATGAAAAATTTTATGTTGCTTACAAATGACGAAATATTTGCCATCATCTATACAACAACAGAATCATTGCATATATTCATTCGACCTAACATAGTATTGTACTTCACTTGTATATATTGATCATTACACACGAAATAGAAACTATTTTTTTACTAAGTAAAAAAATATATGTTAAATTAAATTTCGAGAGTATTGCAAATAATCTTGTAATTTGTCTGAGCATAAAATGAAATTATTAAGTTATCGGATAAATAAAGTATAGGATAAGTTACAAAATTGATTAGTTTAAGATCTTGACACATATTTAGGAGTCTGATAGATATATCCAACAATGTTGATAGTTGTCATTTCTCATTCATAAGAAATGAAAAAAAAAGCTTGCCTATGTGTAAAAGTAGGAAATTTTCCTTTCCTTTCCAGTAGATTTATTATTCTTTGAGGGATGAAAATCCTCTGTAAAATGGACATCTCAAAAAGAAAGGAACCCGAAAATCATCATGGCAGCTCAGACTAGGGCTTTGAGGAACATTTTGGTGGAGATGAGCTACATTCAGATGTGACAAGAAGGAAATTAACATCAACATTGTCTAGAATTAGTCCACTGTTGATCTCCAATACGAGGCTGAGTCCAATTACGTTTTCTAGATTTATTCAAAATCAAAAAAGTTATTGCCAAAAAAGAAAGTCGGGAAAATTACAATTTCGTTTTTTTTTTTTTTTTTTCAAGTGCAAAACAAATGAACTCTCAATAAATATTGGATTCATTGATAAAATAATGTTTGTACAAATTTGTCTTGAGATTTGTTTCCTAACAAGTTTACACACATAAAAATTGAGCTTTAACTCAAATTTCTGTCATTTTCTGAACAATTTTTCTCTCATTCTTTCTTGAATCGTCAATTTTCAATTCTTACGAAGAAATGCCACAAAACGACATATTTTGTGCCTTAAATTTTAAACACTAACATTTCAACAGACTATTATTTGCAATTTTCAGAAGATTTTATTTCATAACATAATTTTTTCAACGACATTACTCTCCATAACTTTTTTTGTTTTTGCATGTTCGAAAAAAATATTGGTGGTCTTGTTTCTTTTTACAAAAAAAAACTTTTTACTTTTAACGAATACTTTATTATACTTTGAGAGTCAACACAGTTAATTAGTTAAATCCGTACAATTTTAACCTCCTATTTCAACTACCCTATGATCATTATGAACATATTTTCACGATCTACTTCATCTTAAAGTCCATTTTTTTGGTTTTTTTTGGCCAGAGTACTTATAGAATTTAAGGATTTGACCTGATTTATCGTTTTATGTAAGCAACAAAGATGGAAGTCCTCAACTTGACACACCTTGGCTTGTGGGCTATCATAACATCTTTAGTATCCTTTCAGGCGATTTTAGGCACAATAAACTGTGTCCATGGTGTTACCTGGCAAGTTCTTGATTGCACTAGGATAAGAACCCGCCTGAGCTACTTAATTCGAACAATTTATATCCTTTTTTTCACCTATCCACTGATTGTTTGATATGAAAGAAAAAATATGTGTTGGAATACCTAATCTCACATTTCCATAAATTAATTTTGTTGGTATTCAGTTTTTAATCAGGTTTAAAATTGTCTGGAGGTAGAATAAAACGAGATATTCTCCAGAGTCCTAAGGAAAATGACATCGTCTCTATATTTTCTTATCAAAAGATAACAAAGCTTTAGTACTTGACAACATTAAATGAAATTTGTTTACACTATTCTAAGAAGAGATTATTCCTTATCTTCTATGCTTTGGTGAATGTTTGGAAAAGTATATCAATTTTTCCTCAAAATTAACTCGCGGTTAGACTGTTCTTATCCCTCCACAAAAAAGTACCGGAACTGATATTAGCCACTTGAAGCCCTTATTAACTCTAGGTGAGTCCTATACAAAGTAATCGAAACTATAACTAACAATCGATTAGGCCCAAAGCAAAAGACATAACAATATTCCTATAAATATTGAAACCCGAACCATAACCCTCTGGTTTATTTTGAAATAATAAAAAATTGACATTTTTAAGAAGAGACCACGGTTTAATCTTGCGTACCGGCACCAGATTTTCTTCTCCCCTCCTCTATAAAATTATTGACAATTTTATTATTTAAATGTTTGGTAGTTGGGACACAATAATTCTTAGGAACCCTGTAGCATTGCACTCTATACTAACGCTTCTTTATGTCACTGCTATAAAGATAATTTTGTTAGACAGATAAATCTTATCATGAATTCCTTCGACCTTTGGCAACCTTTGAATTTTGTAAGTAATCGAAGGTCTTGCTTATTAATTTAGAGTTTATGAAATGAAGAATCATCTCCTCTAGTCCAACTGGAATGAGGATTTCTTTAGATCTATAGGTGACGATTTATCAAAGAATTTTAGCAAGTGTTGCCTTCAGTTTGTATTCCACTTTTCCTCCAATGGAGGGCGTGACGAGTCAGTCTTTGGACAAGAGTTTCATGCCATATTTTCCTGAGATCAGATCATTTTCAACCATTTTAAAAATCGGATTTCTTTTTTAATATAGTAAAGAAGATGAAATGAGGTAATTACTGAAGTCTTACAAAAGAAGAAGAGAGTGTTCTATTTTTTGAATTTGTTCGTATATTGGAAGCATTTTTATGGCCAAGTTGTGCAGGGCTTGGCATAAATAATTTGAAGACATATTTCTTGCGAAATATCATCGAACTTTATGAGTTGTCTCCTCACTTACCGTCTTTATCTTTCTTAGAATAAAGAAATTGACCATTCCTAATTTTCATTTTTGATTCATAAATGTCGCAAAAAATATGTGCAAATATTTTATAAAGGTTGTTCTCGATACTGAAAGTGTTTGTAATTTCTATATTTCCAATTAGGAGCATTATGTTATAATTTAAAGGTTAATAGGTGCATGTGTGTCAATACAAAATAATATAGAAAAAATTAACACATATTTACTTGTATACATACCATTGAATATAGTAATGAAGGTTTTTTGACAAATCTTTAGAGGAGATAAAAAATATTTGCTAGAAACGCCTCCATACAATCAAATTAAGAGTACATATTCATTATGCTCTCTGAAGTGCTAAAAGTATATATTTTAGGCTGTCCCGTTTTCAGAAATACATTTTTCTCCTTCTGCAGAGAGACCATTTCTGCTAGACACAATCAAAAAACTGACTTTGGCAAAGTTCGGGAGTTCTCGGGCCATTTTTAGCGTGGAACAGGCCATTTTAAATAGGATTTTTTTTTTTGTCAAAATTGGACATTTTTAAACCTCTTGTATGATATGAAATATGATGCTATGACTCAAAAATTGTGATTTTTATATTTTTTAGTAATAGTTTTCTACGTGTACAATATTGTGTATCTTGTTTACAAATAATTAAAGGAGTTGAAGATGTTCTCAATAATGTACAGTTTCCCTATTTTAACAAAAATAACTTTGCAAAAATCAACACTAGTTGAAGTGATAGCTATTATTGTAAGAAGTGGTTTCGGTTGGCAACAATATCCCTGAACAAATCGTGAAAAACGCCGTAGGAAAAACTCTACTCGTTCTGTAAAAATGAAAAGGAGAACTCAAAACATATATTCTGCTATAATCGCCAAATCATAACACACATAAGGAATAATACAAATGTATTGATCCGAGATGCGTACAGGAGGGATTGAGCCAAAAAAGATCAAATTGGCTGTTGGCCACCAAACAAGAGTAAAGTTTGGATTTGAGCTAGAGGCAGAAATCTCTAAAGTGCTCCATATAATAATATATGGGACAAGGTCTTACATATACATTTTCATCAATTTCAGAATTATTGGTGCATTGGACGAAAAAAAGTGGCAGATAAAGGAAAATTAATTTTAATGGGCATCTCTTTTTTTAAAACTAGTTCGAGATCCCCTCTGTCTTATTTCTCATTGTTTTTTCTCTTCCCTTGTTTTTTAATAAGGGATTCTAAGGACTAAATTAATAATAGGTAAATAATAATTTAGTTAGATTTTGGAATTTTGAGATAATAGTACATATGTATATAAGTAGATAGTTACAGTAGGAGATGAATAATATTTTTTTAAAAGATAAGTGATAGTTGTTCAACAAAGAGAAAGACCATTATCAGTGAAGCTAATTGGGAGCATTTTAGGGGTAGTATTGTACCGGTACTAATTCATTCGGTCAAGTCCAGTACAGTTTTAGGACCATGAGTCCTTGGGACCGGTCCTTAACTGTCGGTCATTGGAATTTTCCTAAAAATATCGAAGGTTTATTAAGGCAAATAAGGTATATTAAATATGTATTAAGATTATTACATATATCCTGCACAACATCTTCTATTTTTCATTATAATACGAACATATTATATTGTTACTTGGTTATCTAATTTATTCTTATATAAGGGAATAATTAAAAGGAGGAAAAATACATTGACGTCACGAGGGATGGTTTTACCTTCTGTAAGGATCAACAAGTGGACTGGACCGCGGTCTTCGGTCCCTAAATAAGAACTGTCACGACACCTTTTAGGGCTGTTGAAAAAAAGAGAAACTGTAATTCAATATGGTAACCCTGACAATTGGAAGAATGTTTTGGTGATGAGCAATGTAGCTGTCGTGACGTTTCATTAGATGAACTACAAGCAACTATGACGAAGGGAAGGAGGAGAAATAAATAAACAAGGACATAGGGAAGAATATCTCCGCTGTTGATCCTTAATTATACTCTGAATCCAAAAGGGGCTTACAATTATAACTACACAACAAATCTTCAGGATTACTCTCATTCTTTCAAGAGCACAGATGAATGTTCAATGAGCACATCTTAGAGGAAAAATGGCCTGAGAGGCCTCAAAATTTGCTAAACTCTGATTTGTGATTGTGTACAGAAGAAAATGTCTGTTCACAGGGGGAAACAAATATAATTCCAAGAACGGGACAGTCTAGTGGTCACCTATGAAAGAATTTCTTGCAACCGTCTTGAAAGATAAGTAAGGCATATCTGAAGTAAATATTTTTCCAAGAATATGAATATATACAGAGATACTTATTTAGATAAGCATCATCATCAAAAATTTAATTTGTTTGATAACAAATAAACAAATAACAGTTCATAGATGAAGAACAAGAATTAAATAACTCAATGACAGCAGCCCCTTGCAAAAGTACTTCATGTAACAATAGTAGTAAGAACATCTAAAACCAAATATGTAAATGAGCAAACGAATTTGGAAGCATATTTTGTCCTCAAGTTTTAAATTAGCATCTCTTTTTCTAACATATATGTATTCATTCAAATCATATGTTCATCAGAGCTTATAATTTTCAAGTACTTTGGAAACGAAAAAAATGGAAAATGATGACTACGTCATACTCTCTACTTTTTTAATTTTGCTATTTTCCACCTATGATCCAAGATATTAAAAAACACATTTGCACACCCCAATAATAAACTGCGCATCTCGGATGACATTAAGGGACATTAAATTATAGTGCCGGGTAGTATTTAACTTTTGTTTAACCGCACCCATCTAATAGTAGATAAGATAGTTAAGGTCAGGGGTTGAAAGGGACAAGAGGGCCATGGGTTCCCCACAATTTGAAGGACTCCGAGAAAGGTTAAATTTCACCGCCGCCCAGAGCATCAACGAACCGGTCACGGTATATTTTGGAATATTAAAAGGGGTCCTTGATTCTCAAGGAAGCTGGGTAATATAAATTGAGCCTGCATTGAGCCCCATCACTTCACCTGGATACTCTGTAGGTTGGGGAGTATTATAGGATATTACAAAGGGTCATTGATGCTTAGAAACGCGGTGGTGTTGGAATTTCAACTACCTAGGAACATAGTACTTTACCTGCACTACCCCTGGGATGAGTTTTATTTTGAGATATTACAGAGTTCTTGGATGTTCAGGGAAGATTCGTTTCAGGAGATGTATTTATTGGGCACTTTTGGTTTGCAAAGCCTGGGAGCTACATCAATTTGACTCAAAATCAAGCAAAATTATTCTTGCTCTATATGTGTCCAACAGGATGTGGTGCTATCCTGTTGCACACATAGGTTCTATAAGTAGCGTGTGTCATAGATTCTCACAAAGATTTTTTTTTTAGGATTTTAATATCGTTCCATGGAAAAAATATTGTATTTTTTCTTTTGTTGTATTTTACTATCTATCTCTCTCCCATTTTCAAAAACGACCAGGTAATTCTAATTAGCTCTAAAACATTATTGTGCAACTAAATGCACAATCGAGTTTATATTGCTGAAGAGTCACACCTTTTCTCCTCTAATGATTACCGTGTCATGTTGGATATAAACAAATTACTTTATTGTTTGACGTGATAGCAACCTAATGAAACAATGTTGTGGCCTTCAAAAAAAACACATATCAAAGGTACTATGTAGTTGTGGGTATTCGTCCCTGGTATGAAATTTTGATTTGTTGTATACAATGTACATATATATCAATTACTACTAATTATTTATTTGCTTTCTCTTTATTGAGTACATACAATTTCCATAGCCCCGTACGAACATGCATTTCCATATTTATTCTACTTATAATCATATGTTTTTATTCATTGTTTATTTCCTTATTAGCAAAACTCACATTTTTCACAACTCTTGCCTGATATTATGCTTATTTGTCAATCTATAAGTATTTTCCAATTTATTCATAATCCATCATGACTAATGATAATTAATGAGGGTTGCCCGCAGGACTATATATACACATATTTTTAAACATAATTTAAAAAATTCAAAAATCCAGAGCTGTACAGAACAAACTGAAATTTTTTGGAAAAAAAATTCTAAAATAAAAGTTTCAAATTTTGTAATGATTTCGAAATAATTTCAAAAATCTATAGATATTTTCAAAAAAATTCAAAAATCCAGAGCTGTTCAGAAAAAACTGAAATTTTTTGGAAAAAAATTTCTAAAATTAAATTTTAATATAAAATTTTTTTTCAAATATGAGATTTGTCGGATAATTTTTTTAAAAATCCATATCAATTCACAGACAATTAAATTTTTTGGAAAAGTTGAATTATACTTCACAAATTTAATTTTCTAGTAAGAATAAAAAATTCCTTAATTTAGGGGGGAGTTAAAGCTTCAGTCATCTCCCTGCGGATCCTCCTGTTAATTGATAACGGAGAAGTGATTAGGATTTCTTCCATTCGAGTTGGCGTCGTGTGTCTTTATTATTTAATTTATTTAAAGTTTACATTCTATTACATATATAGTATAAGCAATTTATCATACTACATATTATTTTAAATTTAATTAAAATATGGAATCGCATATATCAATATATTATCGATCATTTTTCGGTTAAAGGTCATAAATGTTCCTTGAGGGAAATTTCCATTTGGCAAATTGTCCTTTCCCAAAAATGTTTTTCGGCCAATGGTTCTACAGCCTTAAATTAAATAGTGTAGGGACCCAAAACTACTATTACCATTTGATTACGATTTTATCTCCGTTATTTTTAATTACAAGATTCATTTACGCAACCAAATTACAGTTTTAATAAATATAAACACGCATTGTTTATACCCCATGTCTTTATGTGTAAAAATACCAGAGCAACAACTCAACAAAGGAGATTGGAAAATCAGAGCAATTTTAGTTAAACAAGGTTAGACAACAACAAAATCGTAGGGCTAAAAAAGTAGATTTATAAAGTAATACTCTCTCTGTCTTTTTGCAGTGACGTCAATGCGGGCATTTGACTGAGTAAATCTAATACATAAAAATAAATATATAATCATTTAGTTGTGGTTTTTTCATTAATTCGTTATTTATTCACTCTATATTTCGGGTTTTTAATTATTATTTATCGTTATATTCCTGAATTTGAGTACACAATGACATCATCCGTTATGCAAATCAATTAAGAGTGAGAACTGATAATCGATGCTGTAATTTCTTGTTATAAAAACATTCAATCAGAGTGTCTGATCACATATTAACCCGGTTGTTGTTTCATTTGTTGTACACTGTACTAGTATTAAGACTTGATCCAAGACCGAATGTTTTTTTCCGTTCGGTCTTAAGTGATTTTTTCTAGACGGGTATTTCGGACCAGACCGTTATCTCAGATCATAGATCAAAATATAGTCTTTTTCAAATGGTGACCGATTATTTCGTCTCAATATATATACTGATTGCTTTGGCTCTCAATCTATGAACAGATTTTCCCCCTAATTTGTTGGACAAATGTGACTTATGCAACAAATTTATCTTCATATGACGTCATTGTCGGTGGATATTCACAATTTGGAAAACAAAAGAAACGTCATTCATAATTCATCTATAGAATGAGTATAGAGCAGAAATGTCCACCCCATGGCCTGTGTCCGCATTGTAACCTGCCTAAAGTTTAGTTGCAGCCCACTACTCATTCACACTTCAAGTATTATTATACCATCAAAACGCGTAGAACGTGCATAATACGTAGAATATTAAAAATTATTTGATGTCATCTCGTATTTTCTATGATTCTAAAATTGTTGCCAGATTAGTCTTTTTTGAAGCAGTTTGGCTATGAAAAATTAATTTAATTTAATAGGTTCTGCAGCCCATTACAGGGTGTCCATGATAAATTGAAACTACTTTAAACTTCATCCAGATCCATAATGTGGATATTCAGGGTTAAATCATACTAATATAAAAGGTTGCGTGAATAATACACTATAACTTCTACCACAATTATTTTGACAACAAACAATAGTCATCATGGAACAAGCAAGGAGAGACGCCATCCTCGAATTGGCTCGTGCGGTACACAAGCCCTCTGCAATCTACAAGCTTCTTAACTACCTCAAGACCACGGTGTACCGGGTCTTCAATGCCTGGGAGGTTGAGGGGAAGGTCTGCCGCAAGCCCCACAACATGAGAAGTGACCGAATCCGCACTCCCCGCCTCCTTGAAGGCCTCCGGAAGTCCATCAAGGCTTCGCCGGGGACTTCCTTGTCTAGGTTGGCTAAGAACCGTTGTAGTGAACAAGCAGCTGGTCTCCAAGGCTGTGAATGAGGACTTCGGGTACAAGTCATACAGAATGGCCAAACAATACATCCTCACGGCATCCATGAATGCCACCAGGCTCACCAACGGTAAGCGTCTCCTCAATGACCTGAAGAGCCATGGAGGAAGAATCATCTTCTTCTCCGACGAGAAGAACTGGACTGTCGACAGAAGCTACAACGTCCAGAATGACAGGTGGCTTGCCAAGGAGAGAGAAGAGGTCCCTGCAGTCTTCACCACAAAGCTCCCGGCCTCCGAGATGACCCTTGGTGTCATCAGCAGCACCGGTGATGTGATGCCTCCTTTCTTCTTCAATCCCAAGGAAAGGGTTAACGCAATAAGGTACTGCGAAGTCATGGAGGAGTTCGTCATCCCCTGGATGAAGGATACGGCCGCTAGGAGGGAGTTCATATTCCAACAAGACTCAGCGCCTGCATACTTTGCCATGAGGACCACTAACCTCTTCATCTCCCATGACATCACTTTCTGGGATCGCAACACCTGGCCCTCCAACTCACCCGACCTCAATCCGTGTGATGATTACTGGTAGGGGAAATTGGAGAGGGAGGTGTGCAAGGTCAGCCACAAGAGCATTGCGGCCCTGAAGGGTTCCATTACGAGGGATTGAAATGCTGTCTATTCTGCCGAAGTCATCAGGGCATGCAAATCCTTTAGGGGCAGGATGGAGAAGATGGTGGCTGCTGAGGGAGGATATGTTAAATAAATTTATTGTTTAATATCATGTCTAACTTTTTCATAATAACAAATACACTCCAAATTCCATTTTTATCAAGCAGGTTTAATTTTAAGATAGTTCCAATTTATCGTGGACACCCCGTATATTACATGGTTGGACATACCTGATGTACAGCAAATTTTAAATGAGACTGATCTAGAACCAACCTCTTTAAAGGACCGAATTAGTTTGTTTCACTAAATATCATAGCAGTCTCAGACCGGTCTAAGATTTTCAGACCAAAACCCAACACGAACGAATAGATTATAGGGTATGTTAATAAATAATGAATGCCTTTCTATGGAGTAATAATATAACCCCATAGAAAGGCATTCATTATTTTTTCTCCTACTTTTTTTTCTGTTCGAATGACCTTGGTTAGGATCATAACAAAAAAAAGAAGAAAAAGAATGAATGGATGAGTCATAGTTTATATATAAAAATGGAAAGCTCCACATAATCGACAAAAAATGAAGAGGGTTCCTTTCGAGTGGGAGGAGTCACTTCTTCTGTTGCTTTCCCTTGCCACTGCTGACGAAGAACTGAATTATAAACTTATTATTTGTACCGAAAAAGGTTTGAATTCATTCATTCAAACTATATATTAAGTATAGTGTACATGATATCAACATTAGACAGAGGAAGCCTTTCTTACGTATAGTTATATAAAATCATTCATATAAAAGGCCTCTAAAAAAGGTTCTACAATATTGTACTTATTAGCTTATGTGTGTACCTCCCTACAACTACACCTCTCTCCATCTAAACTAACATTATATTTGTTGATATGTCGTGCGTCACCATAAAAACAATCTTAAACAAAAATGAAAAACAGGGGAAAATCCGAGTTTATTTTTTTACTTCATATTACAAGGTGCGACCTGGTAATATGAATGGATTTTTTCCTAAAATAACAATCCGATTTTAATCAAAACCAGAGCCTATTGAAAGCTGAATAAATTAAAAATATTACCATTTTATATATTATCACACCCTTGCTGTCAATAACGGTTTCGACTCGACTCGGAAACGGGGACAGGCCTGAATGATAGTCTCTATTGGTAAATTCCGGAATTTCTCCCTTATCCGGGTTGTCAGCTCGGATTTTGTGTTGGTGTCTCGCTCAACTGACCCCTCCCCCTCCATAAAGAAGTATATGGGGTAGAGGTCCGGTAAGTTTGGAGGTCTTTATTGTGTGATCCCTTCCAGTTCTTTCTAATCTACAATCAATCTCAACATTGTCTTTTTTGTTGGAGATCCCAACAATAGGTCGATTTTTGGTGGAGCAACAGGCAAAGTAGAATATGACCCTTTTCTATTACTTGTATCATTTTTGTTGATTTTGTGGAGTATGATATCATAGTTCTACTTTAGCTCTTGCCCGATACTCCACCATAAATCAATTTAAAAACTCAATGGAAAACGATATAGGGCATATAGAGGGGTCCATAGGACAATAAGACATGGTTCTACTTTTCCCGTTGCTCCACCAAAGTTTGACTTAATAACGCTATGCCTATCCACAATTTTTGAATAAATACTTTGTTGATCCATGCCATTGTCTTGAACTGACCCCGAAAACTTTTGGCTAGCCGCCAAAACAACAAACAAGGTCCTACCTCCCCATGCACAAATATTGCAAGTGCTCAAACTTCGTGGTTAAACAAGGACTACACCCTGTACAATGCACACATAGGCCAATATTTCAACGACATTTTTGAGTCAATTATACACTTTGTATTTAAATTTGTGGGGTCCATTAAGATACAGTCAATGAAGAGTTGAATGTAATGTACAATAATTATGTGAAGAAGGTATGCATTAACTTCTGTAAACACTTGGAGGCTATTATCCATGCCAATGGTGGCTTCATTGAGTAATTTAATTATATATGAATCATGTATCAAAGTTTTAGTCACGCATGACTTATTGTTAAGGAAAAAATATCCCGTTAAATGTAGTAATGTAAAGTGTAAAATTAATTTCCCTCATGCACAGTAATATTATTTTGGTCAATATAAATTGTATATTCAAATTTCTGGAGGGTAGGGAGTTTAGATACATCAGTTATAGTGAAGAGCAGTGGTTGATAACAGGGAGTGGGGTTGTTCTGGAGGGAAATTTTCAACTGAAAAAAAATCATTAAATTGGGTAGGCAGGTAAAAAGGTTCAGGACCACAGATCTAGAGCATTCATTTTATTTATGAGGCCTTCTTTCCCTATTATATGGCCCTTCACTTAACATTATCTATCGTAATATTTTCCCTTGATTGTAACCGAGATGTGTATAACCTTTAAGCACAATTTCCGTTGCCCTGGAAGGGCTAATCAAAATATTTGTGAATGTAAATAAATCGTTCTAATTTAATCCAGGCTCATTTTTTGAAAAAAAACTATTCATGGGTGTTGTGTTGTAGACGAGCCTTACATGTTTCTTTACTTAGCAGTATAGTATTACTTTCTCCTACAGTTCATGGATCGGAAAATGGAGAGAAGACTCTTCAAAATACTATGAAGCCTTTTCTTTCTATACACATAGATCTCAGATTAACTACTTTTTTACTCTGAAAATTGCTTTCCAATCTCAGAATACATAGTTTTATATTCATGAATATGAAGGCTACATATATTTAAGTCATAAAAGTCGTGCACAATTTTTTTTTATATGTGTTAGATAGCCCATAGACTTGGGGAATTATTTAGTTATATATATAGTCAGTGTCAATTTCAAAATATATCGGATCCGGTCAAAGAATAATGTTTGTGCAAGTCCTTAAAAAAAGTTCAAAGTTTGAAAATTGGAAAAATAATTAAACTGTTCAAACCTTTAAAAGTATCCCTTTCCATAAGCATGTGTCCAACTTTCCGAAAAACAAGCTGATTGGTATATTTGTACAGAATTATTGAATACTATTTGTTACTTCAATTTAATACGTAGATCTTTACAAGTAAAATTTGAGACCAATTGGGGTTCTAGCTGGTATGGCAGTAACAATTGGTTCAGGATTTCATATTGTACAGTGATCATGTTGTCGGATTTTCAAAAATTGCAAGGCTTAAAAATCAAACCGGTGCATGTGTGCACCCGTGATTTTGTATTGATGCTGCTTTTTCACAGCTTCTCTTTTCTTGCCAGCAGAAACGTTATTGTATCAACAAAGTTTAGAGAAAGTTTGGGGATTACGGGGTAGCTCCTCCAGATAAAAAAAATATTTAACTTACAGAGCAGGAACACTGTTTTTGTCAACAACAAAATAGAAATTGTGCTGCCTTGGATACAGAAAATTGCTGGAGGTTGCCTTGGGCCTGGCAACAAGACTCAGCACCTTATTATGTCATAGACAGGTTTATGAATGGGCTGAGTGAGCATTGTTATGACTTCATTGGTAAGGAAATATGGTCCCATCGTATGGTTCGTATCTTAACCGATGGATTATTTTGTCTGAGACTACATTGAATATAAAACAAATCGATCATATCATCAATGTCATCAAAGGCTACAATGGTATTTCAAAATTAATGATTACAAAATGACTTATAATAATGGATACTGCCCCTCCTATCCAAGAGTTGTCATATTAGTTTTCACCTCGTTGAGTCAAGAAAGAATATATCAAAAGACAACTTTTCTAGTGAAAATGAAGGACCCAAATTTTTAATGATGGAATATAGTGTTGTTTCAGTTAAGTTGGATCCTTTTTGGACAAAACGTCCCACACACTGGTTCATACAACTACAAGAACAATTTCATCTCAAAGGTGTGAAATATCAAAAGACCAAATTATTTTATGTTACATTGGGATGTCTGAGGAAGTAATTGGTCATTTTGACAAATGTGAGCTCAATTGAAGCGGAGATGCACCTTATGATAATTTTAAAAGAACATTATCTAAAATATATGCTCCTTTAGAAGAATCTCGAATTGATAAATATATTTAATTGTTACACGCTAAAGCAGGACCTGAAAAAGCTTATATACAAAGTAAATTGATATTCCCATCAAACACGAATCCACGTGAAGATTTAATCAAATTTGCAACAATGAGTAGAGGATGCTCAATTTGGAAAAAAATTATTAATAGTTTTTATGCACTCTGTAAATCGTTAGATTCCCAGACACATGAATTACCAACAGTTCAGGTCAACACTATTCAAAAGACACCTGATAAAATAAATTCATCACCTTGGCATCCAAAAAGAAAAAAAAATGCTTCTATGATCAAAAATTCATACTATTGATAATAATGATGTCATTATGTTTATTAAATAAATGAATATTATAATTAATTAGTGTCTCTCTTTGGTCTCTCCAGTTGGAGATGTATTCTGAAATTTATGGGAAATATCGTGTTTTTCGGCTTGTCCAATTTTTATCTCTTGCTATTAATACTTCCACTATCGGATTGTAATCTGTTAGTAGGTCAACTGCACTAGCCTCAATCATGTGATTGTACTTATTTTATTTTTTCATCAAAACTTGAATATTATTTTTCAGATCTGTTAAAATTTCTACTGTAAAAGGGGAGAAGAGAATATTATTATCAATTTCTTGAACCAGAACACCTCCTAATGACTATTTAGATACACCAGTTGTAATTAAAATCTTAGCTCCTCTCACGGGAAACGTTAGTCTGACCGATTTGAAAAGAAGTTGTGTTTTTTTTCATTCAAGTATAGTTTTTCCTAATATTCCTGCCTTCCCGTCTCCTAAGTCTATGGATTATGTCTTTGCTAAGGGAAAAGAGGCATAAAAAATTAACAAATATGAATTTTAATTTTTTTTAAATGACAAAAAAAAAAAATGTGAGTGGAAATAATCTCATGTGCACAAGTATGAAAACAGATTTGTAGTTATCAATCGACCCTCTTTTTTTATTTGTATCATCTTGTCGATATTTAATAATTTATCAAACAAATTCAACTTGCAATCAGGGCTGGTTTTAGTATGTACGGTGCCTGGTGCAAAAAGAAATATACGGCCTCTTTTCTGGCAATCCTTTTTAAATTTGAATTTGAAAAATGAAAGAAATTTATAACCTTCATTTAAAAAATAATTTCACTTATACTTTGGAAAATATTATGTGCGACACTTCTTTTCAATTACCTTTTTCTAAAACTATTAACTTTGCTAAGGATTTTTTTATTAAATTGTATTTTTCTAGAAAACATTTTTTTTTTCCTAAACGACAAACAAAAAGAAATATTCTTCTTATCAGCATATTATAAGTTTAAATTTGTGTAAAATCAATTCCGTATAGGCTCTCAATTAAGTACAAAGCCTGTGATATATGCCCTTTTTCCTCCCTTAAAACTGACACTAGTGGTTTCACTCCAAATTAATACTTAACTCTTTTTTATTAATTTCGATTAAACCCTTCTTAATATGAATTAGACTCAGAAATGATAAAAAGAAGCTTCAAAACTCGTGATCCTTCGTTTATGAAAAAAAACTTTTATGTCCTACCAATTTTAATGTACGGATCTGATATCGGGAATCCTTCGAGAAACTACTTGATTTATGTCCTTAAAAAAGGTGCAAGCTAGGTGTATGTCATTTTTTCCATCATTGGTAAATAACAAGAACTATGAATACAGACTCAAAAGACAAAGCCTCATCACTTTGTCTCATAGACGTGCTATTAAAGATATAACTACGCTCCACCGAATTTAAAAAAAAGAAGATAAACCTATATTATCCACTCTGAATACTAAATAAAAGCTATGATATCTACCTACCAAAACTAAAGATTGACATCTTTAAACATAGTTTCTATTACAAGTCTTTAGAATACAATACATAAATCTTTCGCCAGGGAAGTGAGGCGAACCTCAAGCGATTTTTAGTAAATTCTTTTTTTGTGTGACACGTGTATATATTCTTTACATTTGTGGTTCAGTTTATTATCTTGGTTTTTTTTTCTCTGCACTGTCACGTTATTTAAAAAAATAAAATTATATTTGTATTTTAAATGATTCACTTTAATTAAGAAGGATAATTTTTATATTTTATAAGCATTAAATCTAAGTCGACCTTTAGAGGCTCTGTTTATTGCCGCTGGTCGAAATAAATAATATCGTAAATTTAAGTATTAGAGCATGTCCAAGGATTTATAGTTCACTTGCCATACAACCCCTGGTATGATGGACTAAGAATTTCTGTTTAAATTCTTTATTAGCTAGAACTTTATTAATAGCGTGAAGCACAATACCTATTAATAAGAATCAGGATTTAGTTGTCAATTATAAAAAGTGATTAGGATCCAGTAACCATAAAGATATTGATTGATACATTGTTCATAATAAGAGGTTTTTGATCAAGATTAGTAGGTTTTCCAATAAAAACTATTATTCGATTAGATTTGTCCTAATTTGGAATATATTTAGAGGATAGAATCCAATAATGAACTGAAAGGTGCACTCGTTAGAGTACAAAACCTCCGCCTAAAATCAAATTTAGTTGTGTACCTCAATTTGTTTCAAAGCTATGGTTGATTGTGCATTTTTACGTTTTGCGTTATCTTGACTTATCTTAATTTAATGACCTCTTACAGTGACCATATATACTCCTAATCTTCGTACCAAGATAGATCACAATCGATCTGTAACTTTTGGCGTAATCTTGGTAATCCTGGCAAAAATATACACTCCGTTCAACTTCTTTCGAAGCTAGAATAATTTCCCTCAAAATTTAGTGAGGATTAAGTTTGCAAATCTATCAATAGTTCTTAATAGTGTGTTGTAAATATCACTTAAACAAGCCCAAAATCGATCGTCACAACAAAAGAATGATTTTATTTGAAAGGGCATTATCGGGGCTAATATATGCCTCTTAAATAAAGTTCTCAGCTATTTTAATTTATCCCACCAATTGGAATAATAAGTCTATAATTGACTCAAATACGTTATGAAATATTCAGGGTTATTTGTATATATAAAGTAAACAAATATTGGATTTTCTCATTTTCTTTCGTTTTGTTCAAAATTGTTTTTATGTCGACACATTATATATGCAATTATCTTGTACTCAACATTGATACTTATTTAAAGAGGACCCTGTATTTTCAGTGTACATTTGTATTTAAATATAGGCACTTTTATGAATACATATATTCATTTTTCACAAAACAGGATTAATAATAAACATCCCACACTTTTTGTTTTTTTTTAGAAGACGAGGTAAAATTACTAATTATGTCAGGTCTTAAAAAGTACGTAGAGGGGAAAACGGACCAAGGTCAAATACCTACTTACCCATATTATATAGGTACTTAATATTAAATTAGATGTTTTAAATAAGGAATTGAGTTGTGGTTGTTGTTGAAGCGAAAAATTATCCACTAAATATTAGTAGTAAAATTTGTTAGTAAGCAATTATTGATTATTCTACCCACAACGTTCTTTATTGTGGATTGAATTAAATTCAAGTTATTCAACTTGAAAATCTGCAAAAAAGTGTCCAAGTCTACAAGATGTAAAAAACCAATAACGTAGGAGGGAAGAAAAAAGGAAAAAAAAAGTTTATTGTGATTTCAATTGAAAAATCAATTAATGAAGGGATTATGGTTCATCTGTATTAATGAAAATTTATGACTTTTAGTGATGGAGTGTGTAGGGCTCATATGAATCGAAGGTTTGAACTTTTAAGTAATATTCAACAAAAAAAAGCTCATGGAACTCCAAGGGTGGAGCTCCTCCTATCGAGAGATGATGTATGGGTTTTACATAATTAAATATGTACATAGAAAATGACTTCCCTTCTGCCAAATCTGATAATATATTACAACATAGATACATATATATCAATGTGTAAATAATTTATTTACAAACAGTTTGGACAGTAAGTACAGGAGCTTTGTATTCTTACATTTTGTTACATTATTTATTATTCTAAATCATCGCAAATTTGATAAGGCAGATCGGATAAGAATTGTAATACTAGTTTTTTAACTTTACAAATCAGTTCTCTATTTTAAAAATCTTTAAAGTCCAAGAACTTCCCATAAGAACCTTCACTGTACAGGGTATAGGGTAATGATAGTTGTTTTATTTATGTGAAACCACTCACAAACAAGAAACTTTTATGTGTAGTTGAATAATGTTTGTAGTATTTTTGAAATTAAATAAAAAAATTCTCCTGTCCCTTGAAGTAAAGTTTTGTATAAATCTTTAATTTTCAAAGATACATTAATATATAAGTATAAAGATTTTTAAATAAATGGTTTTGACTAAGAAATTTTTTACTATGTAAGTTTATTTTTTCCTATAAATTTCAAATTTAAACATTCTTCTGCTTTTGAAATGCAATGCATCTCTTCCATAAGTTTTACAACCTTTCCTGTATATTGGTTCAACATGAAAGTATCATTTATCGATTTATCACATCTCCAATGGGGTTTTAGATCTTTTTTTTTTGCTATCTCACATAGAATCTGGCAAAGTGAGGTCAATAATTCCATAAAAGTTATTTATTATAATTTCGGGTCCAAAACTAATCATCTGCCCAAGAACTACAGATGATATCACATCCTGTAACTAAAATAGTACGAATATCTGGCAAAAGGAAAAAAACAATAGGTGGATATATTGAACCATTGTGTTTGACGTAAGTTCGGAAGCATCTTCCACTTGATTTGAGACTAATGAGAAGTTATTTATAATGGTGATAGGCCTAGCATAATTCATGTAAATACTTGAAATCATCTCGACCATTCAAGGTTTTTAGTTATGATCTTTTAAAAAGGGACTCGTAGTTCATTAATATATTATCAATAAATGAGGAACTCAATTCTGGCCTGGTGGATGGCTTGTGAATAAGAATATTCATGGTTAGTTTCAAAAGCCTTAGCATATAACAATGTCTTGTATGCGCTTTACAATCTCATTTATAGGTCACATACTCACTGCTGTGTTAACACAAATTATCATGCAAATACTTTTCCAGGCATCTTAATCATCAATAAATTGATACAATTCATTTTCACATTTTAAGAATACTATTTTGATTTCCAGAGTGCCATTTTTTAACCTCAATAAATGATATTTTTCTCCTCTTAGGCTTCTATCATAAACTATGAATACAAAAAGAATCTCTGCTATTTTTGAAAAATCTGAGGTGTTTTTTTTTCTGGCATCTCTTATCCAAATATTTTTTGCACGTAAGTAAACTTGCTGTTGCAGTTTCTGTTCTTCCTTTGTTTGGCTTGTAATGTGGAGATGAAGACAATGCCAAATAAATTTATTCAGACTCCGGCAAATAATCATTGGCAGACTTAAGGTCAGCTAGTTGAGAAGAATGAGTTTTGATTATTGGTTTGTGTCGTTTTTTTTGGGTAGGTTTATTTTAAATATGCCTCCATGACAGTAGAATAACCAAATTTCCCTCAACTCTTACTTTGAGTCTAGTAGCATTTAGTTTTTAGATCATTTTTATTCTCCATTGACGTTGTTGATATAGAGTAATTGGAATAGTGAAGAAGTGGTTTTTT
Source organism: Lepeophtheirus salmonis (assembly GCF_016086655.4). NCBI lineage: Eukaryota > Metazoa > Arthropoda > Copepoda > Siphonostomatoida > Caligidae > Lepeophtheirus > Lepeophtheirus salmonis. The sequence continues at coordinate 49,055,557 of NC_052131.2, read as the reverse complement.
TCAGATAAATTATTTTTGTTCTAATGACTGAAACCAATAAAAAAATTTAGTCTTTTTCGAAATAAGAGCATTATAGAGAGGAAACTCAAGAATTTTGAACCCATCCTGTCGTCGCTTTTCACTACAGAATAGAAAAATAAAGTATCTAATAACTTGACAATTTGTTGACGTCCGACCAAGATTTAAAAGTTGAAAACCCCATTGGAATATTTAAGGCTCCCTTTGGCTTAGAACAAGGTGGAAGATTTTTCCTCCAAATTGGTCATTGTACTTCTATAACAATTTTAAGACATATTTTATCGCTTCCAGAAAAAATAATATATGTTCAAATACCTACTTCACTAATTCATTAAAATGATACAATGACATCCATTTAAGACTAGCACTGTTTATTTAGTTATATTAAATTTTTAAGTAAAGTACTTCAGTTCATACAAACGCCATCATAAGTTATCAAAAAGGATTTTTAAAATCTTCAAAAACAGGGCGGAAGTTTTTCATATATTTAAAAAAATGATATCATTTATGACAACCGAATACCATTATTCCTCGAAGTTAAGGGATTCTCCTAAAATTACTTTTTCTGTGCTATCAAAAACCGTTACCCTATATCCAGTCAAAGTTCCAGTGTACCAGAAGTACTTCAAAATGAGGCCATATTAAAATAACAAAAAAATCTTGTTATAATTATGGCCTATGAAAAAAAAATGTTCTTGTCCTCAGGTTTGAATCGAACAAGACACACATTTTTTTGTTGTACAAAGAAGAAATTGGTCTTAAATGAGGCCGATATTATATTTCTTTGTTCCAAGTTGAGATGCTGGTTTGCTTGTTGTATTGAACAGATAAGGTGTTGCTATCCGTGCTTGATGTGAGGGAATCTTTTTATATGAAGAAAAGTATGACCATAGACATTTAAAATCATTATAACAAGTTGTTTTAAGCTCCATTGATGGATTTTTTGATTGAATGCATAATCTTAAAAAGGTAGAACCAGTGGTTCCTGCATTGTGCATTATTCTAGGTTGTTTTTCAAAAAAATAAATTCAGGGACATAATGTGGGCCCTTTCCTACAATCTGACAAATCTGGACACATCCTTATATACATACATCCCCCTACTTTCACTTTCATATATTTATTTGTTTTCTGATTCCTTTATATTTTTTTTATTGTTTAATTATAGTTTTTTAAAATTATTCTTAGATCCTTTTTTGTTAATTGTGTTAGTTTAAAAAAAATTATAAATCCTTGTTTCTACCCATATTATTATTACATTGATACTCAATACGTTCGCTAAGGAAGATTTTTACGCTGTTTTTAGCCTGTACATATGGATATTTACGTCATCCTTAGATCTGAAATGTTGATATTCGCTTCCGCTTTTTTAATACGCGTTTATTATTGGATACTATACTATTGTGAATATTCATTTTTGTATAAGAAAAACACACTTGCAGATTATGTTTCTGCAATTTTGAAATATTAGCATCTGTATGAGCACAAATCTAAACTTATATATTCGCATATTTGGGCATACAATAAATACCCAAATATTAATAGGTGTAGTCGTTGAGTTGATATTTAAGTTCATCGACATTTTGTTGTTAGAGTGCTCCTTGACACTTTATAAGATGGAAGGTCCTTTGTTTCGTAATGTATCAAAGCACATGACATGGATACATACATAGGTTGTTGGTGCATACATCACCTTAATTCAGCTACCATCTTCATTCCAATGGATGAATGGTCAAAAAATTATATTTATAAAATAAATAAACTCTTTATTCATCTATTTTATTTTTTTACTGTGTCTGCAATTAATTTTATTTGAAAATAAGGTAATGATGCCTAGTCACCATCAGGAGAGGAGGAAAAAGTCCTATAGCTTATTAACTCCTCCATTTTTTATTACTGCTTTTGTTATTTTACTGAAATTAAAGTGAGGATGATGAGTAGTTATTTTTTTTTATTTTTTTATTTTAATTTTTTTTTGCGTAGAAAATCATGTTTCCACGCTATTCCTCCAATATGATAATCGACCCTCTATTATTAGTCAGCTGTCAATTTTTCGACTTCTCTTGCCCCAATTTTGTCCTTTATGTTGATTTTTTCCTCCTTATTTATGAATAAATGAGGATTTTTGAAATTTTTTTCCAAAAAATTTAATTTTTTGTGAATAGCTGTGGATTTTTGTCATTTTTTACCAAAAAGTTTAACTGGCTGGGAATAGCTATAGATTTTTGAAATTTTTCTCTGAAAAATTTAATATCTCAAACTTTTTTTAAGAAAAACTTTACATTTAAAATTTAATTTTACAATTTTTGTCCAAAAAAAAAATCATTTTTTTATGAACAGTTCTGGATTTTTGTAATTTTTGTAGATAAGCTATGAATTTTTTTTTTAAATTCCTGTAAATTTTAATTGTCTGAGAATAAATATGGATTTTCAATTTTTTCTACAAAAAATTTAATACTTTATATTTTTTTCAAACTACTTTTTATTTGAAATTAAAAAAAAAAAAAAAAATATTCATGAACAGCTGTGAATTTTTGAATTTTTTTCCTAAAGGTTTATTTTTTGAGAATAGCCATAGATTTTTGAATTTTTTTTACAATAAATTTAATTTTTCCGTTTTTTTGTTTTAGAAAAATTTAATTTTCGAAATATATTTTTTTAATTGTTATTTTTGATAGTTTTTTCCCAAAAAAAAATCCAAAATCCAAGCTGTCCCCCCAAAATATATATGAGTATATACTCCTGCAGACGCCGCTGTCTCGTGACTAACAGATAAACAAACAGACGCAAAAAAACATAACCTCTGTTCAACTATGTTGTGAGTTTAGATTTTTTTTTAAAACAATATTTAGGTTACCAAATTAAAAAAAAACTTACTCACTAAAAAAAATGCTTAGGATTTACAGCCCTATCTATCATGATCATGAATGATCGTGTGCAGTTTGGTTTATTAAACAAACGGGTCCCACTTTTTTTAATTCCGTAACTTGTAAAAAAATAAATTCAATAAGAATAAAGGAACAAGCTAATTTTTGGTGGTGCAGGTGGTTAAATAATTGTGCAGTACACAATTTCCCTGGCAGGCTAAAAGTTAACTCGCACACATCACTAGAATCTATGTACCTCTTTATATAAATATGAGATATTTGACAACTCTCAAATTTATACTAAATGATTATTCAATATGTATTAAATTATGCCTTGATTATGAAATAATTAAATACAGGATATCCCGGCTATTTTCAATAGGTACAAATCCCCCAAGAAATCCCGTGAGGGAAACCCTATCACATAAAATACATATAAATATGGCTTATAAACAGCTATTAATGCACCCATTGTCAAGGGTTTGATTTTTGTAGAGAAAAATGACCGTTTTATAACTAGAAAATGAAAAACGATTGGTGCTGAGGGATTTTGTTCTTTATTAAAAGGATGTGAATTATTTATTAGATCGTTGGTAAGGATTCATCTCCCTCTAATAAGTGTATATGTCACTAAAATTAACATTTGTCGCTAGTATTAACGTTTGTGCTCAAAGAATCTTTTCATTTTGAAAAGAAGAATTGTTTAGGTTTGAAGATCAAAATATACAAGTTCTGGATGTGTAAAATTACCTCAATACTATTTCCCCTCTAAATTCATTACAAACTAAAATGGTCACTCGGTAGAGGGCGAAACCACCATCTAAAATTAAATTCAGTCAAGTAATTTAATTTCTTCCAAAGTTATTGACAATTATGCATTTTTTACGTTGTGCGTTACTTTGATGTTGACCTTGACTTCTCAAAATTTAATAGCCTCTTACATTTAACATATATCCTTTTCGTACCAATTTTGATCAAAATGGATATGTAACGTTTACCTGAATCCTGGTGACTAACAAACAAACATGTGCAAAACATAACCTTCGTACAATGTATTTGTCAAAGATAAATTAGGCAGAATATGTTAAATAAATCACTAGTTTCATGTGTGATAATAATTCTTTGGTAAGAAATTGATAATTTTTTTCATTCTGTTCTTGCTTATGTATAAATTAAAATTTAGTTTAGTAATTTTCAATAAATTCGTCATTTTAACATTTTAGATGAGACAATAGTTTTCCTACAACTGTAGATCATAAGTATGTAATGAACTTTTTTTTTGTTGTTGTTGTTTAATTATCAATTGATAATATATTAGAAATTGGAACTTTCATGGTTTCAGCCAAAAAGTTGGTAAAGTGCTCAAAGATACCCTACCTCTTGAATATGCAGGTTGCCAACTAAAACGTATATTAATTTGTTCAGTATATTTCCGTTCTACTTATAGCATAAATTGGAGATGATTTATGATGCTAGCAATTTTTCGAGGGTAAGAATGAGTCAATAAGGTTTCATAAATCTATTTCCTCTTAGGATAATTTGTAGTGGCCTCAAAAAGATATTGATATTTATTGTTATGAAGAGATATCAGCTAATGCCGGATACGTGAGTATGTAGTATAAGAACATTTTTTCTACTTTGAGTATTAGCTTAGATAAAGAAAAAACCCCTCAATCAATTTGAAGTTCTTTCATCCCTTTGGCCATTATAATTAGAAATACACATGTTCCTCCTTCAACCATAATAAGACTCATTCGCTAATATTTTTCTTCTCCATTTTTAATTATTATTAAATATACGTTCTCCCTTTTTCCGTTTGTACAATAATTTGTTTTTTGGATGTTTTATTTTTTTGGTGGATTTTCGAATCGATAATAAATATCTTTAAAAAAACTTTGAGACACGGGGAATCGACCTTGTTTTATCAATAAAATCAACTTATTCGCAGAATAACAAACTTGCCCTCCAGAGCCCAGGAATCTGGTCTGATCCGAATAAAACATAGCCGTAGATACGTAACTCAGAATTCTGAACAACTTTTATTTTATGTCTAAAGTCTGTATCTGTCTCGTTTTTGAAATAAATAGCCTGGCTATACGTTTTCATTACGGGACATGCCTACAACAATAATATAATATTAAAATAGAACCATATATACTAGTTTACATGGGGTTCAATTGAACCACTTCAATTTTCTACGAGTTGTGCTCCAGCCCTTCTGTTTAACAACCAGTTATTAGTGTTACAATAGCTACAGGCACACTTTTTCTGAATTTATAACCTCAGAATACAATTTATCATTTTTATTTATTTTCTTCTGAAATTCAAAATTTAGCTAACATTAATTATAGAGCCCACTTAATTTATGAAAGTATAATTAATTTTTTTTCATTCAAAAGCTTAAAGGAGTGCATCAGTTAAGTAAATTATCCAATATATTTATGCTATGACGGTCCAGTCCAATCCAGTCACGGTTCTTAAATAATGAACTGGATTGAACAAATTAGGACCAAAAAATGGGACTTGATTGGATTGATAGATATAAGATATAGAACGGGGCGTCAAACTTTCGCATGGATACATCCCTTATCAAAAATTAATTTCATAAGCCTACATACGTAATATGTACAATGTATCGATACCAAACACATAAAATTAATAAATAATGATAGACTAACGAAGCAGTCAATGCATACTTATTAGTTACACGACAAGCAAAATGTATCTCTTAGACATTCCTCGTCGTTAAATCCTGCGATATTTCAAAATCAATTAATGAAGTAATTCAAAAATAATCATTAAGTTTGTATCGGTCGGCAATTTTATGATTTTTTTCCTAGTTACTTCAAGTTATAGATCAACTGTCGAGTTACTTTTCTATCGTAATCCACAGTCAACCTAGACTGTCAAAAGAGAAGGAAAAAAAAGACATCTCAAAACCAATTTGGATGATAGGTGTAGCAGACATTCTTCTTCATGACATCCCTTTTCGCCAAGCCCACGGGATTGAGGCTAGGGCTGGAGGAGGTTCAAATGGAGGCAGGCTAAAAGTCAGCTGCTGTAGAAGTTTTGGTTCTTCTTGGCTGAATGGGAGGAGCGCTCCTAAATTAACTTCTTGATGTTGTAAACAGTTCGGACCCCAACGGTATCTGCATCCTTCTCGTAATGTATTAATTAAAATTTAGATTTGTAATTTTCAAAAAAAAAACGTAATTTTAACAATTTTAGATGAGACAATAGTTTTCTGGGCTAAGGCAAGTGCGCCTTACATTTATAACGTGGCTTGCAGTGGAAGATAATCTCTCAGAGTCAACTGACTTAGAGGGACAATCAGAATCTTAGCCAAGAAATCAATTTTATGCTACGACTCGAGATGATCCCTTAATAGGGTAATGGAGAAATTGGATCGATTTTTTCCCCAACGTGAAACTTTTTCCCGCAGATCTTACATTTTGCTAAACATTCGTCCACATGGTCGATATTAAAGTTCTCCCAAACTAGGCTCCGAACCATAAGTGGACTGAAATAGAAGGGCAAACCCCTTTTCTTTCACAGAAATAAAGGTACACGAGAAAAAGAAAGAGTGATCATTAAAACAGTGCAATATTTTCCCTCCTAACTTTGATTGGCTTACGATCATGAAAACAGATCAAATGAGTAACAAAATTATTCTAGTTTTGACTTAGTAGCACGCACAGACCTGTAACTGGACACGCAAGGGAAATAGGAGCTTCGATATTTTTAATATTTTTTATTGATATAAAGAGAAACTTAATAATAGTGTTATTGAAATGATATACAATTTTCATAAATAATTATTTGTTTTTGTGAGAAAGAAAGGTTGAGAGATAAAATAAAGATTGCCATCTGTCCCATCAATTTATATTTAAAAGTATTTAAATGTACTAAATTCAGTCCAATCCCTTGTATAACGCTTCGTGGGTCACAAAAAGTATTAACAGAGTATTTTGGTCCACCCCTGCTCTATTAAACCAATTAATGAGGGAATTTGATTCCCTTAAATCCTCTTGTGAGCCTTCCTTCTCAAAGAAAACGTCAGTTAATTCAAGATCATGAATTTCTTGAATCAACTTATACAAAAGATGATGTTGATGGTCATTTATCTAACATAAGAATGTAAAAGCAATAAAAGGCATTTACATATATACTCATGTACGTAGGAATTGACTCGATTATTCAAATGTGATTTTAAAGGCAAATATTAGCATCACAAAGGAATAAAGAGAGAATAGGTATTACACGGAGACACACACAAGGAATAAATGTTTTATGTATTGTACAATACTAATACTATTCATTATTTTTATGACTTGATGTTATTATTCACTTGAAAATAAACGGCTTAACCTCTTCTCTTGAAAAATCCAAAAATACAACCTCTGGTATTGAGTGTCAAAAAGATAAGCAAACATGAAAAGGGGCATAAATAGACAATGATAGTGTAGTATCCGTCCTCATTTAGCACTGAGTACAACATTCCCACCCAGTTCAATTTTGGTTTAGTCCAATTCAGTCCTAAAAACTTGTAAAGTTGGGTCCTTGATGGCGTCACTTAACTAATTTTTTTCTTTTTTTAATCAGCTCTAGTAAAGATAGTCATACCACTAGGCAAAAACTCATTGATATAATTTTGAGTGTATCCACACATACAGTGGAGGAAATAAGTGTTCGATCCCTTGATGATTTTGAAGGCTTGCCCATTGACAAAGATTTTATATGAAATTGAGATCCGGATACTGGCTGAGATACTCCATGACCTTAATGCGCTTCCTCTAAAGCCACTCCTTTGTTGCATTTCCGTGTGTTTTTGGCCATTGTTGTGCTGCAATATCCATTACGCGACCTATTTGCAGTGCCAAGATTATCGCCCAAGATTTCCGTGTACATGGCCCTGCCCATCCTTCCATCGATAAAGTGAGGTTGACATATTTCTTAATGTACACCCTGAAAACTTAATCTTTCCAACCCTTGCTCAATGGTGAGGATTGTATTATTGGGGTTACACTCAGCATTCCAAACACTTTTTTGTCGGTTATGCATACCTCACACTTACATTAGAATTATATTAAACGTTGAATACATACTGAGTAGTAATCACTCGGTTTTAAGGTTTTACGATTCTAGTGATATTCACAGTGCAAGTTGACTTTTAGTCCACAGGTTAGGATCCGTATTTCACAATTAGTCAATCTCCAGCTCCATCAAAAATTAGCTCTGTGGCAAGAAGCTTTTTATATATAAGTAGACTACAATTAAAGTGCACCTCAGCACCCACACAGACAATAACTAATAGTATCCATTTCCTTTTCCGATTATGTAGTTATTTACATGATGTGTTTCGGAATAAACCCCAAATAATATGTAGATATTTAATTATATTTGTATTATGCCTCCTTCTCCAAAACTCGTTGATGACTTAGTATTTAAATCGTTTTGTTGCTGGTTATATCAGTTTACATAATTAATCAAGTAGTGAAACTCGCGGTCTCTATATAAAATACCCCCAAAAATGAGTAATAATGAGAAAAATAGGAATTGGGAATATATCATAGGTAGATTTCTATTAAATATGACCTTGTTACGAGCAAGGGTACTAAAAAAAACTGTCATGGAGGAAAATTGCCAGTATTTGTTCAAACTTCATGATAACACATTATAAATTCGCTTAATATTATTAATGACAAATATATAAACATATTTGTTTGTTCCTTCCCCCAAGTGGTAGATATATTATTGCAATAATATTTCCTTTCAATTTTTAAAACTCAATCCAATCTTCTAAGAAGTGGATCGAGAGGATTGCTAAGGAGGGCGGGGGAATAAATATCTTTGGGTCTCTTAAAATATGGTTGAATACCCTCCACCACTAGAGTGGGATTGCTAAAATAGAGTGGAATAGAAGATCGACATAGGGAGGGACTTCTGCTTATATCTTTTTTATATACGGGGCAGGATTTGTTTCTTTTAATTATACATACATTTTCTAACAGGATTCCGTAACATTCAAAAAATTATTTCCCAGGAAATAAGAAACCCTATTTGGTAGGTCTCTGTAAGGAGAAAGAAATAGATTTATAGAAAAGTGAACATATATACGTACTTCCCCAAGGAAAATTTATGAGATATAATTATGCAAATACGATTGAATGGTTCATGTTTGTGTATATGCGCCCATAAAATTACCTATTCATGTTCTAGGCATTTAGATACATACAAACGTTTGTAGATATACCATATATGTAGTATGTATATATTGAGAGGGGAAAAAAAGATTTCAATGTTAATGAAATCTAGGTACTTTGATCATCAATGCTCTGGGAGGTTTATTTGCATGATTTTTATATATTGTACATACATTAGAGGCCCACGTTTTAATATTGTATTTTTTTCTCAACACAAAAATCAAAATAACCGTTTTTGCAATTTATTTAACCTCTCTTTAGAGCATTTTTGACAAAACATTGTCCATTTAAAAAAGAAAAAGTTATGTTTTGGATCAAAATTAAATCAAAAATTTGGATAAAAGGCATTTTTAGACGGTTTAAACCGTTAAATTAAATTATAATCTTTCGATCAAACCTATTTCAAATTTATGATAAATAATTACATTTTCTTTCAAATCCCAGAGGTCTGAATATCCAAGGGTGTATGTAGTGGTGGGGCAGAAGGGCTTGATCCCTCCTCCCAAATAAGGAATTTTGGTTAGAATCTCCTAAAAATTATCACTTTGTGAAAAAAAGTTCAAATGTGAAAACCCCTAAAAATCAATTAATGGAACTTTTTTCTAAAAAAAGGTTATTTAGTCGAATACAGGGTGGTCAAAATTACTTTCAAATTTTGCGAAAAAATAAAATAAGAATAAATATACTACTCCACTTATATGTAGAGTAAGTCATTTATTTCAGAGTATTTGACTCCGAGGTAAATCTCTACTTGTATAAACTCAAGTTCAAATCTCAAGTTGATAGAAACAAGTCACAAATCACATTAGATATGCCTCATTCAAAATGATAAAAAGCCCCTTTTGTCTAAAATCATGCATGTATTTGTTAAAATACTTTGGTCGGAGTAATAATAGAAATATTTTTGAGTAATGTAAACTCCTGTGTTTACTTTGACCTTGGGTAGTTTATATGACAATGATAAGAATGTAGATTGTAGAATCAACTCATTTTATCTTAAAAATAGATTGTTGAATATGTATTTGAGCAAAAGAAATATTTAGTATTAGTGATAAATACAGATTTAGTTCAAAATAATTACTTAAAGAAAGTTTCACTTGATATATTCTATTATTTCTATATCGTCAATAGAGAAATTGCAAGTAAATTACTTAATTCTGAATCCCCAAAATACTTTTCTTGCAATTACTTATCTCGTCAAATGGTTCAATATTTTTACAAAAAAATTATAAAATACATATTTTATTCATTTCCTTTTCATTAATTGATGATACTGTCAAAAATCAAATTTGATGACAAAAAGTAAAAAATTTTGTCATTTTTTTTACAAAATATTTTAAATTTGACAACAAGATTTTAGTCACCCCTGTAGTCACGCAGCTGGAATGAGGCCTGAGGTCCTTCTGTCGAATCACACCTTTCGGTTCCTAATATCATTCATTTAAAAAAATACCAAATTTTAGAGCACCCGATTTTCATTAACATTATAGTAAAGTACCTCAGTCCTCCAATGGAATTAGTTTATTAAAACTTTAAGTATCTTTCATGCAGGAGAATAGCTTGCTTTTATTCTGAATTTATGCCTGATTAAGGTATTTACTATTCTTATTCACAAAATAGATGTATTTGACTAAAATCTAGAATGACGACATTGATAAAAGTATGTTTTAAGGAATTGTTCAAAGATTAGATTGGTCTAATGTACGCACCAACATACTATTTGTAATTCCACGTGACCTTGGAACACACTGCACACGTTGACAACGTAGAGCTTCGACATTGATCGCCATAATCTACTGAAATATAACTTATTTTTTATGTACCTTTTCAATTATATCTTATCTATTTCATATAATACTATAAACCTGTGAGAGAAACCTCAAGTGATCTTGCTAAAAATAAGATAGAAGAAATGAGAAATTACTACAATGACATAACATAGTTCAGTTCATTTGTCATATTTTTATGGAAAAACATCGATTTATAAGAATCAAATAGTCGAATGTGTACCTACACATAAATAATAGGCTTGTGATAAGTTTGGTATTGGAATGAAAGAATTTCATAAAAACGGTAATTTATAAATTTAACAGGCCTGATTTTTTTATTATTGGTATGAGTTTGACTATTTACTCTAATTAATAATTTTTATTTTCCATAAAAATTTAACAAATGGTCAAAAAATGATCTTTTGAAGTTATGTTATAACATTGATGTAATTTATGGTTTCTTCTACCTCATTTGTAGCGGCGTGCTTGAGCCTTCCCTTACAGGTTTTTATTATTATAGGTATATTCTATTCCTTTAAACTCCCGAGCACTGCTTTCGGTCAGGAGGCTTAGTTCGAGCCATATGTCCCTTTTTGGATCATTGTTTTATTTGCACAAATATTAGTGTTGGACCAGTCTAATAAAAGAACTAAAAAAACTGCAATCTTATCAGTCCGGTTCTAATAAAAATTTTTAGTCCTAGGACTGGGATTTATTGGTCTTGTATGATAACTAAAACAGCTGAAATGACGTAGTAAATATGTTATTCCACTTGTTGATTGAAGTTTTATCTTTCAAATAAACAAGATTTATGAAGTTTAAATTATGAAATGTATGGCTAGAACTTATTATCATACATTCTAGCTATCATTTATTAGTTTTTTCGTTTCAATATCCTTCAATCCTAGCTAGGAGTGAAGAAAATAAAAAAGATAGCTATGACTGAAGGACCAACTAGTCGGTCCTTAGGACCGTTCAATGGTAAAAAAGATCAATCCGATTTGTCCAGTCGTAGGACCGATCCAACAATTATAAGTATACATTCTTACATCAATCGAAACTTGGGAATAATTAAAAGAAGTTTCAAAACTTCGGATCTTAATGTTTGGATTGAAGATCTGGAATCCTTATCTGATTAAGTCTGTGGAAAAGGAATAAACTAGGTTTGTGTCTTTTTTTCCTTCATTGGGAGATAAGGACAAGTATACATGCAAGATCAAAGGAATTGTATGATAGACGTGTCATTAAGGGTGTTATTGCGTTCTACCGAATAATAAACAAAAAGATAAACCTATCTCTCCTACCCCAGATACTGGACAAAGGCTACATCTTCCACGAAACAAGACTATCTGATCACAACACATCTACCTCTAAAAACCTAATATATACATTTTGAAGAATAGTTTTCATTATAGATCGACTAGATTTTTTGTAAATTCTATTTTTGTGTAACATATTGATAGATATATTATTAACATTTTGAGACTATTTTATTTTGTTAATTTTTCTTTGCATTATTATGTTATTTTTAAAATTTTAATATTCTTATCTTAAATGTATTACTTTTACAAAGAATGTTAAGTTATTTATTTTTTAAATACTAACTATAAGTGAACCGTTAAAGGCTTTGATTATTATCCCTGGTAGAAAATAAATAAATGGATACATGTCTTTATAGAGTATTCTATTATTTGGAATCGAGTTATCTCCAGTTTTGTGGAAGAGTCTGAATATTAATTCATCTGATTACTTTTTCCTATATCTTAGACGAAATCGAATGGGATGTTTAAGCATATTTTTTTTATTTTTTTTTTAAAAGTTTAAGTGAAAATGAACTCAAAACGATTTCAACGAAGCAGGATATCACTTTTACATTTTTTTTTCTTATTCTTATAGTTCATAAATATCTCATCCTCAATTTCAAAGAAGGAACATATCTGGCTGCCAATTCTTACACCTCCAACCGTTTCTTTTTTTTTTTTTTTTTTTTACATACAAAGAGATTTTTCTATAAATAAATATGTGTAAATATAGTTAGACATTTGTGCCAAAGGGTATGCTCATTATTGAAATAGCGTTTACTGTTCCTAACATCTATGTATACAAATAATTATTTATGGATAAACAGCAGTAGAGGGAACAAATTAAAACGATACATACATATCTCATTCATACTCTAGGTACGTACATACAATAATTATATCGTTAACAAATAAAGTTGTCTTTGTGTTGTAGCATTTAACAAAGAGTTTTTTGCAATTAAGTAGTTGCATGTCCAGATCCACTTGTGGTAGAATAAATGATAATGATGAAGTGGGTTCTGCATAATACCTATTTTATATATGTATGAAAAATATATATTTCCTATATATGTGGTCCGTCAACACAAAATTATGTTGGAAGGATTTTTGTCTAAATTGAGTATGGATTTCATTTCTATCCCTCAACGAATTATCATCAATTTCCATAACGAATTATTTTTGTAACCCTTTGAAAACTGCACTTAAATTGATCATTACAATAAAATCATGAGATATTCATAGATTTTATTTGAAAAGAGTCATATCGGGGCTAATATAAGTCTCTTATATAGAAAAAAATCTTGAGTACCTTAATTCATTCCATACATTTGAATAATAAGCCTATAATTAACTCAAATATGTCTATGAAACATTGGACTTTATACACAGTTGTTCAAAAGTTTTAAACCTCTCATTTCACATCTTAATTATTTTGACACCAAATAAATCAATTGGCTGACATTAAAAATAGATTCAATCCTCATCAAAAGCTATAAATAGGGTAACACATATTTTATTCATACACAACTCGAAAAAAATCTATCCCGAAAAATAAGCTTAAGTTTGATTAAATATACAATTAAGAAGCTCCACGAGACCGGAAGTGTCAACGATATGCCAAGGTCTGGTCATCCCAGGACTGCACGAAGCTGTAAAAATATCAATAAACTTCGACTAAATATTTATCTGAATCCAAAAAGATCTATATCCAAAATGGGTGATGAAATAGGAATTTCAACTTCGTCATCGTGTAGAATTTTCCACGAGGATTTGATGATGATGCCCTACAAGTTACGATACATTCAAATCATCAATGCCGGCACCAGAGCCAAGAGAGTCGAACGTTGTCGAGAATTATTACAAGTTTGTACGCCGAGGATGAAAATATTGTTTTAGTGATGAAAAAAAGTGGGATTTGAACTATATGTGTATGCTCTGCAAATTGCACATAAAATAATCACTATTGATCATCAGAATAATTAGTGATGGGACAATTAATTGGAATCGGATATTTTTTCTGGAATCGGAAATTCGACATCAGAAAAATAATGTTGAATTTCCGATTCTGATTCTCATGTACTATTATTAATTACTTGTATTTAACTATTGATTACTTTTTTAAGTTATGAAAACAAAATTATTAAATAAATATATCTGTCAAGATATAAAAAACGACCATGTGAATTGGTTTCTTGAGTCTTATTACTTTTTTAAATAGCGTAATATAGTAATTTATGATAAAAAAGGCTCAAAAATTGCGAAGAAAAAAATTGAACACTAACTAAACGTGCAAAAAATTGTTCTAAGCACATATTGTTGTTTTAGGAGAATAAGTTTTGTAAAGGGATCTAGGAGAGCTAGCCTTTGCAAAATTTGTCTTTGAAAAGTTTGCCTTAGGATTACTCCCCCAAGGAAAATTCACCTAGAAAAAGGCTTGCCGGAATCGTTTTTTCTTATTTTATCAAGTGCAATTCTTAGAAATATATAGCAAAATGTAATTTTTTAACTCTTATTTAAAAATGCCTTGGGATTACTCCCTCAAGGAAAATTCACCTAGGAAAAGGCTTGCCGGAATTGTTTTCTCTTATTTTATCAAGTGCAATTCTTAGAAATATATAGCAAAATGTAATTTTTTTACTCTTATTTGAAATGTTAAAGAATTGGTATCGGCATGGGAATTTTTTTTTTTAATTGTCCCATCACTAACAATTCAAGCTTTTTTATTACAAGTCGGATCGGATTACGGAATTCCAATAAATGGGACTCGTGGGCTCTTAAAACTTTGACTGATTAGGTAGATTTTCGGTGGAGTAATGGACAAATGCCTTATCGCTCTATGATCCTTTCCTTACCGCATGTATCCTTTTTCTTTGAGTCTTTAGGCTAATTTTCGGTGGAGTATCGTACATGAAATCATACTCCACAAAATCTACGAACAACGATATGGACAACAAGGAAGGGTTCATATGGAAATGAGGCATTGTTCTACTTTTCCTGTGGTCCCACCAATAATCTAGAAGGATCCCGATATTTTCCGCAATTTAAAAATGTTTTTCCGGAGAAATGAAAAACTTTAGTGAAAATGGTTATCCATATTTAGATTGACTTCTGAGCCATGAAATCCCTTTTTCAAAGATGTCGTCAGTGGGGAAATTATGGGAGGTAGGATTCAGATTCAAACAGGTTTCATCAGATGTACAATATATATATGTACATAAAGAGTAATGATTTGAATATGCAATAAAATTAATAATAAGAACCGGAAATCTTGTCTGCGACATCACAATCTCTATTTTACAATTTTTCCATATTTGGGATTAAATCTACATATATATGTAGTATATGTGCCTACCTATGCATGGGTGTACACTGTACAGGTCGGATGCAAAGTATATATGTAGGATAAATGCAATCATACTTGCTAAAAAGCACACAAGTTGTTTTATCCGACAAAAACTATGTACAGCGTGTCACAGCGAATTGTGAATGAAACTTTTGAAGAAAAAAAAACAGATTTCTTCATCAGATCAAGGACAACTGAGATGGAGGTCAAAATAAATCGTTTGACACCTCCTCTTGACGCAGGAATGAGTTAAAACTCCGTCTCCCAAATAGTACCCTACTCCAAAGGTTTCATTACCCAGATGAAAATGCTTAAGGACGACTGCAAGAGCCTCGCAAAGAAGCCCCCGGCCACAAGGTCAAAACAAATTAAAAAGTGCAATGAAGACATATTGGCGAATTTCTGACCTTTTTTAATGTGGTCTCTGTTCTTACCAGACAGTAGCCCTTTGACTATGGGATCTAGGACACAATTGAGAGGAAGGCCTGTGCCATCTCACACCTGGATGCCATAAATACTGCCGTGGAGAAAGAGTGAGCTGATATTGGGGAGGAATACGTGAAGAATAACTCTAAGATTTTCAGACCTAGTACCAAGACCATGGTGGAGGTCTAGGGTGGCCACTTTAAGACATAAGTGTTTATATTAATGGAAGAGAGATTATTCTCTTGAACTTAATGTGAGTAGGTTTTTGTCTCGGTCATTCCTAGAAAAGGAAATATACTTAATGTATATGGGCTTCAAAGGCAATTTCTAGTTCAAATGGAGTAATTGAACTAAAATGTGTATATATACTTAATCAGTGTAACTCCATCAGACCAATTTAAAAAAAAAATATTAAAAAAAGGCCTTCAGGACTATTATCGTGGCTATGGTGGAGGTCAAGGGTGGTTACTATGAGATATAATTGCTTATATCAATGGCCGTCCGCGGGATTATATATATATATTTTTTTTTTTGGAGGGGGGCATGATTTTTTTTTTTTTTTTTTTTTAAATCAAAAAATTGAAATTTTTGGAAAAAATTTCAAAAATCCACAGCTGTTTGCAATAAGATTTCAAATATGAAATTTCAAATATTAATTTTTTTTAAAAAGAAATTGAAAAATCCACAGCTGTTCAAAATAAATTTACTTTTTTTCAAAAATATATGGAAACCCTACAGCTGTTCACCGTAAGTTTAATTTTTTTTTTTTTTTTAAATTGAAAAATTAACTTTTTCGAAAAAAAATTTCAAATATTAAATTTTTAGGATCTTTTTTTCAAAAATACCTAGATATCGACAAAAAAATACCTTTTTTTAAGAAAATAAATCCTTGGAAAAAAAAATTATCCCTATTTTTGCGTAAAATTTTTTATCCTGACTGAAATTTTTTTTTATTAAAAAGCAAAAATTCCTTTTTTTTTTTCTGGGGGGGGTACAGCCCCTCCAGCTCACTCTCTGTGGAAGCTCCTTATATAAAATATCATTATCTTACTACTAGTGCTTTTCGAGAATCATGATAACATTGTGCTTGGAAAACTCGTTCAGGATTAGCTGGGACACACTGTACAATTATACAACTTGTGAAAATTCGAAGGTTCGACATTGACTCATAAAATATTTATTTTACATCAAAAGTACGTGAGGCAGGGATATAACCATTTTATAGACCCATTTTTTGATCATACTTATATATGAACATAGGCACATACCTATAATTAAAATATTATTAAAATGCATAGTATAAAACCTACTATAAATTTGAGGATTATTGTATGTTGTTAGTACTTCTTTAATTAATTTGAGAAGCCAGAGAGATAGAATGGAAGTAGATATGTAATTGCTTAAAGGCCCATAAACATCATATTCTTTTTCTTTAGCCGGTAATTGAAATTACATTCTACAAAAATCTACTTTTGATATATCTTTTGGCAAAAAGGCAATAGTCTAAAAATCTCTGGTTATAATAATAATAATAATTATAGACGAGTATAACTTCATTACTAGACCATGTGCAAAGATTAAAACTCAAACAAAATCGAGTAATAACTTTATACAGGGTTCGAAGTTGAAATCCAGGCCCTCTTTGGGTAGTCCTGGAACCATAGGTTGTCGTCATATCATTTTTTTAATCCCTTGTAGTTTATAAAGAAAACACATTAATTCAGTCTAATTTCGTCACAATGCAAGAACTATACTCAGAGCTGCCAGAAATTCTGTTCACAAAGGGGGACCGCAGATGTGCCGTATTAATGTGACTAATTAATAATCAAGGACCAATCAGCAACCGTGACATCTATAGCACCACTGGACTGACAATGTGCTATATCTAGGAAACAGGAAAGACACTGATGGGTTGAAGAGCCCCTAGAGGACAATTCAGAGGTTACAGGAAGACTACAAGAAGGTCAGGGAGGTGGAGTTCAACGAGAAGGTGCGCAACCTCATTGACCGATCTCCGACGAAGTCCTTTGTCTCAATTGGAAATTGGAAAATTGACTCTACGCCTTGCCATGTGTCCCAAGTATCTTGTCCTATTATCTTCTTTTTTTTTTCTTTTTTTTTTGTAAATACGAGAGAGACGGCAGGATTTGATTTTCGAGCCCTGTATATTACTTCGTTAATACAATTGCAAAAGTAAGTAGTATACTCAAGGTTAATAGACATGCAAGGCTATACTATAATGTAATCGGGATTGCTAGAATTCTCAATTTGATGTATCGCACCGATTGCTGGGCAAGACAGGCAGATTTTGACAAAACACCCAAACTATCATATTCTATGACGTCACTATTACTAGAATTTTCAATTTGATGTATTGTATTGACTGTTGGGAAAACACGGAACCAATCATATTCTATGACGTCATTATTAAAAGGTGTGGTGGAAGTCGTAGACACGTATTGCTATAACATTGCATTTCTATTAACTTTGGCTATACTATTATTACATATACTAACAAGCACTGAAGGATGGTTTTTGTAGATCATGATTCAGATTGAATGCTTCAAGATACAATATACATACGCACATAGAACACCTCACGTACATGTTGTTCTTGAAACAACCAGCAGGAGATAAAAGGGGATCATTGCACCTCATTAGGACTCCAGCAAAGTATTTCATGTTTTATGTATAAAATACATAAATATACATTATAACAAGACTTGGGATCAAAGCTTGTTTTAAGGGAAATAACAACTTTAACACCCTGTAACGGGTTAACTAATTAATAGGAAAATTGACTTTATATTATTTGCCAGCTGTTGATTTTCTACTACTCTCTTATTGGGGATAATCAGAGATGAGGACATGGAATCGAGACTCAACTTGGACCTTGAGTTCATATTTTGTTACTAGCAACTAAACTTGATCTCACAATCAAGGACTTACGACTTGATTTGAACTCGAAAGAGATACTGAGCTCAACAAAACCATTAACGCTCTGGATCCTATATTATATTTATGGACTTGAAATCAGCTCAAAGGAAATCTGAGGAATTGAGATGAACTCGATATTCAAGGAATCGAACTGTAAATAAAAGGACCTCTCCTAACACTGGTGATATTTTATTAACTCTTGTTATATTTGATCAATTTCCCACTTTTATGTAAGAGTTAATATTTATGTTGTGAAGAAACATTTGCTAGCTAGCAAATGTTTATAGAACTAGATAAATTTTTTTTAGGATAGACTGAACACATCGTTACTATTATTGTATCACCCAACTTATTGTCAGAAAAGAAACAGAAAAAAGGATCAAAATCATTTTTTAGTCAGCCAATTCTTCACAACCATGGAATTATGATTTCATAGTTGTTGAGAATTGTTGACCCTTTAACAAGAAATCATTCTAATTCGACCAATCAACGTTCAAAACACTTATTAGTGGGTACAGAAACATTGACAGCTGACAAAATATTGATAGCCGTATGAAGGACCAGAGAACTTGGGTCGAGTAAAAAATAATCCATGTATACTGATATACTATTATATAATATATATGCTCCGATATCGATCTAGAGTTGGGATAGGAGAACCTTTTCATACAGTGGGTCAATTAAGATATTTTGATTCGTGTCTCAAGTCCAGTGAAATTTCTGTTTATACTATTTACTTTATATATTTTCTTAAGTAATAAGATTTTGCATTCAGGCCCGTGACTTAATTTGTCGTCAAATAGATAAAAGTTTTTTGGTTTTTTTGTCCTTTACTTTTTGTTATTTTTACAATTTTGAAAAAAAAAAATTTTTTTATATTCTGAGCTGTGTTTTTTTTTTAAATTTTATATTATTGTCGAAATACTAAAAAAAGTCAGCTTGTAAATTTAAATGTTAGTTTTTTCTTTTATCACTTTAAAAAAAAACACTTTACATTCCTTCAATATTATAAAAGATTTATCAAAAAAACAACAACCTCAAATGACCCTGTTTGGATCGCAGGAACGTAATTATGTAGACCATTGCGAGTCAGATTTGTCTCAGAAGACGAAAGGTGTCCCTCTTTAAGCTAGACAGTACATATAGTTAGATCAATTCATCAAGTGACCTTATGACGCCATCCAATGGACATTAATAAGATTTTTTTAATATAAAGAAATACTCATACCATTTCCACCTTTCTTCAAAAAAAAAAATTATAATGGTTAAGTCATTATTTTTTGAAGATATCATAGACATAGCAAAAAATATCCATTTTTACGCACGTTCAACATATTTCCGCATTATTTTAATAGTCAAAAATATAAGTACATATAATAAGGAATATTTGCAAGTGACTAACATGTTCATTACTAAATTCATCTATAATTGGCATAAAATCCTTGATGAGGCAAAAAAAACAACAACTTCAAAACGACAAACCTAATTACAGAACATAATTCAAAAAAATTATAAAAATTTAATTCTACGCCTTTATATTTATTATTTGAATGCGTCATCTTTTTGAACATATGTGTAGTAGATATCTTTTAAGCTATTAAGACGATGAAAAATATTTATATTATCTTGTGTATAGTTACATATAAGGAAATAAAAAGAACATGGAAAGATTTAAATGAAAATAGAATTTGTTAAATTAAGTCAGTCCAAGGATAGGGTATTATATTTTATATTTATGTATGTATTCAAGATAAAATATAGAAAACGAACATATTTTTTAATGGTAAATCTACATAAAATTGCTTGTATAAGTTGATCTATAAAAATAATTTTAGAAATGTCGATTAAAAGAAGGTTTTCTCAAGCTGTTCCGTGAAAGAAGCTCTGGGAACCATTTTTTTAATTTATTAAAAAATATTCACCAAACCTATTTTGTAACTATGTACATATCCTATTTGAAATAATATTTGAATAAATCATATATCGAAATACAAATGTATGGCTACGCTTTTAATAAAAAAATACTAAGCAATTTTATAATGCAGGATCAAAGAAAATACTATGTAGCGTTTTAATATTATGAACTATATATTTGTAATTCATTTTGCTAAATTGGGGATAAATAAATTAACAATGATAGCCTGTCATTACTTCAGACATAAATAGCAGTTGTTATAATTGACAACCAATTGATATCAGGCCTTATTCCCGTTTCTTTTTTTATGAAAGATTGAGTGATATAATAAAGGTAACGACGTGACAATAACGAGAAAAATATTACAGTTGTATTATTTTATAAAATTAATATTAGTTTACAAACACGTATTAATTCTTTGATAATTGTAGGTTGTGTGATTTAGAAAGTATTTCTTATAGACAAGTACAGTCGATGGGGAAGAGGGGTAAATTATTTCATATGGGATACATTTCGAGGTAATTTTTTTGTGTGTTATTTCTATTCCAAAAGAAGGACTTTTACTTCCTAGTGCTAAATGAAATAAAAAAATAAAGGTTATGCCACTAGTTTGCGGTAAACTAAATTTACTACAATTTCTCTTGGGGTAACGCTAAAAAAAATACCCGACCCCTGCCCTAATACATATAAACTTAATTTTAATTAATATTGTTAGGGCTCTGTAAACAATGTTCCATCTTATCAAGGGATGTTAACGTGGATAACCATATTTTGATTACTAAAAAAGAAGACTCTTGAACCGATCTGTTTATGTTCTGTTTTTTGTACAGGGAATTAATATTTGCAAATTTAATCTAAAAATAAATACTGCTGTTTTTTTTTATCGGTAAATACGTTTAGTCTCTTAGTTTTCCTTTATTGGACTTTAGTAGAATTCTGCATTTCCTAAAAAGTCCTACAAAAAACGGCATTTTATAAATTTATCAAAATTTCCCAGGCGCCACTGGCGATATTCCCTACAAAAAGAGGTCAGTTATTCACCTTCTTCAAAAGTATCAATAATTTGGGAAACCTTGGATTAAGCCAATATACTACATTTAAAATTATGATCCTATTATAGAAGAGCTTATTTATTTAGAAAGCGGTTGAAATACCTTCCGTGTTCCGTTTAAAATAGCCAATATTCATATATCTAGAAGAATTTTGCTGAATAAAATTTATCCCGCATGTGTTTCCCTAATAAAATCATTGATATATTTCCACATGGCAGCTGAAAAACTATGTATGTGGAACGGAAGATGATATTTAATAATTTAATTTAATTTATTAACCTATTTAAGGTTCAGAAGAAAAAAATGCATGCTAAACACTTACCCAAAAGGCTTAATTTTAGAGTGTGTCAATTGATGTATTTTCCAATTAGACTTGTTTGTAAAGGATTTGTCACATTTATCGCAGAGAAAGTGACCACTCTTCATATGCACTTCCCTTTTATGTCGAAGAAGACCTTGAGTAGAGCCAAGGATCTTGGAGCATACATCACATTCAAACTCTTTCAGATTTGATGGCTTTCCTAAATATATTGAATAGTTATATATAAACTTATATAATAAATACAGAACGGGCACCCAAAACATGCAGAAGGCATTAATTTACAAATTTAACCGCGTTATTATTAATTACGAGGTTTCACTATGCAACCAAACGATAGCTAAAACAAAAATAAATATATCCCATTTCATCAACATAACAAACTATCACATTGTTGCCTACAACATCAATAAGTCAATTACTGCCCCATAAAAAACCAAGACTTCTGCATCAACAATATGGCTGACTTCTGGCCTGCATCCATGTGGTCCTTCTATAGCCTTGACTCAAACACTGCACTGCAGTTTTGAGGGTCTTGGAGAAGAATGTCTCCTGCAGCTCTCATCCAAATTTTCCCTTCAAACTGCTGTCATGAGAGCGTGGTACAGCTTTCATCGTCAAGAGTTGTCAATCTGTTTTCCCGCGTTTCATAGCTGTTATTGTTTGTAAAGGAGAACATATTGAATAAAAAATATAGCTAAATATAGTATAAACAATTCACAAACTTTTTTTTTTTTTTTTTTTTTTTTTTTTTTTTTGATCCTATAAAAATTGTTTATTTCCTAATTTAGTCATGCTACGGCAAGTTTTGGATTCCCACTCTGTAGTATATATGTAAATTAATGTGTTGGATGAATAATAATAATTATCTCTTTGTCCCCATGGGTTAGTACAAATCATGTTACATTCGTGTTGTGTTTAGATATATACAGCACATGTACACATATGTATGTACATAAGGGAACAGGAAAAAATGAAGAGCTAACATGACTAACCCCTGACTGTGAGTCAGAGTTGAATAATTAAAAAAACAACAGAAATACTATTACTCTGCTACTATTAAAGGGGAAATATGGGATGGGAAGAGGTCGTCGTCAATTTATTCGTATATATTTTTAGAATCAGTCTATAACATCCGTTAAACTGAAATTTCTATGTACATATGTGTACTAAGAAAAGGAAAGAAGATGGGAATTGAAAGGTCATCAGTTCGTTGGAGTTGATCCTTTATAACTTGGGTTACTACATCATGTGAAAAACTACATTCATTAAATGTATGTGTCTTGAGTTTGTGTATCACAAAAAAAAACCATCATAAATATGACTTTGAATCCGAATATGAACCAAATGATTTGTAGGCAGAGTGGTTTTACCGTACAAGCCCTCTTCATTCTTTTCTTTTTTTTTAAACTAATTTAGAATCTTTTTTGGCACCAGTAGCGATGTAGCGAAGAGTTTATCCTCTTAGGGATTTTGTTGCATGATATATTCGCCACCTTTTTATAGTATAAAGTCCGCGAAAGCAAATTGTCTGCACCAATTAGAGCTCCATATAGCCATTGTTACTTGTAATTGATGTTGCGTTATTAAAAATAATTTTTTTTGAAATTTCTCCGCATTCATACTCTGTATTGTTGGTTGTGAAACGTTATCAAACAACCACAATGGAGGCAAACAGACTACAGATTGTAGATTTTCTCTGCTCTGTAAAGGAGTTCGCGGACCTTTTTAATTTCTCTGTTGAGATTGTCACTAAAGTCAAGTGGTTCATTAAGATCTTTAGAGTTTATTCTTTATAGCTTGGATTGCTGCATCATATCAACTCAATTCATTCAATGAGTGTTTATTTAATTTGTGTGAAAAAACAAAAAAAAATCAACAATAAATATGACTAAGAATCTGGAAGTGAATAGATTTATTATTGGCTTGGGGGTAGGGACTGGGGGTTTTAAAGTGACCAAAGATACATTGCAAGATTTTATTTTTACTAAAAAGAAGTCATTTGAAAAAAAGAAAGGGTCTCGTATTGTGAAATCTAAAAAATAAGTGAAATTATTTGAAAAAAAATGATTCTAGGTAATTTTTTCGCCTCTTGGAATTGTTACCGCATGACATATTTACCTACTTTTTATATTCATTCCTTTCAGTTAATAGCTTTTCTTACATTTCTTCAAGCATCATCCAAGATCATGACCATGAGTAATGTGCCATTAGTGAAAGAGTCCTTTCGAAATAGACTCATAATCCCGGATCCGTGACTTCTTATAAACACTATTCCTTTTTATTTCCTAGCTATTTTTTTTTTGCCTTCTTCTTATCAGCAGCTAGGATGCAATAGTAAAAACTCAAGGTAAAGTTTGAATCTATAGTATAAAGCATAAAAAGGCGGGGGATTTTTATACTTTATATTCAGTATATTTATCTTAAGAATTCAATTTAGCTATTATTAAGTAAGGAAAATAGTTCATTGTGAAATTTTATTTAAATAAACTACGAGACTATAGCTAATTGGGGGCAAAAATTATGAGAATAGTTGTAAGTATGTTTAAACTCAATAGATCTTCCCATATTCAAAATAGCTGAAACTGGGCGTAGTCATACTATTGAATCTCAAACTCTCCCAATTCATTTAATTACAGAGAATAGTGTTAAATACAAACCGAATCTTGCTACTTGATTTTATATATGGTTAATATCTATAACGATGAGCTATATGTATATCTCAAGAGTAGTAGGGGTGCTCACAGGGGGTGGCTGGAGAACAAAGATTTAAAAAAATACAAGCCCTCCGCAAAATATTATCTTCCCCTAAGTATATACTATTGTATATCAGCTATAGATCAAAAGAAGAAGAAATGGATATGGAGAGGAAAGAATGAATGAATATTGTATATAAGGACGAAGGAGTAGGGACTCATAGATCCCAGATCATTAATATATTACGACAGTACTCATTTACTAGTGGAACCATATTTATAGCCATGGTTCTTGAAAAAATCTGAATAACCTCATTGATAAAAATAAACAGTCAAGACTAAAGGTAAGATTCAAACTTATAGCATAAAAACAAAAAGCGGTGAATATGGCATGCAGAAAAGTCTACAAGGAGTGTAATTACCATAGGTGAAAATGTTTACAAGAAAATGACCTAGAATAATTTGTTTCAAGTAATTTAACTTATTTTTTTAGAAAAGAAAATGCTCTAAATTTTTTTTCTAAAATGACATTTTAGAAAAGATTAATCCTTTACTAAAAACTATCAATGGTGGGCCCCCTTAAAATCGCTCTAGATTGGGGGAGCGGTTGTGATGATGTGATAAACACAAACGGTTTTGAACTAAATTTTGAACGTGTTGGTCACAGTCCCCCGTTCTCAATACCAAGACCAAATCAGCTATATTTAAAAATATATATATATTTGCTGAAAAAAAATTAACAGTTTATTTCTCTTGACACGTATCCTTGGTCTTGGCTGATGTTGCGTTATGTTGACTCGGCTCGAATAAAAATTTAAAATCTAGGATCGACACAATATTGTTTAAGTAGGTTCGATTTGTAATCACTCACCCTCAGCAATTAATAATGATATTGATTAATTAGTCATAATTTATAAGTTTAAGGCCTAAAATTGAGCTTCAAAATCCTATTATTAATATATTTATGATCCTTCATAACTTCTTAAATATTAATTTTTCTTTTGTTAAATCCTTATAAATATTTAAATGTTATATTTTTTTATTTAAGAGTAAACTTTTAGCATCATAATCCAAGTAGGTTTTATTGGTTATGTATGCCATCTTGATATATTATTTATGTCTACGTGATTTTAAGATGACCTGCCACCCCTTTTCTCTTCAAGGAGGGTATAGGTGGTTTTAGAGCTTACATACCCCTAAAGTGGGCACGTGGTTTATGAATGACTCCTACTATAATTTCATGACAGCCAGGATCAGGAAGATCAAGGGTTCATTGTCTGCCCACTTTTTGAGAAACAATAACAATGAAAAGTTGGTTGTTTCTTGGATCATCAGAATGTAACGTCATTATGATATTGGCAACCTTCCCCTCTCCATTCAGGAATTGGTTCTGACGTCTCTGTGAGGGATTGAACACAGCACTAGATTAATGTATCTTGTGTTCTACTCACATTTTAGAAAAATAAAATATGTAGGTATGTTTATGAGCGATTAATTTCTAAGAATATAGACAAAAATGTATCTACCATGCATTCGTTTCTTGTGTATCTTTAGTTTCTGAGGTTGTGAAAACTTTTTTCCACAGAGATCACAAAGAGGTATGGAACGATCCGGATTGAGAGGACATCCATAGCTACGATGCGTTTCCAGATACGACTGTCGAAGGAAATACTGTAAAAATAAACGTACATGTCAACAATGCTTAATACTCAAACTAACATTTATAATGTATTTTATATTTATAAAGACTCTTTTTTGATTTATGTACTTGTTGTAGTAGTTCAAAATGTTTGTTTTTTCTTCATAAAATAGAAATACTTATACTAAATGGAGGCGTTTAAAAAGTTGACAACGCCCGTTTGATAAAAGTATTTTTGAGGTACATACTTTAAAGAGTGAGAGAGGATGCCACCCATGGAAAATCATGGTGTAAATTAGGTAGGATGGCATGCAAAAACTATATAGTGTTTATTTATAGAATCTGTGAATAATTACTTTTTTGCAGTATTGGCATTGATGCCCACCTTGACCACGATGAAGATTGGATAAATGTGATACAAAGTTTTCCTTGCCAAGGATACCAATTGCGCAGATTTTGCAATGATATTTGCGTATGGTGAGAGAGTAGCGGGGATCATGAAGAGATTTGATATGGAGTGCATAGTGCAAAACATGAACGAAACTCAGGTTACATCCCCCACAATCTAAATAAGGGATAAAAAAGAACGTATTAATTGCATCCCTCTTATATGTAGATTTACGTCTATGAGTCACACATTGATGGATGAAGGAGACAGACAAGGAGGAATAGAAGGATAAAATAAATTTAAAAAAGATTCATTCAGAGCTCGAGAGTTATGATATGAGACGCACACACACACACACTTCTTAGCCCCTCACTTTTTACCGTCAATTTCAATTATGGAAGAGGAGGAGGAAGAAGACATGTGTCAAGGATGAGGGTTCGAGGTTCTGTTAGTTATGTATGTATGAGGGGAAATGAAAAGAACATAATAAGAGGGTGAGTCAGTCTTTCTCCAGCCATGTAAAGTACTAAATATTGATGAAACAGTCCAATCAATTCAATTGTATTTATGTTACACCGACGCAAGAATGTATTTGCAAGTGGAGAGGGCAAATTATATACTGATGACGTCATCAGGGGTGTTGGCGGGGTTTTCTTTTTAGGGGAGGGAGCACTACTGTTGGTTTTTTTTTTGACAATTTTGACAGAATATTAAAGAAGTTTCTTTTTAAAAGCGATACAATCTTTTGAGAAAAATTATAAAGTTAAAACTTTTTGAAAGGGATAAAGTTTCAACGAATAACCTTTCTTTCATTTTTTAAACTATTATAAACAGTGTTGTGCTAGTCTTAATTTATTCGGCCAGCTAAGTGTTAAGACCGGTCCTATTAACCCCTGGGGCCAGCCTTTAGGACTCCCAATACTAGAACTAATTAAAATATAGTTGAAGGACTTCATCAAGGACAGATCTTTATCAATTTTAGGACTGAACTGGACGGAACTACAGTTTTCAGTCCAAAATAAGGATCGAAACGACATTACTTATAAGATATATGGATTTTTTGCGGCTGTTTTTTTCCAATTTTACATGTTTCAGAGAAATACAGATGGGATCGTGGACTTTAAATGAGGGGATAATTTTCATGATATTATGTATGTTGGGTATTTATTTTTGTAAATAGTAGAAACCCATGAAGAAAAAAAAAGTAACTTTTTTTTTCAAATATTACAAAATAAAAAATCTGAAATTGTGACATTTTAATTCTTTGGGTAAGACGCATATTCTGTATTTCGATAAATGTAAAAATTACGCAAAAGTGGGGTGTAGGTTGAGCCCTATGGTTCCGGCCAATTGTATGTTCGTAGAGTATTGATGGGAGTGTGAGAATTTTGGCTAAACCCAAATTCCAATAGAGGAATTTGTATCTCAGAAATCGAGAGATATTCATTTTTATTGTATACTAGTCATTAGGAGGGATGAAAATAATAATATTATAAAGAAGATTTTGTAGCTGCTACAGGTAAGACCACATGCTTATTCGTTTTGGGCTTTTGGAGGGGGGAGTTAATCCTGTGGACGCCCCTGCGCTACGTAATTATATTTTTTTATCTTTCAAGGCTGTTGTCATTATTTTTAAATTCTTGAAGAATGAACTCATAACTTATATAAAGTATAAAGTAATCAATACTGCTTGAAAGACGACAATAAACAATGAGGATTTGTTGTGGAACTACAATTAATAGTCCTTGTCGGACTCGGAGTAGAATTGAGGATATACATCAAGTACTTCCTACCTATAGCTAGATACAAAATGTGAGTTTTGTAACTTCCTTCCTCTCATTGCTGTTTCCAGCTGATCTAATAAAAGGTCATCACAGTAAAGCTGCCATTCTCCCAAGCATTCTTTAAATTATCAGGAAGGCCACGTTAATTTTCGGTATTTTTTTAAATTGTTTTCATCTATTATCATTAGTAGACTACATGTCACAACAAGTGTTTGTTTTATGATTAGTCAAAGTTAACAATAAACCATCAATTTACTTTTATTTTTCTTCTTTTTAACCAGTTAAGGATTTTTGATTTTGATTTAGTTACAAAATTGACTTTTATTTTGAATCAATAAGAAAATCGACTTATCCCACAAAAAAAAAAAAAAAGATATTTCATGAATAAATAAAAAAATTCCATACGCTCCGGACAACATGTAAAAAGAGGACATGCCCGGGCAAAAGAGGATAGTTGGTGTCATGTGGTGTCTATATTGTGTCATGACTAAAATGTTCGGTCTATATAAATATACGCTATTCAACATACATAAAAAATGTATATATTATTTGTTGTCAGCTGTTTATTGTTCTGATTATTTTACCCCTATCAGTGCTCTGTATGTTGATTGGTTGAGTTCAAATTAGTTCTTGCTTATGTGCTGTGAATAATTTCCAGCACTGATTGAATAATAAATCTATAGTTGGGAAGAATTGGCTAACTACCGGAACATTAGTCCACTCAAGAAATCCTGATCGCACTACCGCTCAATTAAGTAGGAGCAGCGCTTATTTTTCGCTGGTATAGGTCCATTTGAATTGGACAACTTTTATGGTTACAATTCATATATATTGCAAGTTTAAGTGTTTGTTGTCACGATTTGTGACAACCATACATTATTTGCAATAGCTTATAATATTCCAAATGATTGATTTATTTAAAATAGGGGTGCCAATAATTTTTTATTTGACTTTTGTTGTAGCTTGGGCACAAAAAGTTTTGGAACCACTTTCTTAGGGGACATGTATTTACGAAGTTTCTTGACCTATCATCCGGTTACATTTGATAATTAGCTTGAGCTTCAATAATGATTTCTCAAGTTTTTGAACAAATCCTTGTTAGGGATTTTGAGAACTTGTGTCAATTGATTACAATAAAAATATACAAAAATCCTATTTCAGTTGAGAAAATTCGTTTACAGAAAATAAAGATTTATCTTCCAACGGTATTCCCACATAGGAAGAAGCTGGTGGTGTTTCTGAGGAACTGATATCTGAGTCTTCTTAGAGTGGCTCAGAATGAAAGGTAAACTTGTCAACCAAAAACTGCAGAGAGTCACACATACAGCATGGAAAGAAAGATTCTAGATTATCTTGAGATATAACTGCAACCGTCTATTCTTTCAATCTTTCAACTTTTTTATCTTTCAAATTTTTTGATGTTATCTCATAAGAAGTAGAAACAGAAAAAGTAATGCAAACTTATGTAAATGAGCGGAAATTCTAGAGATTTTATCGTTCTTATAAAACAATGAACACGCTACCGCTCTGGCTCAAAAACTTGAGAGTCGCTCACTAATACTTAGCTAACTACCAATTGATATTTGTACTTTTTTCTGTTACTTATTGGAGGAAAGGCTGTAAGATACTACATAGGTATATGAGTCTTAAGGACTAACACTTTATTCTTCATAACCAAAGCTGAATTAATATAGATTGATTGTTTACTCTTTAGTATATATACTAAAGAGTAAACAATCAATTTGTAACCAAACCTTTCAGACTAACGTGGATTGTCAGGTTAATATTTGAAATTATATTACTCCATAACCTTTGTGCTCATTGGCATCAACCGTGCTGAAGCCTTGATTACATGATCCGCTGAGAAAAACCTGCAATTCTTGGTGATGATAGTTTTTAGGAAGCTAACACTCCTGTAGAGTGTTTGTTAATCTATTCTTGAAAAATGACACACAGCTAGGTATCGATAATGTTCAAATCTGGCTTATGACTAGGCCCTATTTCTGCCTTCACGAAAAATAGGACACTCTCAGGTAGGAATGACTGAAAGTCCTTTGAGGCATAGCATGGAGTAGAGTCCTGCAAAATCACCAATCTGTTCAGGCCAAATTCTTACTCCATCACTGGTAGTAAGACGTCCTTCAAGACCTCCATATGCTTAGCTGTATTGATTTGAAGTCCAGCCTCGAAGAAATGTGGTGGCATGAAAGAACAATCACTGGTCACATCTCTAAAAAAAATGACTACCACCAGATTCTTGTACTTCCAAAATATTGGGACTTTAGTCGCATCACCGGTAATTATTCTTGCATTTTGCTCATTTATTTCTGCGGCTACCCCAAAAAATTTCTCATCCACGTGGATATTTACTTTTGAAGCCCAATTGTGATTCACTTAGTTCAAAAGATTTGGAGAGTGATCAATTCTTATGGCATCGTCATTCATCCAGTCATAGCAAATGTTTTTTAGCGCAAAAATCAAAGTGGGAGCCAAGATATAGAATTTTTAAAAATTACCAATTAATATCCAAAGCCATGTACATATTGACTTGACACGTCTCATGATTCCTTCCTGTTATACACATAATATATTATAAATAGCTCGTAGACAAGTATTGAGACAATTAATCTTAATTATGACACTGAAGAAATACTATAGTTTGTCACGATTTCCATCCAACCCATTAAATATTAAAAGTATATATCGAGTCAAAGATGCACTGTACATAAATATATACACACTCTATCCATGGACAATCTCTTGATCTACCCAGAGTTGAACAAGTTAATGTAAATTAACTTAACTAAGATAAGTTAAATAGTTAAGTTAATTAACTTTTAACTTAAATAGTTCATTATTTAAACGGTGCTACTTTAACTATAACTAAAGTTAAAACTAAAATTAACTTTTAACTTAACTAGTTAATTTTTTAAACTGCATTATCTTAACTTTACTTATTTAATTAAGTTCAAGTAAAAATCCGCAAAGACATAGTTGAACGTGTTCCGTTCCATATTAGCCTCCTGTAGTTGTTATCATACGAGACAAGCTTTACTTGCATTGTTTTTCACTTGCTGTTGGGAGTTTGAATCTGTATTTTTTTTTCTTTATCGTTCAATTGGAAGTGGAAGAAATCCCAGTCAGACCAACAGAATAAGCTTTATAATGTAGTCTTGATAAATTTATCAATTCCCTTTAACTTAAATATTTATTTTTTAATATCAAAATTAATATTAACTAAACCAAGGTTGGGTATAGTTAATTTAACTTAAGTTATTTTAAAGTTAATTAACTTAAAATTAACTAGTTAAAAAAATGAAACTCGAAATTAACTTTAACTCAACTAGTTATACAAAAATAAAATAATAATGAACTTTAACTTAACAAGTTAAAAAGATAAATTAGCTTGCCCATCACTGGGTCTACCCCTATTTAACAGCAATTTCCTTAATGTTAGTTAAATATTATGTAGGATATATATGCATATTCCCATGACTTCGAATCACAAACAAACAAGTTGATTTTCATGTTTTCATTTCTTTTTTTCTAAAGATTCTCTGTAAATGTGATGAAGATTCTCCTTAAGATTCCATCGTAGCAATAAAAAAAATAAAGATTAAATAAATAACGTACTTTTATTAATTATGCGTTTTCATTGAATATGCATATACAAATCGCTGTAGGTATTTTTATAATATGGTGTGCGTCAACATGAAAACAATCTTGAACAAAATTCAAGAAAAGGATAAAATCTTTCATTTGTAATTTTACTTCATATATACAAACAATGGGATGATTTAGCATACTATTAAGTAATTTTAACTATAGTCTTTATTTGATTTACGAGACTTATATTGGCCCAGATCTATCTCCTTTCAAATTATTATGAGCATTAATTTTGGCAAATATAAGACCAATTTGCGACACACACAAAGATTTAAAAACTAGAATAATTTTGAACAATACAATATTATTCACACTCAGTTTTGAGTAAAATAAATCTAACTTATTTTCGTGTTGACGAGCCACATTTATTTTTTTGTTATTTTTAATTTGTGGGATGAGTTAAAAAATGCAAGATTAATACCTATATTTAAGTAGCTATATTGGGTTTAATAGACTTATAGTAGCCCCCATATAACCCTTTACAAATATAATATATTCATATCTCATTTTTTTTATTGTGATGATCATTTTTGGTTGTTTTAAGGGTGCCATTTGCACCACACCCAATGGATTAATAGAAATAATTTGTTGATCAATTTTATAATTCGTCCAAAAATACAAATTTAATCCACATACTATTTCGAGAAAAATCAAGCTGGCTTGATTTTGTGTTCACGGGTAACATATGTAGATACACTATTGTTCAAATTTGTGGGATGAGTAAAGATAATAATTGTTTTCCATGGTTTGGAACCTTTATTTGATTTAAAAACTGATATTAACCCTATAAGGTCCTTGGTCCTTTCAAATATAATGAATTCATTTATATTTCTCTTTTTGTGACAATCAATTTTTGCTACTTTAAGGGTGCAATTTTCGATACACCCAAAGTATTAATATGAATCATAATTTGTTAATAGAAATTAACGAATATTTGTTGTTGAAGTATAAAAATGTAATTCATACTCAATTGAGAGAAAAATCATCATTTTATTTTTCTTTTGTATTGAAGGGCACATGTATAATTTGAAGCATACATGTAGATTAGAAGATGCAATGCGGCTTATGCATTGAACTTCGATTAAATGTATTACGTATATTCTTCTATTAATATATATATATATATTTGAGTTGGCAAACATAGAAATAAATATGTAAAATGTATTTTATTTTATATTGCGTATGTTTTTGTTATTATTAAATACATTTTTAAAGGGGTTAGTCATCATCGAAGTAACAAGGCTGGATTATTATAACAAGTAGTTGAATGTCTGTTTATATATGTTTAGTATTTTACAAAAAATATTCGAGCTTCTCCATAAAGGTGTTGTTGCTCTATATATTTATTTAATTTTCAAATTGAAATTTTTTTAACAAATAAAAAACATATGTATATTACTTTGACATCATTATGAGTCATTGCAACCTTAGTACAAAGAAGATTCCTTAGATATCCTAAAAGACCTTAAGAGGATTCTAGGAATTTTAAAAATGTTATTTTTTATAAATGGAGAAAAAATGGTATTTTCAAAATATCTTGATTAATTTATTTATAACTATCTATTTAAAAAAAAAAAAAAAAGGAATTTTATGAGTATATTTGAAAAAAGCAGGAATTCCTACGATAGAGCTCTACTACTACTACGATCCATCTTTCTAAGGATAAATAACAAGTGTTTTGTAAAGTGGAAATAATATATACACATCATATACAGGGTAGGGTAGCAAAACGTGGACTCGAGACATGGACTTAGAAATACTTTAATAATTTTATATTTCTAATAATAGGGGGGGGGAAATGTTAAGAAAACATGTAGACAAGTTTTTTTAACTTAATATGGCCACCTTCATTATCAATCCCACCCTTTACAGTCCCCTGAAGACCATGCAGGAGTTGATGAGAAACTCCTCTGACAAGTTGTTCCATACAGCTGCTATGTAGTACTTCAGTGAGTCCACATTTGTCCTGTTGGTTTCCCTCTCCAATGTTCCCCATATAGAAAAGTAGAGTAGGCTCAGATCTGGTGAGGAAGGGGATATATCTCTTTGAACCAAAATCGAACCATGTTATCTGCGAAGAACTTTTGGCACTTGGCGGACGTATGAGAGAGGGAGCCGTCCTGAGTCCACGCATAGTTATCCTCCGGGTAGTTGGTCTTTAGCCATGGCAAGATGGTGTACCTAAGCACCTTATAGTAGACCTCCTGACCGATTTTATGTTCAGCATTGAAAAAGAACTGAGGCCACAACGGGAAAGAATATTGTTTGGGCCGAATATTTGGTGTGGTAAACCTCTTGTACTTCTTCTTTTATTTCCGTAAGCCAGCGGTCGTTACAGAGGTTATGGAATTGATCAAATCTTCTTGTCCGAGAAAATATTTACAATTTACCCATTTGCCTTGATTCATGTGAGGATTTTCTTGCGCCTCTCGAGCTTCCTGGCTTTCATCCCATCTGTCAGAAGGTAGTGTTGGGTCCTTGTGAAAGAAACTAATTCCAAGTTGTCCTAAGAGCAACAGAGAAGTCATTGGCCAGACGACTCATCCATTTAGTGGGATCTTCCTTCATATTCTTCTCCAAACTTAACAAAAACTTCGTATCCCTCTTTAAGTTATGCCCTCTACTTCCTGACATCCTGGAGAGGTCTTCTCTATTTTTTCTTCTGCTAAAACCCTTAAATATGTCCTCAATCTTCATCACATCATCTCCAGCATCTATGAGATCTGAGATGGGCTGCCTTTTTGCTTGTTGCTCGCTCACGATAATGAAATAACTAAATAATTATTATAGTTTGTTTATGTAAAAAGGACGGTGAAAACAGAATATCAAAAATAATCACTAAACCTTTTCATAGTAATGAGAAAATGAATATTAATTAAGAGTCCACGTTTTGCTGCCTTACCCTGTATATATTTTAAGTCTATTTTTAGTATTATCACACATGGAATCTATAATGGTCAAATAGATCAGTCTCAAATTTAGCAAGTAGACTAAGAAATTAACACAGCTCGTTACTATGATATTTTTCCCCCCGATAAGGTCATTCAGAGGCTGCTTTTGACCGAAATATAAACTCCTTTCCCTTCTATCTTTCTATGTATATCTCTGTCTCTCCTCTTCTCCATCTGTCTCTTTCTATATCCTTTTTCTCTGTCTCTTTTCTTCTACCTTCATTCTTTATTTCTATTCTCCTCTATTCAACTTTTTAATGCAGGTACCTTCTGCTTGTGCATATATATATAAACATTTGGAAAGATATTGTCAAAAATGGGGGCTTCACCAAAAGTCTCATTAAACAGTGACTTTGAACTCGAGGTGAAAAGACTCGTAACTCAACTCGAACTTAAAGAGCGCCGTTATCCCACTAAAATAAATATTATTTACTTTTTGTTAGCTCTCATTTTTGCTATTATACATATTCAGAGTTGCATAAAATATGCCTTGTGGTATGAAAAAATATGAACGTGGTAAACAGGCATCAACAGGGGGTGGGTGGAAGGGCCCCATATAAAGGAATTTTAGCTTTTTAACATCTGAGAAATACTATTTGTCTACATTAGCTTAAACTGCTCCAAATACAGCAAAAATATTTTTCCCATTCAAAATTCAATATCGACTGTATTTTAAAGCAGTCAATTGTACATACTACGAATATAGTTCAAAACTACAGGGTGAGGACCCAAAAATCATGTTAGTTTCAAAGCCGTTTTCACTTCTTCATTTTTTTATTTTTTGTCATTTTTATGGCAAACTTTTATTAATATTTCCCCCTCCATTCTGAATGATGGTGCCAATACAGGGAAGAACAGAAGCACCCTCCAAGACACTTCAACCAGAAAAGTCCAGGAGTTTCACTTCGGATAAGGACAAAGGGCAGAAGTCTGCCGGCTTGAAGGAAGCCATGTTATCCCTGCAAAAATGCTACACCTTTTTGGACGTGTGTGCTGGGTCGCTGTCTTGGGTAAACACATAGTTGTACCTGGGCATCGTGCTCTTCAACCATGGGAAGAAGTGTTACCTGAGGACCTTGTGTAGACGTCCGTGCTGACTTTAGTGAACTATGGGGGTATCTTGCTACCGTCGGACGCCACGAAGCCGAGGACCATGACCTGAGCTAGATGTTTGGTCCTGAAGATTCCCTGGACCTGATCTCTTGTTTCAGTCAAGAAGCAATCATTTATCCTGTTTAGAACAGCGTCGAAGATATTCTTCTCTTATGCGCGGAGGAGATCGCTCACCCTCTGCAATAATGCTTGTTGATCGTACATTGTTTATCGTATAAAAACAAAACAAAAATTAAATTGTAAAGAGTAAAGACTTTTAGAATTGAGGTTAGACGCCCTCGAAGAGGATTCTAATCTTTGAGTCCACACCCTGTCTTTAAGCATTTTCGTTTGTCAATAAGGCCTGTATTTTAAAAATTGAAATAGCTGAGTAAATCTGTTATATCATTCCCGTCTATCTTGTTTGTACGTACATTTGCACAAACAAACATAGATATTGTATATTAGTGTTGGGGTTCAGTCTTGAAATCCTAAACCGGAAACTTTTTTTGTACCGATCTAATTCGATCCTTAAAAAAAAGCATGGATGAAGATGGGTTAGACAGAAAAAAGATCGATATGGATTGATCACAAAAAGTTAATCGTAAAATACGGCCTAAACCGATTTCATAGATAAATTGTCAATTTGTGTGTTTTCAAAATGTGAGCATTAATTCGATTTAAAGTTTCTCATCTATTTACAGGGACATGAAAGGATGAAAGTTGGTACATTATATGAGACCAAAAAAAAACACTGTTTAATTTTCACTTTACCGTCTGAAACCATCGGGGTCTCGCCCGAAATATCGAAAATCCCTTAAATGGAATGACGTAGCTTAAAGGACAAAGAGGTCGAGAGAAATTATTCTCTTGAACTCAATATGCGTAGGTTCGATACTCGGTTGTTCCTAGAAAAGGAAATATAAAAAGTCCATTCATCTTAAGCCCACTTAAGACGGAACAGGGAGGGGAAATAATAGATCTCGGACCGAATCTCAACACTAACAAAATATTATATGAATATAAAATGTATGCATTTTACTTACTACACTCCATTATAATAAGAAATTCAGTCATAAAAGAAGAAAAAAATACTAGACAGATAGGCCTAAGTAAGCAAAATATAAAATGCATTCTTAATTGTAAATACATATTATTAAGTAACATAAATTGAAGCAGAATCCACTTTTAAATAAAATGATGCCTATTTTATCGAATTTCCTTTGATTATTATGACCTTAACCTAAACGTCAACAGAGAAAATTTTTGGAATGAATTTTTCAAAATTGAGTCTAGATTTCATAAATGCTATCCACCTTTCATTCCTTCGATCATGATATTTGTCAACCAAAAACGTTTTTTCGTCAGAAAAGACAAGAACACAGCCCTCAGATTTTTTCTTGAATTTATTCTGCATCGTTTTGCGCTGTTTTGAGGTTAAAGATTGAGCTCTTGTCTTCGTAAGAGACTTGAGGCTCAAAATTTGGGCCAAAAGGTTCCTCATTGTCTTAAATAACATCCCATGGTCTCGAACAAACTTGCATGCACTTGTAGAAGGGTTGGTTTCAATTGAGTCTTTCACTTCAGTATTTTTTGAAGGTGTTTTTACTGTGTGAAGACTGTTCAAGGGTTGGGAAATCATTAAAATTAGGTCTCCTTTAGTCCAACCTCCTCTTGATCCTCCAAACAGTGTTTCTATGGATTCCAAATGTCCTTACGATACTCTTGTTTTCCTCTCTAGTGAAGATCCCCTACGTCATTTTTCGCGTTACTTCTCCATGGTCAAATATCTTAATATGGAGGCGGAATCAAAAGAAACTTATTTTGTACGCATCATTAATTAAGATTTCATGCAACCTCTTGAAAATTTGTGACAATTGATAGCAAAGTTATAGCGTACTAAAGTTGTCCACCAGCTACTCGTACCCACCCGATATTCTTTTACGAATTAGCGTTTATTTTTTATTAACAAATTATTCTTATGAATCCTTTGGAGGCACTCTAAATTGATTTTTAAGTAATTAAATTGATTGTCACAA
This sequence comes from Lepeophtheirus salmonis, assembly GCF_016086655.4. Taxonomy (NCBI): domain Eukaryota; kingdom Metazoa; phylum Arthropoda; class Copepoda; order Siphonostomatoida; family Caligidae; genus Lepeophtheirus; species Lepeophtheirus salmonis. The sequence goes on along the minus strand of NC_052131.2, from coordinate 49,017,153 downwards.
TATAGGAATGAGAAATTTGCATATTTTATATGGAAATTGTGAATATAAGTAAGTCTCTTAAAGCAAATAAAGAAACTTAACCGTAACTATCAAAAACTACTTATTACCATAAACTATTTTACCTCAAAAATTTTGATAAATTCAATTGCAGGGAAATCACTAGACATGTTAAAATATGTAGAAAGCCTATTAGACTGCTAACTTTGGGAGTGTTTTCTTTTTATTATTATTGTTGAATTATTTTTAAATCATTACGTAACCAAACGACAACTGAAACAAAAACAAAAATGTGTTAGTTTTGTCTTATATCTCTAAGTGTGAAAATTTTGATGGAACGACGTAGCTCAAGATTTTGTTCAAGATTATTTCATATTGACGCACCACATATCTATTCTGACAATACAATTAAACCTAATTGATTTGGAATGATTTGTAGCATCAATAATTGAATTATTGTTATTATTATTATATTGATATATTTATGTATATTGAATATAATAAATGTAATAGATTGATATTGTACTCTTGATAAGGCTTGAAGGGAATTTTTATGAGCTTTTGTCATGCAAGATCCCTCTATGGCCTAGTTGATCTAATGTAATTACTTCTACTTCATCTTCTTCTACAACCTATCTACAATATACGTAACAGTGGATCCTTGTCGATCCAAACAAGCAATATTTATTTCTTGGATCTAACTTTTCATTAAAAAGCATCTTTAATTGGACTTAAATAAAAGATCATTTATAGTAGGAATGATTTGAAGGATCAATTTTAATGCCTGATTTTTTTGGAATTCATGGGTCCATTCCAAATATATTAGGAAAAGTATTGCTACTTGTTTATGTTTAGGGGGGACCAGAGACAGTTGCAAATGGACCCTTTTACTTTTGTATTAATACCGGTCCTTAATCATTATTCATAATTATAGCATTTGAATTACTGAACATTTTTGATATCAGTTTATCCTAAAAACATAAAGAAATCCATCTATTGATTTGGGGGGGGGGGCTAATTTTTCTGTCCTATTTATATTTTTTTATAAATTCCTCGATGTGGGGGATACAGTGCCTCCAGCCCCGCCTTCGGACGCCCCTGGGAAAGAAGTAACACTAATTTCAAACATCCCCGGCCACGGGGGAATTTGCAACACTTGACAGATTGCATTCAAAGGCAATTTATGAAGAAATATAGGCTGTTATAGTTTCTAAATAGATTCAAACAACAGCATTTTTATTTGTCATGTCTCTGAGTAATGGAGACTAAAACAAATTGTTGCAACTTTCCCATCTCCCCTAGCTACATACATAATATATGTGTTTATGTAGTCATAATAACTAATAGATATTTACTGATTAAAAAAAGAATCGTTAATTATGAAGGAGCCACATGCTTGTTTTTTTGAGCTACTTGATTACATATTATTATAGATATCTCCAAGCAATGGCTCCACCTTACTTATTTTTATTGAAAGGTTGAGTGATCATTTCTATTTACTTAAAAGAAGCCTTAAAGAAGAAAAGTTTATGGCCAACATTAATCATAAATAATAATATGTAGGCCGAGAGTAAAAACTTCATTCATTCATTGGTGATCATGTATTTTCCACTAGTCTTATTGGTTCACTAATTAATGGCTTTTATTCTTCTAATAGATCAATTTCAATCAATCTTTAAAGACGAGATTCCCCTAAGAAAAATGAAATGTTGAAGAGAATTATTTAAATATCATATAGGTATATATAAATGTATAAAAAGCATTGAATGGTTAGAATCAATTAATCATAACACTGCCTTTCATTCCTGTGTGTCTTGATCGTTTTGCGAATGTATGTATATAGGTGGGCAGTTTATCAGTTGATTTATTTAATTATATCAATTTTATTTGTCTTTGCATAATAATATAACTATTTAAATAGTTTTTGCTATTTTATTGATTCAATGACTTATTTATTTAGTATTTATATTGTAGAAGATATCCCTAATGTCTGTAGGTCCCGTAGTTTATATTTACAGGGAGAGGATTAAAAATCTAGACCTCAATATTTCGGTAAACCGAGATCTATGTTTATGAAAGTGAGCTCATCACATTTAGCTGACAAGACTGTTTAGTAAAAGTACAAAACCCTTTAAGATTTCCTACATATACGAACACCGCGCGGTCATTATTGTGTGCTTCTGTTACGGGCGCACGCCCAAGGACGCAAATAACTCCATATATAATCATGCTAGAGAGCTTATATTGATTTTAACAGATTTGGTGATATGTTGGAATTTAAAATTGGTACAGTCTGCTCAAATCGAATAACTGGAACCTGATTTAATGTAGACAACTAACGTTCTTAAGACTTTTACTTTTTGTGCAAAGGAAATGTGGCCTCCTAGCTACTTGCATGTGAACTCTTTTGAATACACCGTCTGAGGTGTCTTAGAAAGATAGTCCAATAAACGTGCACATAACAATGTTGCCTCCTTGCGGTCTTCCATTCTCCAGGCAATGACCAACATGGGCATGGAGTTCCTCATCAAAGATTGCCACAGGTTCACGGTCAGGTTGAAGCTGGAGGTGGGTTGGTTTGATTGATTTACTTCACTATGGATCCTTACATGTAATTGTGAATTGCTGAGTTAATTTTGGGAAATAAATTTTGATAAACATTATCCTTAAACTTTTTTGGATTTAAAATCCCCACCATGTTTTTATATAATGTATAAACTACATATTTATTATAATGATCACTTTGCAGAAACGTGTGGTCCAACATCATTTCCTCCATAATTTAATTAGTTGTTAATAGTTTAACTAATTATATATTTACAACTTTACAATAGTGAGGCCTTGTTTTTACGGATACGGAACTCTCTGGTACATAAATATATAGGTCACTCCAGAGAAAATGTTCACTTATTTTCATCCGATTCGAATTAAATTTGATATGTCAAATGATACAACTATGAAAACTCAGAAATGCAAGATAAGATGTGTAATTAAATCCAGGTCGGTTTTTTTAGCTTCTTTTTATGAAGACTTTGATCAACAATCGTCTTGAAGAGCCTTGTGTTTTGGATTGTAGTTTGTAAACCACTCATCTGATGGATGCATATAATGTATCATTTGATAGCGATTGAGCTATACACCATAATATGCCAGACAGCAAATTTATATTCTCTTATAAAGTAAAAAATATGATTGACCTTGTCTATATTGTTTGACCTTAAATACATTAGGCAACATATCTTCAGTACCAAATACAATAAATATCCTGTTGTGTTATAATAAAATATTGGTTTTGGGCAAGAAATAACCATTGATGGGAATTAATATTACACGTGAATTGGTTTAAAATCACGTAATTTGCTTAACTTTATAATCATTACACATCTGAAAAACATTTATTGTGAAATATTATTACATAATTTTAATTATATATGAACTAACTTACCTTCCCAAAACTCCCAAGCCAATAAACCTACCACTCTCATATATTGTATTTTGAAGTGAAATATTGATTTTATCTTGCTTGGATAAAAGTGTTATCAAAATCAGAGGATATGATGTTTGAGATATTTAAAGTAAACAAAGTTGTGGTCAAGGTCAACAATACTTTTTTATAAAAGAATATAAAAAAACTGTCTAGAGTATTTGTTGCATGACTCAAGAGCTATCAATTGATGCATTTATGCATCCATTAGATGAGTGGCTTAAAAAAACAACTTAAAGGTTTTCAAGACGATTTTTGATCAAATTCATAATGAAAAAGAGCTCAGAGCTAGATTTCATTACATATATAAAGTTTCATTTTTGGATTAGACTCAAGTCTCGTAACCCTTTCTGTAGCTGTGTCACCAGGTCTAACCAGTAACCACCTAAATTTTCTTGAACTTTTGCACTATGTTTGGGTTTCAATGAGAAGATCTTACTTAGTATGATTAACTAGTTAGTTACCTCTTTTTTTTAGATCGTTAGATAAGAAATTTCAAGCGTTCTCTCAGTCTGTATTCAGAGGATCAAGATAATGTAGATTGATAACTTCATATTTTTGCATCTTGTGTATATATATGTATAGCATTGTCCCTTGAACTTCGTTTCCATCATATCCTACAAGGTAACGTCCAGGAGGTTGCAATCAGTTGAAAAAGAAGCTTTACAATATGCTAAAGTGGACGTACATCACATCATGACAATTATGGGAGTGTGTGTGTGGATACTCCATTTTGTTAAAAATTCTAGTATTTTTTTTCTAGGAGTGTTATATTTTATTTTTTTTCTTCAAATTTCCCAACTTTCAACTCATTTCTTCCGACTCGGATATGAGCGGACTTCTTTATTGAAAACAAGTTGGATTTATTCAATTTTTTAACAAAAATAGTATAGGGCTTTTTTGACCAATAATTAGGTTTATTTTAGATGACATTTTTTACCTTTGTTGGATTCATTTCCCTAGCCTTTTACGATATTTAGTTTAATGACGGGTTTTTTTAATAAAAACTATATTTCTATCAATTTTTAAAGTGTCCTTTTCTATTATTTTTTTTCCCAAAAACATTCATTTAAATCATCAAAAATTCCGAGTGACATCCCATTCCTCCACTAAGATACTCAGTAGGAAGAAACCCTTTTCTTGCAATAACCCTGGCTTGTAGATATCATCAGTAATACGGAGAAATCCTTTTTTTTTTGTTATCTAAGACTCTTCACTCCATAATATAATGTAGGCTTATTAAAGAGGTTATTAACGAAAACTCTAAAATACATAGGAATTGAGAGAAAAAGCCTAAAATTTGATGGGACAGGAATTTATAACAACCCTGTATATTTACAAAGGAACTTTTACTGCCTGTTATAGGCGTATTATATACATATTTAGTATAATATACTTTGCAAATTGGTTTATGAGCACGAAAAAAGAATCATGCTCCAAAATGGCTTGACTCAGAGGATCGTCCTTCATCATTATATTCAAATCGTTCTCTATTAGTGAATCAATGTAGATGTATATATGTACATTGTACATATACTGGAATAAAGGCCTATCCATCATATTATATATATATATATATTAGACTGTCCTATTTTAGGCTAATATTTATCTCCCCCTGCACAAAAGACCTTTTCTGTTAAGGAAAATCTAAAAAAAAAAAAGACTCTGGTAAAGTTTGAGGATTCTCAGGCCACTTTTGGCGTGATACAAGCCAATTTAAAAATGAGTGAAAAGTTATACTTTTATTGTTTTTAGTATTCGATTTAAAAGTAGTGCTTTACCTCCCCCCCCATCCACCCACCAAAAAAAAATAGAATACATATGCATATAATTAAAGAGTAAACCTATTTATATAAGTAACCAGCAGAGGTGCCCACGTTGCTGGTTGAATAGAGAGGAATAAAAACAAAGAATTAAGGTAGAAGAAAAGAGATGGAGGGGGAAGAGAAAAGAGGAGAGATATTTAGAAAGAGAGAAGAGAAAAAATATATTTTATTTTGGTCAAAAACAGCCTCTTAAAGACTTCAAAGCCCCAAAAAAAAAAAAAAAAAAATATAATAATATATAAGAAGAACATCCTTGTATATTTTATACGTCTACATTCGACATTTCAGACTGATCTATGCGATTCTTATACCAAAAACAGACTTATAAATATATATAAAATTATATTATGGGTTTGATAATGTTTGGGGCAAAACCTTCCCTCCCCCCCCACAAACGGTGAAAGCTACATCGTCTCTGTTGTATATCTTTTTTTAAATCATGTCTAAGATGTGCTCTATGAGCGGGAGTTTTACTGTTTTATCAAACATAACTAGGGAAAGGGTTTGTGTAAGAACAAGAGGAGAAGGCGCGAGCACAACATATAACATTACTGAATTAAGACCATTGTTAATATATGGTATTTGATTTTGGGTAGGAGAAAATGAATTACTGCTATAAGGAGGAGAACCTTCTACATTTATAATAACATAATTGCAGGGAAAATATTAAAATTATATTTATTTTATTATACAATTTTAAATCAATTATCATCTAAGAAAGGCGAGAATCCCTTTTTTTAGAGAGAGATATTAACACGCCCACAACCTATTAAATAATTTTTTTTTTAAAAGCACACGCATCAAACGTTTTTCCTTTTCTAATCGGTATAAATAGTTTTTCTTTACACAGATCCCTCTTTTTAACATAGCAAATCAAAATTTAACCCTAGTTGAACAAAAAAGATCTTGTGTTATGATCTATAAAACATAGAAACAAGGGGCCTTAAATATCCTTGTTGCAATCAAAAACTACCTGAGAAGCCTTAAACTTTATCAAACTAGGTTATTGATTATCCTCAGCATAAAGGTATCTTTGTCTAGGGGAGAAAGATAATCCGAAAACGGGACAGTCTAATATCTGTACATCTAGCTGTCATAAAATATAACTTATATCATTATTCTTCCATTTTCGCATTTTGCAAAAATATCCTTCTAATACATACATCCATTTAGGATTTTTGGCAAAATAGAACACCTTAATTACATATACGATGTCTAAACTATGGGTTTATGTATGTAGATATATACTCGTACACATTGTACATACAAAAAAATCAAGCTATTACAATATCCATTTATTATATACCAATTTAGGGATATTTGAATTAGATCATTTTATACATATATTTGTAATGAGAACAGTCAAAAAAATTATCATGTTATTAATAATTTATCATAGCTAGTTATTTACTAAAATATTAAGTGTACAATATAACTACATATACTCTGGTGTCAGAGACAAAGTACAATAGCATCTTTAGAAATGGTGTCAATGATAAACTACGACAGGGGCGTCCGCAGGGGGTTGACTAAAATGTATTTAGCTCCTTAAAACAAAACTTTTTATCGTCAAAACCATATAAAATATTGCTCTTTAGAAAAAGTTTTTTAATTTGAAAAGCCTTGCAAAACTGTTTTTTCAACTTCTCTTTTTATTTTTAAAAGTCATTCGGTAAAATTCAGTCTCTTCAAATTAAATTCTGATTTTTTTTTTATAATTTATACAAAATCCTATCCCAAAATAAACCCCTGTGGGCGCCCCTGCACGTGATTTTTCCCCAAATAATTATAACTCTCATGTGGACTTATGTAATTTTTTTATTTCCCACTCTCTCTAGAACCAGTGTTTTTTTGTTATCCCCTCCTCAAAAAACGCAAATTGAATTTAAATTAAATTCTGGGTCCTTTTGACCTTTTTTAGAAAATAATTTATATTATATTTTTAAACTGATCTTTCTTGGAAAAGGTCAAGTCATTTTATAGTCTTTTTAAAAAAAATGGTTGCATATTTTATTTAATGACTTTTTTTTTTTAAGAAAGCAAATATTTTTTTCTATGTCTATTATACCTTTTTTTAGAAAAGGTCACACTTTTACAATTTTTTCAAATTTTTGTCCCATGCTACTAATGACGTCATTTAGGCCGTCTTGGCACATTATTCAAGTCTACGTGGTTTTAAGTTTACCCCTTCCCAACGAAGATTAATGTGGTTTGAGGGCGGTTACTCTTCCCCTCTCCCCATAAGTGGGCATGTATTGGTAAATGCCCCTATGAGCGTTAAAGTTGTCCGAATCAAGATATGTATAACATATAAGTATTTTAACTCTTTGTAACTTTGATTTTACATCAGTTATTGAATATTTCCTGACAGTATTTGTCAAAAATGGATAACTAGCTGAGCCCACCGACTTGGTTTGTCATATGTTTTTTAATATATTGACAATGAAAAATTTATTTTATGTATATTTAATGTATTTAAAAAAATAATAATTTAAATATTTTGTTTGATTATTTAATAACTTTACGACTTCGCTCAACACAAACAACTGTTTTATGCCAAAATCCCTAGGAAATCTTTGGGAGTCTGTAAATTAAGTTAGTATATGTGTACATTTAAGTAACACCTGGGGTTTTTATGTTAGCAATTGTGTTGTGCAAAAATATTGGCCTTATTAGAGCCCTGTTGCTTTAGACTAAACAACTTTTATCTATAATAGAACCCTATATCTTACTCTGTTTTGTCATGAATCCTGGTCCAAAAAGCCAGTGTTGTGTCAGTTTTTAATTATGGATCTATTAGTCCTTGGTACAGTCTTTGGGATTGTTATTACAAGAGCTGATTAAAAATAAAATAAAGTTCAGTGACGTCATCAAGGACCAAACTTTTAGGGCTTATATGTAGGACTAAACTAGACCAGACCATTACTGAACCTTGCAGGACTGGAGTTTTCATTCCTAATTAAGGATCGATATAGCACCAAAAAACGATATAAAAAATTACTTATAAAAGACCTGGTAACTTCCTTTTTCTGACTAGGCACTTCAAATTTCAGGCAAGTTTATAATGCTTATTATTTTTGGGTAAGTTATTTTTTTATAAATATGCCAACGTGTACAGAACTTTATCAGTTTTAGGACTGATATGCAGGACTGAACTGGACTGAAATGAGACTAAAAAGGAACGAACTGCAGTTTTCAGTCATAAATAAGGAGCGATATAACACTACCCACAATATATTATTCTGTATGACAATACGTACTTGTTTTCATAGGGATCTTGTGAAACTCCTCATCGTTCCATGCCCAGTCCGTCCAGAATAAAAGCTCTTCCCCAAGACGAATATCCTGCGTTGTGATCAAATAACCCTTATGATTCAAAGGATCAGAGAGGAAAACGCAGTTACATGAGGCTTTTGAAGGTGCTGGACGAAGATAGCGGAACCAATTACTAGTTTCCGGATCCAAGGTTGATATATAGAGATTTTCCAAGATCTGAAACACGAAAAGAGTGTTTTAATGTAGTGAGTACAAGGTACAAGAGTATAATTTGAGTGTGATTATGAGTAATTAGTTATAATATCTATGTTTGTATAATGTATATGAGTTCTTCCATAAAATATGCAGAATAATTATAAGTAATATATAATAATTATCTCCCAATAAAAATGATTTTTTCATCTTTCTTAAGAAGCTCTTTAAATATTAGATTAGATTAGTTCATATTTAAGCTCATGGATGCAAAATAGAAAATATCAGTTGAATCATTTGTATTACATTAAGTTTCCAACCCCCACTTTACTTTATTACCATTACTTTAATTTTTTTTTATCATTTTGTCTCTTACTTTGAATGGATTAGAAATGGCTAATATTTTTACTAAAAATATTATGTAGCTTACTTTAAAAAGATAAGTAACTAGTTCTTTGAGAAGGAAGGTTTCAGTCTTTTTTTTTTTTTTTTTTTTCCTTCACTCCAGATTTTTGCCATAAAAAAACTAATCTTCAGCTATTTTTAATTGGTTAGTGTTATGAGTAGTGTTGGATCGATCTAAAAAAAAACTAAGGAGACTACAGTTTTATCAGTCCTGTTCTTATAAAAAAATTTAGTCGTAGGGCAGGTACATATTGGTCTTTTAAAGTTTTATGACGGATCCAACACTAGTTGTTAGTCATCCACACAGATTAAGTTTGACTTCATAAGTTCTCAAAATGTTCCTTTTAGTCAATCGATAGGATTGAATAATTTTTAACTATTTTGGAAAAAATATTCATATATAGATCAACTGGTCTAAAGTTATGAAATTTTACACTTTTTTAGAAGAAATTGTGTCTTTGTTTTGATATTATTTTTTTTAAATTAGAGCTTTTTATGTAGAATAACAAATTTTCTATTAAAAATATTATATAAATTTATGTGATTTTTTATAAGTGTAGTTACATGAATTGTAGTTTTCCGCCTACTTGTCTGTTTATTAGCGTATCACAGCCAAAGAATTCAACTAATACATACCAAATTTGCAAATACGCATTTTGTATACTCAAATAAACAAAGAAGTATAATCTTGGCGGACCTTGACCTGAGTGACCTCTTTATGGCCTTTATTTGAGGGAAAATATATATATTACTCAATTTTATTAAACAAGTGAGACTAAGCTCCATCCTAATAATCATTTTTCAGGAAAAAGTAGATAATAGTTAATTCTTTGTAATTTGAAACCATAACTTAGCTTTGCTTCTTTTCCCCGTTTCGTGTCAGATTATTACATAAATAAAATAAGTTTCAGCTATTGTCTGTTGGTTAGGCCTGTAAAAGATCCACCCACAGTAAGTTTGATGTAAATATAAAGGTAGGTTACCACATTGACAAGGGTGTCTGCAGGCGGTGGGCTGGAGGGGTAGTAATTTTTACTTTTTAGTAGAAAATTGAATATTTGAACTTATTTTTCAAAAAAATTAATATTTGCACTTATTTTTCAAAAAAAATAATATTTTAAATTTAATTTAATTTTTCAAATTTTTTTACAAAAAGAATAATTTTCTATGAATAGCTATGGATTTTTGAAATTTTCTCCAAAAAATTTAATATTTGAAATTTAATTTTTCTAAAAATATTTTTTTCTTTCTAAGCAGCTGTGAATCTGACATTTTTTTTTTTTTTTTGTGAATAGTTATTGTCATTTGAAAAAAAAATTCTTTTTTTTGTGAATATATACGGATTTTTCAAATTTTTCTCCCAAAAATTTTATATTCCACATTTAATTTTGAAAAAAAATTAATATTTTGTGAGAAGCTGTTAATTTTTAGAAAAAAATTTCAAAAAATAATTAATTTTTCAAAAATACTGTTTCGATATATTTTAATTTTTACAAAAAAAAAATTAAAAAGGGCCCCATCTAAAAAAAAAAATATATATATCCATAATCCTAAGAACTTTGCATATATTAATTTCCAAACTTCAACAAATATCCCTCTAAAAATAAAGAGGTTTTTTTTTTTTTAATGTTCCTGTAATTGGATCAGTTGTAGTTGCATTGATTAAGTATAAGTCAACTTTATAGTATTACATTTACTCCATCTAACGTAAGAATCTTGTTTGAATTCCATATGAATAAAGTATATTTCCTTCTCTAGGAATGATCGTGACGCGAACCTAATCACATTGAGTTCAAAAGAATAATTGAATCGAGTGCGTTGTCCATGAGCTACGTAGATAAAATGTTTCCTCTTTGGAAAGAAATAAAATTCCACATTAGTCATTTTCGGGCCTCCAAAATTTCAAAGTACATACGTCAAATAGACATTAAAAACAAATATTATGAGTAATTTGTATGTAAAATATATTTTTAAAAGACGAATTTTGCAATATTATACTTCTGTGGAGATCATAAATGTTTTTGAACAAAATTGACATTTCTAAGCGTGGAACACAATTTCGATTCCAAAACCAACCAATCTATTTAACATATTTTGCAAGGCATATTGTTTCCTTGTTTCTGATTGGATAAAACAGTATTGTATACTTAGGGACTTATGACGTTTGTATGTAGTTTATATTTTGTGAATTTTGGCAATTAATAAATTTTTTAATTTTTAATAAAGTATTCTAGGTACATAAATGAGACATTTAACTAGGTAGGGAAAGAAATAGTTTGAGCTGAGTCACAATGGTCATACACACTGGATTAAGTCATGATGGAGTAGGTGTTTAAACCTTGAATTTTATAAAACAAAATATCTTTATCAAAAGCACTAATATATATGTACAAATGTATTTTATCATTATCATAGTAATATCCTTAATTCCAAAGAGGAAAAAATAAAATAAAGAAATAAGAGCACATTTGATCAAGTTATTTAACAACACAGGGGCCTTTGTTCTTACTAGTGTTGGTTTTCGGTTTGAAAATCCTAGACCGGTCTGAGACCGGTATATTTTTTGTTGGACCGAATTAGTTCGGTGTAATAAAAAAGAGGTACTTTGTAAGTTTGTCCGTAATTCATACTTCCTCTTTCTATCTCGAAATTGGAGAGAGCGACAGAGGATATTTGAAATTCAATTCTCGCAACCTTTCAATAGTAAGGATATAACTTCATTACGTAAAGCGTAGGGACGCGAAGAGAAACGAAAAATATATTGACTTTGGAAAAGTGGAAGGATTTCGATCTTTTTTTCTTTTTTTAACTAGAAAGGATCTCCTCCCACCTGATCCTTCAGTCAACGGATGGACTCCGAGCAAACTCACCCCCTTTCCCTCTTTTGAATACTCCATAAGAGCCATATTCACAACTTCTTCCACACAATGAGACCTTCCACCTACTTTTCGTTACCCTTCGAAGTGCTAATTAACCGAATAACTCGAAAAAAAACGAGATTATTTTCCTCTTCATCCGTCAATATATTTTTTACTTTATTTTGCGTCCCAGGAAAAAGTAGAGATCCTTCCACTTTTCCTCCGTCAATATATTTGTCTCTTCACTTCGTGTCCCTCAAAAAAGTAGAGAACCTTCCATTATTCCTCCGTCAATATATTTTTCGTTTCGCTTCGCGTCCCTACGCTTTACGTACCAATGTTACTTCCTTACTATTGAAAGGTTGCAAGAACTATCCTCTGTCACTGTCTCCAATTTAGAGATAGAAAGGGAATGTATGACGTGCAGGCAAACTTATTCAGGATACCCCGAAAATGCCTCATAGAAAAATTCGCTGTATATTGGTCCATAGGAAAAATTTAGTCTAGTTCGATCCCAAAAAAATCGGTCTGGACCAATTTTATAGACAAACTGTTTATAACGTTTTCAAGTATGTATTTCCAATACAATGACGTCATACGATGTTTAAACAGAGATAGCTAGGAATAATTTTAATCCAGTCGTCTCTTATTTGCATAGTGTATTTGTTCTAGAACAAATAGTCTAGTTTTGAGATTTTTTGAAAAAATCAAGCACGGTTGATTTAGAAAAAAAAGAAATTTAGTCATTCATAATATATGAGACCGAAAAAATTGGTCTCCAAAGTGAGACCAAAAAAAAATAGGTCCACGGTCTGAAACTGCACTCTGGAACGAAAAATCGGTCTAGAAAAAATGACTCAAAACCGAACCGAAAAAAAAATTCGTTGCTGGACCGAGTCTCAACACTAGCTCTTAAACAAACTCCTTTTGATTTTTTGTAGGGTTAGTAATATGTAATATGTATGTAAGTTCCTTGTGGCTCCTGAAAGTCTTTCAATCATCATTTTAATAAGTTTTTTTTCTCTTCTATGAGTAAATCAAAAAAAGTAAAATAATTATATCAAAGTCAATTTAAACATAGTTTAGATTAGATCCTTTGCATCCTCTAAGATTATTATAGTAATTAGATGTAATGATAGGGCAGGAGGAGAAAAATACATTATTAGAGTCATTTAAAAATACTTAAAACTCATGGTTATAGTTATTATGTACATAAATATAAACGCTCCTTAGATGATGATGATGATCTCAAGAAATCATTCAACAGTATTGAATTTGAGTAATTTTCAAATATAGCGTAGAGTATCATCTACCATAGTGATTAATATCTTACTTTTTTGAAGAATGAAATATTTGTTGATTCGTTTGATGAGCAAACCCTCTGTAATTCTCTCTCGAATCATGGGCCATATCAAAGGAGTGTTTTTTGCCCTATAGCACTTGACTGTAATTTACATGAGAAAAAGAATATATTTGTTTTGTTTTGATTTTAAGTTGTCATTTAATAGAGTTACTATGGGCTTGAGTGTTTAGTAGAGTTGGATTCGAGAATCACTCGAACTGGAAAAATACTCGACATAACTAAAAATAAAAATTTGTAGAGTACAAAACTCTACACCCAAATGTGGACTCACTGAAGGCCGCCATAGTGAATGTGTAGCACAACTTGTCAAAGGAATTCGTTGTTAACTCTTGCCAGTGCCTTCCGGCACGTGTAAAGGCTGTGACTTAAAGTTAAATTTTGGGTTTATAACTGAGAGCTTTAACTACGCAGGCCAAGGATTGCAAAATATTTTTATGTATTAAAATATTATTTATTTAAGAATAACTATTTAGAATCGCCCTATATCAATGGATCAATTATCCATTAAAGTAGTGGAACACAGAAGGAAAATTAGCATTTCATCTCCAATTTCAGTTGCCCATTAGGTATTTAACAATACTTATAACTTCACTTCCTAGTCAGAGGGTCTTCTCATCTGCTGGGGAAATAGTTTCTAAGAAGAGAAACAGGATTAATTAACGATGTAGTATATATGATAGATCGTTACCCTTCTTAGTTACTTCGATTAGTAAGTATAGTATTAAAGTGTAGTTGATTCAATAATTATCAGAACTGATGAATCAAATTTTTGAAATAACTTCCTTTGTAAGTGACTAAACGTGAGTCCGTGGCATAAAAATGACATATATATCCCATTATTATGGGACCTAAATTCTCTCATTTATGTTGTTTCTTGATAACAAACCAAAGTAAAATATAATTATCATCGCCTACACGAACTTGACCAAACTCTGGGGGATTTTAACTCGAATCCAACTACAATTATTAGAGATTATTCACGTCTAGCATACACACTTTTTTGACCATATGGATTAGCCAAGGATTGGTGTCATCAAACCATAGCTGTTTACGATTCCTTTAATATTTTTAGTCTGAGTCCGATTTGAAGATTTACTTATTTAGAAACGACGGCATTGTTGCTGATGTAGTTTTATCGTAACCTCTTTCAAAGAGACGAAATACCTTAAGTTTAAAGTAGGGGATGTCTTTTCTAAACGTATAATACTCTAGTATTATATGTTCTCGGAATCATTCAATATTTTATTTCTTTTTTCAATATTCAATCCTAGCTATCTGTGAAGAAAATAAAAAAATAGATAGGACTGTAGGACCGATTAATGGGTCCTTATGACATTTAAAATAAAGTATATTTGTGAGTCTTAAGATTTGACTCATTCAAATTTAACTTTATCGAGTTCGAGTCCGGGTATATTCTAAAATCGGAGTGTAGTTATACTTTATTTCATATTCAAAGTATAGCTTACTTTAACCTTTATTGTTTCTTGAAACCTTTCTTCCAAAAATAGATAGGAAAAAGGCCAGAAATCAGTTGTTATTAGTTAGCCAATTCTTCTCCAGTATGGAGTTATTATTCAATAATAATTGAAAAAAATTGTTGACAGCTTAACAAGAGCTACTTCAAATTCAACCAATCAACATTCAGTGCACTGATAAGAGGGAAAGAAGCGGGAAAATTGAAAGCTGTCAGCAAAATACAATGTACATTTTTATATTAATGAGATACCCCCGTGATAGAGACATACTCTTTGTAAGGCAGTTGGACCTCTTATTTTATGACAATAGTATCATTCATATTACATGAGTTATACGGATAATTCTTTTTTAATGCAAAGAGATGCACTAAGGAAGCAATGTTTCAAGTTGTAGGCTAAGCACATGCTACAATCATGGATGATCCGTATGAAGTGTATATATATATAAATACAAAATATGGCTAACGATTCCGAAATACCTTCATGCACGCAAATTACAAAACCTTTATAAATCTTATGTAGATAAATGCCCCTTAAATGACAATGAATTTGACCCTTTCACAGATAAAAATCTACAAATGGATTCGCTGACTAACTTTTTTCTGCGTATGCACTAATAACACGAGATATTGAAGAAAATCATTATTATTAGACAATGAGGTACTTAAATGATACAGGCACAAGTTTTGTGTTAATTCATATCAATTTAAAACCCTTCTCAAATAAGGCATTGTTTGAGACTAAAGTGAATTCTAAGGTCAAGTCTTGCTATAGGAATTCGTGGTAATTCCATAGATTTTACCACTGAATGTATTTAAAGGCCTGAATTCATTGCTAATCTACATATAAACATTTTAAAATGTACTCATTGTAAATTAGTAGAATCTTGGAACATTATAAATATTTTAAATATATTTGGACTTGGGGGCGGAGTTAGTTGTGAATGAACAAAAGTAACTAATCCCATCTTATAAAAGGTTAATTGTATATTCACTTATTATTGGGCTTTAGTGTTTGTTATTGTTTCTTTAACCTTGATGATAGGTCAAATAGAGGAGATGTAGATTGTAAACATATAATACGTACATAAATTTTGTTTGCTTGTTAGTCTGTTGTTGAAAATAAATAGAACAAGTAACTGTGTTAGTAATATTTTTGATTACCTAGAATTTGATTTATGCAAGATATGCAATGCATTGTGCATACTTAGTTCAATAATGTATTGAATTTTATTTATGGTAGCTTCCCCCTCTCTGTAATGACAAATTATCCTAATAAAGTCATTTCACATCAAATCACACAAAAATTTTCACCTACACATCTAGAATTTAATGAAATTCAATATACATCAGGTGTTTGCATTTATTTTATCTTAGAATCTTTTTTCCCAAAGATACAGAAAAAAAAAACCTCTTATTCTTTGTAACTCAATGTTCGTAGGTTCGATTCATGGTCGGTCCCGGTTCTAGGACACTTTGCCAAAAGTGATTTTCCCAATCAAACACATTGCTGGATAATCACTTTGTCCAATGACCTTTTTGCCGAACAGACACTTTGTTGAAAAAAATAATAAATATGATTTCTAGTCATGTTACTCCCATTTTAGAAGTAGCCACAAATTGCAAAGAGGAAGGCTTGTCATTGGACAAGATTTGGACTACACAAGGAGCACCAATCCCCTTGAAAACCAATACAAAGAATATTCACCCAAGAAATCAAACATCGATAGCGGTGAACAAAATAGACAGTATATTTGTATGTTAGAAAGGTAACACCTTGATTTATTGGGTGACTGCCATGATTTTTGTTAAGGTGATTCTAATAATGATTCCAGCCAACTGTTCAAGCATCCTTTTAATTAAATGATTTAATTAATTATTAATTATTGAACACTTAATGATTGTAATACGTTGCTAATTTTAACATTTTATATTTTAAAATAGCTGTTACATGAATGGGAATAATAATTGCATTGTATAGCAGCATGAATCATCATCAAATATATTTATTATATTTTTTCGTTGATGGACCCTCAGCAAAGAACTGGTGGTGCTGGAAAAAACATTTTTTCTGTATCGTCTGGTACAATTTGAGTAATCATTGAGTTGATAAAATTTGACTAATTTGAGTTATCTGGCTAAAAAAAAATCTTATAATTGTCGTGAAAAAAATCTTTAAAAGGTAACGTTGGTTCAACTTAAGAGCCATTTAGCGAGACAAAAATAACAAATAAATGTATGAAAAGACGTCACCGGCTACACTGTACTTAGTGCTCCATGATTAATATAATCCATACACTATAAAGAAAGAAAAATGAGTATAATATGAAGGAAGCACTCTATAAAAAGAATGAAATCTCTCAGGCGTTTAGTTCAACTCATATTTTAAAAAAAGAAGAAAAAAAGGGCAGTACTTTATATAAAATTAAAATAAAAGGGATGTGACTTTAAACGAACTTGAACAACGAGTTCTCTTTGACTCATCAAATCATTTTAAAAAAATTCTGAAGCTCTTATTACTATTTTTTCATTCTGCGGCAAAAAGCTTCTAAGTATTGAGGAATTACGTGTGAGTGTGCTCATGAAAAAGGAAGGTAACACCAAGGCATTATTCCTGGGTGTTATCTTAATATAATATAAAAAGCAAAATTTGTATATTCGTCGTTGTCTTATAACTCCGGGCAGTGTCAGGTACTACCGCTATTCTAAAATAAATTGAATATGGCTAAAGATAATAAGATTTGCTTTTTTGAAGATGTGTTTACTTGAATTAGAAACACAGGGCAGTTTATTTAATAAATATTACATTTTTCATTGGTACATTTTATGTTTTTTTGATATGATTAAATAAATATTTATAAGTAATATAATGCTGTAAGTATATAAATAACTATATTTCATTTATAGTTCAAATCATAATGTCTCCAAAACAAAAAATCTTATCTTATAATTAGAAAAAATTAAAAATATAATTAGCTAAAAAGTAAATTCGATTTGACGTAGATAAAATGTGATTCACGACGTCAAATGTCATAAAATAAGCCCATTGCTCCAAAATGAGCCAATATGAAAACTAGTTCGATACAAAACTTTTTAAGTCATATATTTCTATTCGTTTTAGAAAAAAAATTTATAGTTGAAATTGAACTAAAGATTAAGAAAACATAACAAATTGAAATTTTGTGTGCATCACAGTTCCTTCTAAAATTGTAAAAATAAAGGACATTAATATCTCGTAAACTAAACATCAAAAGGCAAAAATATTATTGAACCAAAAGTTTTCATGTACAGATTAGTGTTGAGACTCGGTTCAAGGCGAATATCTTTCTAAAATTCGGTCTTCTTAAGTGATTTTTCCTAGACGGAGTTGCTCCGATATTTTTGACCAGACCGCGTTCTCAGACCGTAGACCGAAATTTAATCGTTTACAAATCGATGACCGATTCTTTGAGTTTCAATATATGGACCTTTTTCTCCTATATCTTGATTTATGAATTTTACGTATATAATTTATGCAAGACATTTTTCATTCATGCGACGTTGTTGTCTATATGTTCACAGTTTTGAAATACACAAAACGTTATTTTTAAATGAGACAGTTCCAGAAATATTTGTTCTTTTGGACCAATCTGGAATGAATTTTTCTTTTGTACCGATCTATGAAAAAATTTTATTTGAGACCAGTCCATACTGAATTTCTTTAAAAGAACTAATTAGTAGAGTCCACTAAGAACCATGACGATCTCAGACCGCTATTGGATCTTCAGACTGAAACCCAACACTAGTAAAAATCTTCATGAATACTAAATTTAATCAAATTCTGATTTGTTGAGTTGGACACCTTTGAACAATTTGATGTGGAATGACTCAATTACAAACATATGCCTATTTATGGAGATTTGTTTTACACAACTCAATTGTGATGGTGATGTTTCACAAAAGAGTTTAATTATATATTTAACAAGGAAACGTATTTATGGCTTGATTTTTTATAATGGCGCTTGAATAGTAAAGTCATCAATCTTTGAAATTTTGTATTTACATTTCAAAAATCCCTTCTCTAGCTACTAAAGGGCTAATTATAACTCTTAGAGAAGGACTCAAAGGAATGCATATATTCCATAATAAATAGTAAGTTTGTAAATCATAAGTATTTTCCATCAGATGGGGGGGAAACCCCTGAAAATTAATAAAGTAACCCTGACAATTTGAAGAATGTTTTGGAGAAAAGCAGCTAATCTGTCATGACACTTCATTAGATTAGCTATGAGCAGCTATGAGAGCAATGAAATAAACTCAAATCCCACTCCGAATCTCTAAAGACATAGGCAAGAATTACTTTATTTTTGATTCTCAACTCTTCTCTGAATCCAATAGGAACTTACAAGTTTATAACTCCCCAACAAAGCCTCAGTGTTTCTAGGGGTCATTCATGAGCATAACCCTAAGATGTTCTCAACTTAATAATTTATGAATAACAGCTTTAGAAAATACAAAATACTTTCTATATTATTGCATGAACAAAACTTACACACTATAAAAATGCCTAAGATTTACAACTCTGTATATTGTTGATTTCAAAATTGTAAGTCTCACTGATGGGAGGAAAAATCAACATCAATTTTTTTTTTCCATACTTTCATTTCCATTGATTTTCTACCAAAAAATGTACTATGGTTATTTTTTTGTTTTGTATACTACTTATAATCGGACATAAAACTCCCTCTACAGTGTATCATTTTTACGAATATCATGAGAAGGTACTTCAATCTACCAATGGAATTATTTTTGTAAAATTTTATATCATCAAAAAATAAAATGGTGACAATTTGATTACTTCATTTACAGGCATAAGTCTTCTTAACCATCGGGGCGACATAACTTTTATTCTTATACTATACATAAGGGTGATAATTTTGGTAAGAATAGAAAAGCGTGCGAGGAGAAATAAATAAATACATATGGCCTCATTGATTAAATAATATATACATCTTCTTCTCTCAATCAAGAACGTTATCATTCCTGCCTTTATTATTCAATATTAATATAATATTAGATGCTGATAATCGATAGAGAACTGAATAAAATGCCTAAAATAACGTTGCCTTCTGTCTGGATTTATTAAAATGGAGGCCCAGGAATTTGGAAAATACTTACCGGATGAGAAACAGATGGCTTGTCGGATGTGTCAATATAAATGTGCCTTTAGTCCCTTGTCTAGAACTACACGCCACTCATTATCCTCATCTCATATCAAGAGTATGGATATTCATCTATAAAATCAAGTTAACGATGAACACATCAAGTCAGACTTTAACTTTGATCTCACAAAGATGCTTATTGCATGTAATATAACCTTATCCATTGCTAATCATCCTACGTTCAAAAAATTTATGGAGAAAGACACGGGTAAATTCTTCACTTCCACAGGAACTATCATTAATTAATGGAGGAGGTTGGTAATGATGTCATTTACCCATTGTAAATTGGGAAGTTAAGATAATTTTCAGCATGTTTAGAGTCATCCACACCAAATTTCATCCACAACAAATGCAAGATTTATGGCTTTCTCTCGGCTACTTGATCCATCTAGGGATTCAGTACGTTTTTCATGTGGTAAATGTAGACATCTGTTTTCACTATAAGGACGGATTCCTAGACGTAGCTGCGTAACGTTGCCTCTATTGCTCAAACCCCCAGGACCATAACAGTGACAAGGAACTTCAATGCCATCACAACCGGAAACTCTGAAGGGTTTCTGCAGAACAACGATTGTTTTTCTTGTTCGCCTTTTGCTCCTTGGAGAAAATCTTCCTATTTGAGTAAAAGATGAGGATGTTCAGTAAGGGAAGACTCTAGAACTTTTTGAGCTTCTCTGCCTTCATACAGACAATCTCCTTTGTCATCTGTCTCACTGGCCTCTAAAAGGCAAGTAGGACTTATATCGAATGTACTCCCTCACCACCTTCCTCAACAAGAAGTCAGATATCCCTACAGACAGTCCAGAGTTATCGTTAATGATATTCAAGATTTGATTGACAATATCGTCGCATCCCTCATCACTACTGCGTTTTCCCTTTTCCAACTTCACATCAAACTTATGAACATCACCACCATTCCAAGATACTTTGTCGAAACTCCTTTTTTAGTTCTTGAGAGTGTTGTAAGGGATGCTGTTGAACTCTGTGATCTCTGAATTCCTATGGGGAACCAAGTTACTATGGCTCTTCTCTCAGCCTCCTCTACTGGCCCATTCATAATTACGACTCAAACAAAACTGTCCCACGAAAGCCCATTGTATATAAAATCAGCTGATACCAAAGTCGGGACAATACGGCAACTTTCATGGGTAGATACAGACTATACTGTTTACCGTTGTCAATAGCAATCGCAATCTGGACAACCATCTTCCATAACTCAAATCCCGGGGAAGGATATATGTGGACCGTCAACACCAAAGCAAACTAGAATAAATTTTCTCAAAATTGAGTGTGGATTCATTTTCATTCCTCAAGGAATAATTATCGTCCATTTCAATCAACAAATAATTTTTATTTACACTTTGAAATCATAGCAAATTGCACTTAAAGGAGCCAAAATTGTTAATCAAAATAAAAGAATGAAAAATCAATAGATTTATTTAAAAAGGGCAATTTTGGTTTTAAAAAAATATATGATCCTCTCACCTATCTACGCCCCTGATACATCCCATAGTCTCACTTGTCCAT
The DNA here is from genome assembly GCF_016086655.4 of Lepeophtheirus salmonis. NCBI lineage: Eukaryota > Metazoa > Arthropoda > Copepoda > Siphonostomatoida > Caligidae > Lepeophtheirus > Lepeophtheirus salmonis. The sequence continues at coordinate 48,995,550 of NC_052131.2, read as the reverse complement.
ATGTATCATTCGAAAGAGTTGTACTGGCTGTTCAATACGTTATATTTTTGACTTAATGTATAGCTGTTATACTCATAACAACATCCCTCTTTTGTTCAAATAATAAATCGATTTATTCAAGGACCAATGTATCTATGAATGTATGACGTACGTGTGTAACATAGAAACAGTGCAGCTGATCTCATAAATCTTATATGGTTGTTGTTGAGAGAACTTGTTGAAGCACATGCAAATGTTCTCTTTTGTCCTATTTAAAAAAAATGGTAGGTACATATTTTTATATAAATTTCTTTCTATGCCATAAGGTTATAACAACAGTTACATGATTCTCACAAAATGGGTTCATCAAACAAAACAAAAAAATATCATTGAATGATCATTGTTATTAGTAGATATGTGGACCACACACTTGACTGGGATCTACGGTAAATGTCTGTGAATTTAATATATTTTCCCCTTCTGATGAGGAGGGTATTTTATTTACTTTTTTGAATGATTGTCTATTCATCTTTTATCAGGAGATGTGTTTGTTCTTCTGATGCGTCATTCGTCATTGTATGTGTGTATGCTTTATGAATCACAGTGAAGGGCTTTCAAAAAACATTGAGTTATTATCATATTCAGACTTTTCCACAAATAAACATCTCAATCTTAGATTATATCAAGACAGATTCACTCTCTAATGGTCTACCATCATTCCTAGTGTTGTGTCGATCCATATTTACGACTGAAGACTGTAGTCCCGTCCAGTTTAGTCCTAATCCGGTCCATTTTGTACTAAAATGATAAAGTTTGGTCCTTGATGACGTCACTCAACTTTATTTCTTCATTTTTTAATCAGTTTGAGTACTGAAAGTCCGAAAGACCGACGGTCTTAAGGAATTGATCCCAAGGACTGATTGGACCGGTCCTAAGGCTGTACTAAACCGAATAAAAAAGGACAAAGACAATGCTAACCAATCCTATTAGAATATAATCCTACCTTGAAGACAAGAACAAACATTGAGTTATGACAACCTGGGCCGGTTTTAGCGTGATTGCGGTATGGTGTAAAGATAAATGGGACCTCTTCTTTTTTTTTTTTTTTAAGAAGAGGTTTGGAATCTTTTTTTTTTCTTTTTTTTTAAATGATATTTAAGGTCTTTTAAAAAAAGATTTTCTTAAACGGCCTTTTTAATGGCTGTTATGCATATCTCATTGAATGACATAGTTTTTTTTTAGAAAAGGTAGATTCTTGTTATCATTTTCTTGGTCTTTTTTTAAATGATTTCTTCCCAGTTTATATAGTTAAATTTTAAAGAAAATATATAACAGTGCAGGCCTCCAACCTAATTTAGGGCCTTTGACAAGCTACCCCTAAAACAGGCCCTAAAGAGAACGGGACATAGATATACAATGATGGAGATCAAGACTCATCTCAGAAACCCCATCATACACGGTATGTGATTGATTTACAAAAAGAGGGGGCAGTTTATATAATTGTGACGTCACCAACGTAACAAGGGAAGCCCGTTTGGGGTTGTTGAACTTTTTCCGCTGTTTTTTTTTTTTTTTATCAATGCCAAATTTGGGAAATAATGTTTTTTTGACAGAGTCAAGAAGCTAGCTTTTTAAAGTTAACTTTTGCTAAATTTGAACGAATAACCTTTTTTATAGAAAATGTTGGCAATTTTTTTTATCTCCAAAATCATGACATTTTTTTTTTTTTTTTTAACTATAACTATAACAATTTTGTAAAAGTGGGGAGCCAATGGTCCGATAGTTACGGCGCCATTACCATCATTACTACCGAATAAACGCAAACAGTTCTTATATACAGGGATTAAATTTTAGCTAAAAATAACCTTCCACAAATGTTGAAAGTCCGTGTCTTTATTGATATCCACCTCCTGGATTTGATCTCCTATCAAAGGTCCGAAGCGGGAATGTTTTTCGATTCCTACTTGTGTAATAACACCATACCCATTGCTAGGATGAGGATAAATATCTTCTTCTTCAACGTCTTCGGGATCCTTTTTTGGGGGGGATGAGTTCAGTTCCAGAATTTGGAGTTGAGATGGAAGACTGAGTCGTGAGAGGGATTCATACCTAAAGGAATAAATAGAGATGTTATATAATACAAATATTCTGTGATTCTTAGATATTAAAATATACATCTATGAAATTTAATATTTATACCATAAATACCCAGTAGGTGATTATGCACTTTCAAGTGTTTTGAATAAGTATGTACCTCAATTATTATCGAAATGTAATTCATAATCATAACAAAGGGAACACTCATTTTGTACAAATTAATTCAGTCAAGAAAGTAAATATCTTTGAGCGCCGAATCCAAAAATTATCTCAGTTTTTCTCTCAATCATCTAAATTCTGAAATGTCTGGGATTATACTAATTTGGAAAATGTATCGTTCAGAGTCATTTTTTACTCTTAAAACAATCCCCTAATTACATGTAAGAAAAATAAAGCTTATGTAAAAGTGTTGTTATTGAAACTTTATCATGTTCTGAACTCAATATATTTCTATTTTTAGGCTTAAAAACGATGCAAAACGGGATTCTTGTGTAGACCCTTATAACTTATTCATAATACATAGTGATGAGGAATTTCATAGCTAATATTATATAAAAATATTCAATGTATAATTTAAAAAATATTCATCTCCAAGGATTTTTATTCAATTTTGTATTTTTTAAGGGATCCCATTTTGAAATATTAAATTATCTACTCATCCTGAATGGATCCCTTTATTTTTTCGATCCTGAAGAAGTGTACTCTACTCCCTTATGAGGTTTAGTATTTTTTAAGGGATGAATTTTCCTCCCGTCGTTCCTCATGGAATTCAGAATTCAAATTTGAACATCTCTTAAGATGGATGATCAAGTTAGAAGTATCTTCCTTCGATTGCCGCGATCTTACTAGGCATGATGTCATAAAATCGAAAAAAATACGAGGATATTGTTGGCATACTTGCAGGTAAACTTCCATAAAAATGGGATCACTACAAAATGGAAAAAATATCCTTGGAGACGCATATTTTTTAAATTTCCTTTTTTTTAGTTGACATTTTTTTTAAATTGCTGACTTTCAATTTATCCTAAAATCAAAAGGTTTTTTGATTTTAGAGCATGAGCAAACTAAAAATATATATATATTATCCTCAAGGTGGTGTAACAGTATGTAGCTTGTTGTTTAAAAAAATAGAGAAACTATTCCCAGCGTCGTCTATGTAAGCAACATATACCCATATTTTATATTCAATAATATTATATTTAGGGAGCTGTATTAATTGGCTTCAAGACGGTGCCAGTTTCTGTCACTTTGTTTACAAACTAATACAAGAATGCGCAATCGGAAGAATGCAAAACTTTGTCTCAAAAATTAAATTGAGTCATGTATCTCATTATGTTCCAAACCCAAAAATATCCGCCTTAGGACATAATTAGGATTATCTACTGATAAATCCTATTTTTATAATCCATTCAACATGGACAAACGTATATATATGCTTGAAGTTACTCAAAAACCATTGCGTATAAAAAATAAATTAGCTAGGAAAATAAGAAAGATGACACATTTTGTCTGTTCACTTTTAAAGTTATTAAATTTGAAATTTTTATCCTATTCTAATTCATTTTTACTGCAAGTTTTGAAGTAATTCCTGTATTTTTTTATATTTTCTAAATATGAATAATTTCCCTCTATAACATTTTATTTTTAAGGTATTTTTAGTTTGAAAAACTCAAACGTATTTTATTCCTAATTATCATTTCATTATTATGAGTGAATTCAATCAAGGAATTTAATAGTAAATTGACTAATACGTCACACTCCATCAACAAAGGAAAAAAAGGAAAACGCGTAGTGGAAGACACACATCAGTCCAAATATGTGTAATTGGCATGCTTGTATTTCTAGTTACATTGGGTAAAACTATATAAATTTTATGCCCTCCCAATTTTAATGTATGGATCTGAGATTTGGAATCCTTCAAGAAACTACTTAATTAAGTCCTTAGAAAAGGTACAAGCCAATTAAGATAACGAGAACAATGAATGCAAAATTAAAAGACTAGACGTGCTATTAAAGATATAATAATGGATACTAAATAAAGACTATCTCTTCCACAAAACGAGACTCTCAATACCATTTACCTACCAAAACTAAAGATTGGCAACTTTAAGTATAGTTTCTTTTAAAGATCGACAAGTCGTTGGAATAGAATACCTTTTTATTTTCGCCAGGGAAGTGAGACTGACCTCAAGTGATTTTTAGTTAATTCTTTTTTGATGTGATACGTATATATATAACTTGTTATATTCTTCACTCTTGTGGTTTAATTTATTATCTTGCTGTTGTTGTTTTTTTCCGTTGCAATGGCAAGTTATTTTTTAAAAAAATGGAATTTTGGTTTTTAAATGATTCACTTTTATTCAAAATGTCGACCTTTATAGGCTTTGTTTATTGCCACTGGTCGAAATAAAATAAATAGAAATTTAGTTTTTTCAAGAGTTTATTGGAAATTTGTTCATTTTATGTCGTAAAATATCCACTTTGAGCCTCCAAGATGGTGTCTACTTTAATTATGCTGCACTTTAGAATTTCAGTGAAAACAGAGCCTACTTATTTTATAAATATCGGTCAATTTGGACTTTATATTCAAATTTCTGGAATGCATTGACATAGAGCAGTGGTCTAAAACCACCATTTGCTTCCGAAAAATAAGTCATTCACTTTTTTATTATGAAAATATTATAATATGGTCTTATAAGACTCCACCTTCCTGGGATGCGAAAAAATTGTCAAGTTTTGAGGGGTTTGCAGTGATAGAAAGGTTGAAGACCATAATAATTATTATTATAAGCGAAGTAAATGATTTTTTAGGGGGAAATTTCGAATAATGTCCAATTGATGGCGTATCCTTCAATTATGATATATTTTAGAATTTTAGTGGAAACGCTCTATATAAGTATTATTTTATATATTTCTATAAATTATGAGCTTAATATTTAAATTTCTGGGATACATTGATAATTCCAAAAAAGATCCACCATATTTTGAGGCAGTGGTTAAAATCCACTAGTTCCTTTAGCAAAATAAGAAATTAACACTTTTATGATGAAAGTATTATATATATTGTCATGTTTAGCTCCTCCTTGAAGAGCACAGTAAAATTGTAAAGTTTAAGCGGCATTGCAGTGATAAAAAGGTTAAAGACTATAATAATTATTATCATAAGCGTAGGAAATAAAAATTTGGATGGTGCAATTTCAATATAAAAGATCGAATAAGGATAAATATGTTATAGCAAATTCATTTCCCAAATATTTATAAGTATATTAGAAATTACAAATTTCTAGGCCTAGGATCATTTCAGAAATGGAAAATAATGATTACTTGAAGAATATAAATACATACTATAATGGGAAATTGGTAGAGCAAAAAAACTTTGTCTAAAATCAAATTGGGTTATGTATCTCAATTTGTTCCAAAGTTATGGTCCATGATTTATTTTTTACGTTTTATGCTTCCTTTACCTATCAAAAATTAATGGGCTCTTCCTGTGACCATATATAATCTTCGTACACAGTTCGATCACAATCTATCTGCAACTTTTGCCGTAATCCTGGTGACTAACAAACAAACAGTGACAAAACCATAACGACAGTTCAACTTCGTTGACGCAATAATAAGAAAACAACTCTCATATCTCATTAATTTTGGTTAATTTGCAAAGGGATGACGTGTCTTGAATAATATTTCTATATATTTCCTAGAAAGCCCTTTTTTGGGAAAAAGTATATTTTATTTCTATCTTATTAAAGACCCTACAAAATCATCTAAAATTCCGCGTCACATCCTATTTTTACGACTCTGATTCTCCGTGGTCGCACCGCCCAGCAATAATTCAGAATCATGTCCAAAAAATGTGTCAGAAATCATGTTATTGATTGGTCAACTAACATATAGTAATTTACCCTACACATCTGTCAATTTTTCCATTATCTAGCTAATAAATAATAAAATATCTTTTGTTGGTCATAAATATGTAGCTTTTTAATAACAAACATCTCAAAGATCTATAAAAAATAATTACTGCTTTAAGTTTTTAAAAAATCAATTACATATTTGTATATTCATACAAATATATATTTCCAAATAGGATCTATTGGATAGATGTAAAAAAAAAACAGTAGTCCACTCTACCAAAAATGATATAATAACTATTAATTAAGGAAACTTTCAATTTCAATATAAATATAATATATCTGAATATTTATTTATTTTTGCAATATTTATAATATTGTGCAAAAATGTAGGAAATGCCAATCAATAATTTAAAATGATTTATAAAAATCATAACTTTATTGATACAGTATTTCTGGTATAGTTACTTTATTTTCCTATTAAAGGATATGTTTGATAAAATCTTTTTTTTTTTTAATATATTAATAAAATTATCATTTTTATAGATCAGAACATTACTTCCGAACTCCATGAATTTTCCACTCTACAGTTGTTGTTTTTGGGGTTTTTTATTATAAGGGATTTACCTCTATATGATTAATTTTAAATAAAAATCAAAGACCATATATCTAGAAAAGTTTAAGGTGAAAAATAAGGGCATGGATTTACCTCTTCTTTTTTTTTCTTTTTTCTTTTTTTCATAACAAAAAAACAAAAAAACTTAATACATAAATATTGTTAAGCAAATAGATAGCTTTTCAACAAGGTATTACACTTTCCTATCATTGCTTCGGTTTACGATATATCGCTGATCAAAAATTCCTCAAAATACTCATTTTTACCATTAAGGGCTCAAAATTCAGAGTAGGATAGAGTTACTGATCCAAAATTTCATTTCTAATCTAATCTACTGTCAATAACAGCACATACTAAATTTTAGTGAAATCCGTTTCCTCGTGAAAAAATTTAATAGAATGTATATTGTATATGTCGTAGATAAGAGATGTCAATCCATTTCAAAATAGGGCATAATTATTACCAAAATCTGAGATTTCTTGTCATAGCTGATCAAAATATTTCAAGCAGTAGATCATTTCTTTACATAGTAAATTGATCATCCGGGAGTCACAATGTTTGAATATCTTATTAATCCCTCATATTTCACATACCCTCATATCAGCCATTGATCCATTGGCCCCTCCACTTTCTTAAACGTTGTACAGAACCGAGCAAAATGCATGCATGCAATTTATTCAAATTATACATATGTTTAAGTTCTCGAATTGTCATTCAAATAAAGAATATGTCAATATGATTAAGCATACATGTGTTATCCGATCCTATCTCGGATATATTTTCTACCAAGGTACGTGCATATTACACATCCTTTCAAAATGTCCCTTTCTTTTACGGCTCAGGCATTCACTATTCCTCACTGGACAAGGCATCTATGAGGATAATCAAACCCACATTTCCCACAAAGTTTACTCCCACTTTTCCCCAACGGTCTTTCTCGACTAATACTCCTTCTTTTCTCTATTATAGACTTTAAAGCTGTGTCAAATTATGTAATGGGGATGTCGAAGTAAGACAACCTTAAAATTTTATAATAAAAATATTACACGTAAGTTTTCTAAAATTTAGAATGGGCAATGGCCTCTCGGCTTAGTGGCGTCAGAACTTTCTGTCTCTCCACTTTTGTAGAATTTTATGGGGATCGAAGTGAAAAAATTTCATCTCGCTTGAAAAAATTAAAATATCATAATTTTGGAGGATTTTTTCCTTTTTTTATAAAAAAAAAATGTCAATTTGTTCAAATTTTATCCCTTTTAATAAATTTAACCCTAAAATTTTATATCAAGTTTTTGTTGCCCCCCCACTTCCAAATACATTCCGACACCGTGGCCTTTAATCCTAAGGTTCCGGCATCATCACATTGTACCGTGTATTAATGTGATTACTATTTCAAGTTTTCTACCATTCTCTCTCTCTCTTTCTGTCATTATTTATTAGTCAGGTAGCTATATCATGACTAGAAAATGATATCATTATTATCGTACATACCCATTACTTTTTTTGACGCAAAAAGTCGTAGATTCAGATAATAATAATATTATGTTTAATAGTTACTGCAACTATTTCAAGGTCATTTATTCTACACCCACAAAGACATTATTATCATTCGGTGCTTTGAAGGACATACAAATTTGTTTTTCTATCTTTCTCTCTCTCAATTAGAATGGGTTTTTATAAGCAATAGCAATTGACAGATGAGGGAGATGCAATTAAGTTATCTTTTTAAGACTTTATGTATATAGAGTCATGATCCATGGGATTCAGAGCTAATCACATACTTAATTAGATCTAGATACGAGCAACCACAAATATTAGTTCATACATATTTTTTTGTGATACTGATGCCTAAAGCAAAGAATACATCAAATGTATATTTATTAATAGGGAAATATATTATATATTGGTGATAACTCAAATAATTAAAAAAACGGTTATGCAAATATTATAAATTTGGTAATTTGTACAAAGCTATATTCGAGTCCAACTTTTTCATAATAGGAGTTCTCATGCTCCGAGTCCATATACATACGGAGTGGGGATTTCAAATCCGGAAAAGGATCCTGTATATTAAAATTTATTTCCCAAAATTAAGTCAGTAATTTACACATCTGTGGCTCTTACATTTAGGGGTCCATAGTGAAGTCAATCACTCAAACCAACCTCCTCCAGCTTCAACATGGTCCTGAACCAGGCACATGCATTGATGAGGAACTTCTTGTCCATGTTGGTCACTGCCTCGAGAATGAAAGACCGCTAGGAGTCAACAAGTTTATGTGAACGTTTATTGAATTCTCTCTCCAAGATGTTCTACACATAGTAGACCAAGGGGTTCAGATCCAGTGAGGTCCTTTGCCCAAAGAATAAAGATCTTAAAAATGTTGGTTTTTAAAGAATAAATGCGTTCTCAATTACCCGATTTGGACAAACCAATTCAAAATTCTAGTATAACAACAGATCTGTTAACATCAACTTAAGCTCTCTAGCATAATTATCTATCGAGTCATTTGCGTCCTTGGGGTTGCATTCGGCACAGGGGTCACAATAATGAATGTAGAGTAATCGCATTTGGAGGACATCTCAAGGGTTTTCCATTTTTTCTGATACCGTTTAGTCAGTTAAAGCGGATGAGCTAACTTTCATAAACATAAAACTCAGTGTTGTCAAGATATTGATGTATAAACTTGTTCCAGATTTAAAAACCACTCCGGTATGCTACTCCTAGTCCAACAAAAACTTATACTTATAAATCCCGAGCAACAAAATCGTGTTAAACTTCGTCTTTCACGAGCACCCAAACTAGTTATTACTTTATAATTAAATGTTCTGCCTTCTAGAGTTAAAAACTTTGGGTAATCAAAAAACCTACTCAGATTAGCAACTACAAAAAGCCGTTCCAACTTTTGGGAAATACATACATTATTAACCTTTAGAAATGAGGCTAGAGTTGTTTTTGGGAGGATGACGTTGACTAGCTGCTTTTTTTTAAATTATTTTGTTGTAATACATAATTTGAGAAATTGTTTTATAAAAAAAAAAAAATAACGATAACTTTTACATATTTATATATAATTTTCTATTTCTTTTTTTTTTATCTTAAAAATTAATATTTGACTTGTTAAATATTCCACATATTAACAACATAATTTTATTTCCGGAGATCAACACCATGTACAACTATCGTGGGATCCCTGTTTTTATGTTATAGTTAGAGTTGAGTAGTTTGTAATGAAAAAACTACCTTCAAAAATTGGAAAAGGAAAATTGGTTCTTGCGTGTGCTCTTCCTTCTTCTTTGTTCATTATGTAATAGGTCGTCCTGGAGTTAACTTCCCCCAGTAAGTATTCTCGCCTGTTTTTGGGATAAAAAAATACCAAATAAAATAAATCTGTATGAATTTAAATATAATTACAATATGTATTTTCTGTGCACTAATCCTATTTTAAATGGTGAAGGCTTATAACAGTATTTCATTTTCTCCCCCTAACAGTCAGCTGATATTAACAAGGGTGTTCATTCAGTTGTTGTATCATATGTATCCCTCTTGCCATCTTCTCGTGCTCTTTTTTTTTTCATTATAAACTACTTCACTCTAGTTATAGTCTAGGTTCTACAGCAAGTGCCTTAAATACACCCCTTAAAACCGTCACTATTTCTTCGCCCTCCACTGGGGCAACCCCTAAGCCTGAGGAAATTTAGTAAATGAAGGACAAAGGGAGTTTTTATTACTCAATGCCCCTATCTATCTATATCTCACTTTCAGATGATGATTCATTTAAATGTGGAATCAGATAAGACAAAAAAAGATAGATGTAGACCGTCAATACAAAAACATTTTAGAATGGCAATCTCAAAATTGATTGTTGATTACATTTGTACTCTTCGACGAATTACTCTCAACTTTTGTAGACAAATAATTTTTATAAACCCTTTGGATGTGTCGCAAATTGTACTTAAAGTATCCACAAATGGTTGACACAATAAATGAATGAGAAATTGATGGCTTTTATTTGAAAGAGCCCTTATAAGTGCCAAATATGTCTCTTAAATCAAATAAAGTTTTGAAATTAAAGCTATATTTCTTGAGTATCTTAACTTATGCCAAAAATTTCGATTACATAACCCATAGTTGACGGCAATAAGTGCATGAAATATATGTATGTATATATGAAAAATATAATGGGTTTTTTTTCTTTTGATGATTTTTATTCAAAATTGTTTTTATGTAGATGCACCGCATAAGTTTATTTTCAAACTGTAGCAAAATATTCGATACATCACTAACACATAAACTTGTTATCAAAGAAATTACATTTATACAATATATATATGTAGATATAATCAATAAACATACACATGTTTCTTGTTAAAGAAATAAAAAAATAACATATTGGTCGGGTATAAGATCTATATACTTTTTTGAAGAAGAAAAAGACTGATTCAGATGAAGAAAAAAAAAATGATATTGTAGGATTTCTCATTTCGACATATATAATATTATTTTCTTCTAAATAAATCGAAACCTATAGGAAATTTCAATCCCGTAGTGCATATATTGAATGCAGCATTTAAAATATAACAATTAAATCGTATTAGTTGCAATAAAATTGACCCTAATTATAATAATTTTATAGTCATTCATCTACCGATCTGTTCCATTTGCAGATGGGTCTGACTCATCTAAGGAACTGCAGACAGTTTCGAATCTGCAGATAGGCGACATTAAAATATTTCCCAAATTGCACCTCCAGGCACTTTGAATTTGTGTAGGATAACATGGGAACCACAAGACAGATTAAAAACTACCACTACCACCTTAAAGGACCCCACATAGAATAGTCTATGCTCCAGGTCAACGAGTTGTGCAGTATAAACTTGGGGCCTCGATGCAGATTAAAATCTACAACTGCCGCTTCAAGACAAATAGAGTAATCCTCTTTATATCCAAATACTTTATACAATGGCAGTTATCTATGTTCAGTAGCTTTTCTGCAGATAGGAAAACTATCTACAGATCCTTAGATGGATCAGTCGTATCTGCAGATGAACAAATCGGTAGAGGAATCACTGCATACAGGTCGGCTCGCGTAAAATGCAACACATGATATCAAAAATAAAAACTTTTATTTTTCTACTATTCATGAACATATCTGTATTTTTTTTTTTTTTTTTTGCCAATAATTATAATTCTTGTCATTTTAATCCCTCAATATGAACTCCATGAGCTACAACAACTAACAACTCCAAAGTGGAACGGAAGATTACTATAGCTGTTTCGGATAAAATTTGGCTCCAAGATGACTCATTTGAGTGGTGAGAGGTCAAACCTTTGGGTAGGCAACAAGTTTTTGCTGATAAACTATTGTCTTTCCTGTATTAAGAAATCCCGGGGGATCATTAGAGATATGACAGGCTGATCTGTCTTTTTGCCACCACTATTGATTTCTATTGGTATCCTGGGTCCATGTAAATATTTTTCCCTCAAGTATTTGATATATGTGGCCGAGGTGAGCCTAACCCCTTTAACCAAGGAACACCAGGTCACGTTTTTGGCCATCGGATCTAACTACAGCAAGAACTTGGAGGTTTGCAATTTACGTTATTTAGCAACATGAACTACAATCATTATCAGCATAACCTTTTACTTCAGAAAGGTAGAATCCAGTTTCATTGCCCAACATTTATTTGCCCCTGAACGTAAAGAGCAAGAATTCCAGCTAGTTTCTGCTTCATTTTTTGAATTATTATATGTTTATTTTTTTTGAGCAACAAAAAAAAAATTATTGTTCTTTAATAGCTGATAGGTTCAGAGAAAAAAATACTAATCCCTGAATCTGGAAAAAAAAGGAAAACCAAAATTGTTGTATTTTACAGGCAACGACCTGTATATAGTATAGTTGTGGGTAATTTTCAACTGAGGGCAATTTTCCGATAACAATATTTTGGAGGGAAATATTCTTTCAGGGAATCTTCCTAGAACCAAATTAAACACTTGGGCTTAGAATTTACATGTAGATTTGTGTCAGGACATCAAAGTACATCTGGCCATTCGAATAGCAACAAGAACCATGTCAATAAGAAAAAGAAGGTATTTTAGTCTTTGGGAGATAGAAAAATTCCATCAGTTTTTTCAAACCACCTCCTCCTTCAAAAAAAAAGATTGATACAAGTTTCGTATAATATGTAAATTGCTTAACGTTTTTAAATCATATTCCAAATCATCTTACTATTCGTTACAATCATATTATTTATTTTTAAGGACGGGGTTTGTCTTCAGGTGTTTTTTATGTAATATCCATATAAATTGAGAATTAAGGTATTGAATTATGATTATCAGTAAGCACCATAGATGGTAAATACTCGTACAAGACGAAGAAGACATTCTTAGTTTATTCCCGAGCCTACTATAATGATGAAGAAAAAAATATTTTAAGATACGAGTGGTCCATCATACGAGTTTTTTGATTCAGTGCAAAAATGTCTGTTGATATTAGACGTGGGCTGATATGTTGGATCAAATTCGGAAATACTATGGATCGGGGAAAATATCCACTATCTACATGGCATTAGCTCGCAAATACAAAAATACCCTGTGGACTGTGTAGGATGGGGTCGATTCCCTCATCGTCTCACTTGATACGTCATGGCTATTTCATAATTTATTCTTTTTGATAAATAACGAAGTAAGAAGTTACTCTATACATATGCTCCGTTTCCAAAAGAACAGGAATACAATTTCTAGTTGATCCCTCGTCATATATATATATATAGTCTCCATTTTATAATTTCTATAAAGAAGTTTTGGCTATCAATTAGAAATATAAATGTATCGCTGTGCTTTCATTAAAATATTATTTAGAAATATTATAATACAGTATCAAATAAAATAAGATGTAGGATATAAATATTATAAAATATATATATTCCCAGGGGCGTCCAGAAGATTATATAAAATGATTATTCTTTTTTTTTGAGGAAGGAGGCTTGGTTTTTAAAAATTTCAAACATTATAATTTGCTCTGCTGTATAAAATTTTATTCGAATGACCGTTTTTTTTTTTTATAAAATAAGTCCTTAAAATAAAATCTATTTTCTTATTAAATTTTATTTTCCTAATTCAAAACAACAATTACTTCATTTTCTTTTCCTGGGGGAATAAGTGACCCCGTCTAAACAAACTAGGACGGTGGATAATATTCCTAAAGACTCTGAAGGGAGTGAACTTAGTCACGTGTCAGTGAAACAGCCATCTTTTACCTCCTTACGGCCGACAGGATACTTCCTTCGTATTGAAACTCAATTTGAGTTGACTAAAATAACTCAGGAAAGAACTAAATTTAATCATCTACTGAGTGCCGTTCCGGAGGCCTTATTGTACAAAGTCCCAGATTATTCTTTAAACAAGTGCCTGAAGTCAGAAAAATCCTTACAAGGATTTAAAAGTGCTTTTAACAAGACTGTGTGCAAGAACTGAGGAGAATTGAGGTACTCTTAAACTTAGTTGTAAACTCTCTTGTCACAGCTGATTGTAGCTGATCGAATGAAACGTCATGAACATTATTTTTTCTCTCTTTCAAAACATTCTTGTAATTGTCAGGGTTGCCATTTGATTTTCGGGGTTTTTTTTTTAACATACGAATTCTACACTGGATGTTCTTCATTATTCATTTTTAACTTGTATGTTATCAAGCAGAGCAAGCCAAGTCTGACAATAATCAGGTATAGGATTGTAATCTATCGAATCGGAAAATATTTTGATATGTGCCCATGTCGTTTAGTTGATGTACAAAGCTTTTATTGAAATACAAACCTGTCGAGAGTTGTGGATGGAACACAAGCTTCATTGTTTTGCCCCTTACGAGCTCCGTCCAGGAACGAATTAAACTCATATATCAAGTTAAACATGTACACTTGCGTACATGTTTCTTTAATAATATGTAATGCATACTTCATATTACTTATACAATGTGTATAAATTAACAGAGAAGCTTCTCTCGGTCGGAGAAATTAAAAATGTGATGAGTCAGATCTATGTATGTTTGTATGTAGACATATGTGTTATGTATGTAATTCTTTGACTTGATCAAAATTCGATAGTTCCTGCCCGGTTCAATGAAAACTTATATAATACATTCTTCCTTTATTTATAGAAACTACAACAAGAATACAAATGTGTTTGTATGTACATACGTCGACAAAAAACAAAAACAAAAATGATTTTACTCAAATACAAGTCTGCATTTAGGTTTACATTAGTTTACAGGGGCGTCCGCATGGGGTGGGCTAGAGGGGATGTATCCCCCCCTCAAATTTCCAAAAATTAAATTCTTCATTTTTTTTTTCGCAAAAAAATTTAATTTTCTGGGAATAGCTATGAATTTTTGATTTTTTTTCCAAAAAAAAAATAATATTAGAAAATATTTTCAAAAAATTATTTTTTAAATAATTTCATATTCATAATTTAATTTTTTTTCCTAAATTCAATAATTAAAATTTATTTTTTGATTTTTTTCCAAAAGATTTAATTTTTTTGTGAATAAATTTGATTGTTTGAATATTTTTCCAAAAATTTAATATTTAAAGTTTCATATTTGATTTTTTTTTCCAAAAAATTTAATTTTTTGTGAACAGCTGTAATTTTTTGAAATTTTTTTTCTAAAATTAAATATATAAAATTTTATTTTTTTATTTTTTTTAAATATCTCAAAACCAAACTTATCTTTAAGAAGTGCGATTACATAATTTGCATAGATTGAAATAATATGAAATGCCGGTATGTTTAAAAAAACTAAAAATTAAAATGAATAAAACTTTACGTGTACTTTATAGTGACGTCATTAGGCGCATTTGTTAATTACATTAAAAGAACAAAATGTAGGAATTTCAATTTTTTTTTCCAGTACCTCCTTATTTATTCTCCATATTGATATTCCAATGACGTCATCTGTTATGCTAGGAATATGGTAGGAATTGTCATTTTCTAGAGTACGAGTACTGAACTATTGACTTAATAATAAAAAATATTAATAATCTTGTTAACATTAGCTGAAATCATCTCCCAGTATGCTAAACAAAGAGACTGAAAATTGACAATTTGAAAGAATTTTTGAGAGGAGACTTTTCATTAAATAAGATGCATGCAGCTTTAAAATGAAGGAAATTAAGACAACTCCCACTCCATATCTAATAATGATATATAAAGAGGAATTAATCTGAAGTTGATCCTCCACTCTAATCCGAGCTCAACAAGGACTTACACTTCAACTAATTATCTTTCATTTCTAAAATAATTATAAGTGTAGAGTATTGTAATTGCTAATATACCTAACAATATTCGGGAATAAATTGGACATTATTCGGTCTTTTATATTGAAGTATCCCCTAAAAAGATTTATTTCCTACGCTTATGATAATAATTATGATCCTCTCTAACCTTTTTATCACTGCAAACCACTCAAAACTTGACATTTTTTCTGCATCCCGAGAAGGGGGCGTCTTATAAGACCATAATATAATATTTTCATCACAAAAAGTTTTATTACATATTTTTAGGAAGGAAATGGAGGTTTTGGGACACAGCTCTATGTCAATGCATTACAGAAATTTGGATATAAAGCCCCAATTGACCGATATTTATACAAGAAGTAGTTTGTATTTTTCCTGAAATTCTCAAATGCATCATAATTGAAGGATACGCCATCTTGGAGGATCAAATTTAATATTTTTACTACATAAAATGAAAAAATTTCCAATCAATCTTCCTCAAACTTAATCAAATGGCATAAAGAATAAAATAAGACCTAACACCTACATTTAATATTACTTGATGCCAATGATAAATAGTAATATTTGAATTAAATCAAAGTAATATGTATTTACTGAAAATCCCTATAAATATCTAAATTTGAAAAATATATATATAAATATCGATTAGGGACAAGAAAAGGTGGATTATTAGAGAAAAATAACTAATTACCCTTGCGAAAAAGTTGAACGGAGACTATGTTTTGGCCTCTATTTGTTTGGTTAAAAGCAAAAATTACAAGTTAATTTTGATCAAACTTGGTACAAATATTATATATGATCCCAGTGAAGGGGCATTAAATTATAAAAGGTCAAGGTAACACACAACGTAAAAAATGTATAATCGAATATAACTTTGAAACAAACTGGGATAAATAACTCTATTTGAGTTTAGGCGGAGGTTTTGCTCTCTACTGAGTGTCCATTTTAGTTCTACCCATTATAATAGTTGATTTTTACCTTCAATATTGAAATAAGATATTTAACGATGTAATAACATATATTTAGTACATTTTAGAGTCCGATATATACTAAAAATAGCCATTAGAGCTTTGGATTTTTGATAGACTTAAGTCATTTTATTCGTTAGTTCCATTATGTCATCCAATAGTTGACGACTCGTTTTCTTAATATGAATGAAAAAAGGATTTTCATTTTTATACAACTTGGTTGTTTAGGCCTCCAAAATTGCTAACATCAACAATGATGACGTCACATGAAAAGGCTCCTTTGAGAAGTATTGATGGAGTAAAAGAATAGATGATTGACTTTGGGGAATTTTCTTTATTTTTGTTCAAGATTGCCTTTGTGTTGACACACTGCATATCTACTCATATAGGCCTAATTAGCCTATTCTTGTAGTCGCCGTTCTTATATAAGGTATTACTAGAGTTGACATCTTTGTTA
Organism: Lepeophtheirus salmonis; assembly: GCF_016086655.4. Lineage (NCBI taxonomy): Eukaryota > Metazoa > Arthropoda > Copepoda > Siphonostomatoida > Caligidae > Lepeophtheirus > Lepeophtheirus salmonis. The sequence goes on along the minus strand of NC_052131.2, from coordinate 48,978,297 downwards.
GGAAAGAAAGAGTGAGGAGAGAAGGCCAGAGCGAAACATATGGTACACTTGTATTAAGACCCTTGTCAATATGAGCTGTCTGTTATATGATTTGAGGGGGGGATGAATTATTGTTATTAAGAGAAGAACCTTCCAAATTTGAAATAACATTAGTGCAGGGAAAATATTATAATTATATCTAAGTTGATATATATTTTTAAAACAATTTGCACCAAAGATAGACGAGAATACATACTTCAGAGGGAGAAGTTAGCACCACGGTGACCTATTCAATAATTAACAAAAAAAACACACGCAACAACCGTTTTTCCATTTCTAATATTAAAAGGTAGTTTTTTCGTAACAAACATGTCAACTCTGGGTATTACTTCTACTACTCACCCTGTCCTAGTATACTTTGCACTCCTTGAAAAATCAATTACAGAGTCGGAGATGATCACATTTGGCGTGATGGAATCAAACAGGCTATAGAGCGAGGAAGAAAAAGACTGTGGCTCTAGACTAAGACCATTTGAAGGGGTTTTGCGACAGTCTTGAGACGTTCTGTGAAGAGAAAAGAAAAAAAAAAGATTATAAAATTGAAGAAAGAAAAAGTATCGGCTTACAATTTCCGTCTATGTCGATAAGATTTGCTTTTAGATGCTCTGGATCGAGGTTCTTTAGAGGGTTCCCTGTTGTGATTTACTTCAGAATTCTCCTTTTCTTCTTCTGCTGTTACATCCTGACTATTATGAGGAGGAAGATTTCTTGTAATACTAAGATCCCTATTCTTGTGCTCCTTGGAGTCTTCCTCCTCATTTTCATTTACTATTTCTGGAAGTATTACGTCAGTCGTGGATGATGATGACCTTTAATGATAAATAATAATAGAATGAATATAAAAAAAAGTATTTATATAATGATAGAAGAGACCATTTCTACTTGATTTAACCTATATAATACTAATATTAATTACAAATAATTCTGACTCACTTTTACCTACATATATATGGATATAGAATCTAGATCCATTGAATGAAACATTAATTATATCGTTTGACAAATCTTTGTTAGGATCTATTTGAATGCATGCATAAATATATGTATATATATAGTAAAGTATAATTGCGTTCTTGTGGTGGTACTGAGAATGTTGTTGATGACGATGACGATACTGGATACCTACTACTATGTACAGGTGATGCATGATCACAAAACTGTACAAATCATAACTTGTTTGAGGGTCTTTTTGGGTAATAATAATCATCTGAGAGATAAGGGAATAACAAAACAAAAAATGTGACTTTTGATCAAGGTGGGTTTACATACATCCAAAATAAATATTATTTATTTGTCTTTGATGCCGGATTTTGTTTTTGATTTTATACATATATCCTTCATCACTCTTATTGCGAGTCCATTTTTTCTAATTTATATGTATTCTTCAAAAAGAAACAAAACAAAGAAAGTTGATAGCAGTGAGTCAACTGTTCCAAGCCATAGAATTATTAATTATTCAAGAACTGTTGGAAATTATTGCAAGTATCTTAACAAGAGCTCATTCAAATTCAAACAGTCCTCGTTTAAAATACTGCAAAAAAAAAACCTAAAAAATTATCAGTTTACAATGAAATATTATATAGATTTGTGTGTTAGTGAAATATAAGGCCATGATATATAACTACGCAGCACATATGTACTTATGTATTATACTTAAAATCCTTCAAAAGATCATGGAAAAAATACGTGACTTTTGGCTACAAAAAACATATTAATTCACAAAAATATATCGCCAATGTGTTTATAGATATGTTGTTACATATCTAATATGTATGTAGAACAGGTGTAATTGATTCAACTATAAAAGGATTGATGATGACTAATGACTTTTGAACAATTCCAAAATGGCTGAAAGTTTGTTGAGTAACGGTCAACAGATGCTGGATGGATATGACGGTAAGGTTGGAAACTTTTAAGAGCACCCTGGTATACATATATACGTGATTTCCTATAGCACGAGCAAATAAAAAAATATATATATTATCCGCAAGGTGGTGTGACTCACTGTCGCTTGGGCTAATATAAGTATTGATTGCTTGGGGGACTAGTGTCGCGTAAGATTACGTCAACTGTTGTTTGCCCCCCGATGTATTATTTTGTTATAATAACTTATAAGATTTATAATTAATAGTTATACTTATATTAATATTACTTAATATTAAATTTGAATGTGTGTGTGTGTGTGTATCCGGGAATCTTTTTTTAAGTAGCTTCTTAAGGCTCCAGAAACGGTTCTGGTAAGATTTGTTTGTTTTTTTGGTATTCAAGGTCATGGCGACCTCTAACTAGCATTATTTTACCGCTTGGCCGATACAACCTGAGGGGGATGTGGTGTATTTTGGATATTATAAGGGCTCTTTGATGATCAGGGAAGCAGGGTTGGAAGAATCTAACCTGATTCAGGGACCAGCAACTCATATATTCAGCCCGTGGGTGGGGGTGTATTATAGAATATTAGAAGGGATTATTAGTACTTGGAAATGTAGTTGCAGTGTAATTTAAACTGCTTTGAGGCTCAGTACTTCACCTGTACAACCTTAGAGCCGGGTTATACATATTTTGAGATATAAGGAGGGTGCCTTGATGCTCAGGGAATTGACGGTGGAGAAATTTAACTTGCCTTGGGCTCAGCAGTTCATCTGAATAACCCGTGGGGTGGGGTGTATTATAGCATATTAGAAGAGTTCCTTGGTGCCTAGAAACGTGGACGTAGTATAGTTTAAACGGTATTTAGGCTCAATATTTCACTTGTACAACCTCAAAGGTGCTATTTTGGGATATTAAGAGAGTTCATTGATGCTCAAGGAAGCGGCTGAGAGACTGCGGTTTTGGTGTCTGATCCACAGAAAGCTACCACGACTTCATTGCGTGAAAGAAAAGTGCCAATATAATATTAGTATTCCTACTCATAAAAGCAACATGGGAATAATTCTTAAAATTTTACGGTCTTCTGTTTTATATTTTATATAAAACAGAAGATTTCTGAATTAATTTTAATTTCTTAATATACTGGGCAACGCCGGGCAAATTGCACTATTGCAATAACTGTAAGTTGTAAGTTAGTAATTATTATAATTTATACATATACCATCGTCTTGTGTTGTCCCTGGATGCATGGGAGGAGGATCACTGTTATTCTCTTCACATGTCTTGAATTGACTTAAATTAATGAAATGACGTTAATGGTTCTTTCTGGAGGTCATCACCATACTCAGTCTTATGTGAACAATACTTCAAGCCATAACATTTACGAGTGGCAAGACAAACTCTAGATTCCGTATTTGGAAAAGCATATCTGCATTTGAAACGACATGCAGTTCTATCCCTTTTTTTTTTTTTATCACAAGCAAGTAAAAATTCAGTTGAGGAAAATCTTTGTTTGATCAACATGAAAATGGGTCAAGTTTAATGTCTTTAAATCTTCTTAAGCAATAATAATTTATGAACCCATACTCTTTTTTCGAATGGTAACATAATTAATCTCGATGACAACAGCATGATTATGACTCCTGATCAGTACTTATATGTGTTAGTGGAGGAGGTACAGACTGAGAACATCAACGATGGTATTTTAAGTCCCACACAAGACGAAAATGACCAATCAGATCCGTTGACCACAAATGATAAAATTTTCAAACTACCGGTACTCAAAGAAGATCTCCTTCGACCTTTATTCTCCATGCAAAAATTTGTATATATTCCATCTGGTGTATTATTAAAATACTACTATATCCTGGGATATTCAATAAAAGGTTACTACAGTTGTATTTTAAATCAGTATTTGTAGCATTGTAAAAGAAAAATGGCGAAACGCATTTTTTCTTATATAACTTTATTCATATATTTTAAGAGTATCCCTCTATTAAATATTCATGACCTATCGTATAGACTAGCTTGAATTTGACTGTAAACAATTCAATATATTTCAGCAATCACATACTACAGAGGACTTAGTAACAACAGTTACTTAAAATGTTTTCATTTTTCTCTTGGGCCGGCTGTTGATCATTTGAACTAAAAAAATGAGTCCTTAAATCGAGAAGACGAGTTATTCCTCACATTGATGAAGCTACGCCAAAACAAGAATGATATTGAGATTGACATATTGTTTAATATGCTCCATACCTCAGTCGGAAAGGTCTTTAAAACAGGGTTGAACTCTTTGTATTATCAGTTTAAGGAAATTGATATTTTCTTACACAATGTCATCATAGAACTCTACATGCCTGTGGACTTTAAGTCGAAATTCCCAAGTTCAAGAATGATCTTGGAGGAAACTGAGGTGCAAATCAACAAACCAACATCATCATCTTCTACATGTGAGGATTTCATGCTGACATATAGTATAAAGCTTGGAGAGAGAAAGTAACTATGGAATGTACAATGAGCATAATAAAAGATCCTCAAAATATATATAGATACATTCTACTGTATGTTATGGTATTTGATTAATGGATTTGCAATCCCTTAAGGCCTGATGATACATCATTCACCTTGAAGTTTGTTAGTATTTCAAAACTTGAGAGATTTTTATTATAATACACATTAAAGTATTCTTGTTACAAGACGGCATATTAAAATACATAATTATTGTTAATAATATTTATCCTTGATTATGTTTAAGGAGGGGGCAGGTGCTGATTGATTCTTCTTTCCTTCTACCTTGGGCCCCTTTATATACAACTACATGTCGACATTAAAAACAATCTTGAACAAAAATTAAACAAAGAAGGAAATTATTTACTTCATATATACATACACCCCCATATTTCAAGGACATTGGAGTTTGTAGTCAACATTTATTGGATGAATTAAGATACCCAAGAAATTTAGCTATAGTTAAAAACTTTATTGGATTCAAGATACTTAATTTGGCCCTGATAGGGCCCCATTGAAACTAAATCTCTTATTATGAAAATTAATTGTAGCAACTTTAAGTGCAATTTACGAGTCTTTCAAAGGTTTAATAAGAATAATTGGTTGATAAAAATTGAGGAGGATTTGTCAAAGAAAACAGATGTCATCCACACTTAATTTTTAGAAGAATCATTTTTTCTTTCTTTTGTGTTGACAGGCCATATATATAGTCTATTTTCAAAAAGTAAAGTTTGTCTTTATATGGTTCTTTGTGATTGTATCTTAGGACTGCATGGATACTTGATCGAAGAAATGACAACACAATACAGGGTGCGCCATGCACGTCATAAAAAAGAAAAAGAAAAAAAAAGGTGTATATATGAATAGAGTTGTATGAAAACTGTAATGAAATATCGCACGCGCTTCGGTCAACTCATATTTTATACAAGTATATACCATAAAATATGGCTTCAAAACTTATTTTTGACAACGAGCGGGTGTCGTTGAAGCTCATATTAAAAAGAAAAGAAAAGGGAAATATAAAAAATGTGACATCAAACGAAGTTTAGCAACGAGTCTACGTAGATAGTCTCTACACTAAAAAGTACTACTCATCACGTCATATTAAAAGAATAATCCCCTGCTGTTATTAATAACCCTTTTTATTCTAGAGGAGAGAACATCCAAGTATATAGTATCAATGTGTGAGTATGCTCAGGGAGCAACACTGAGAATTTTATGAGAGGTTATCTTTTATATTAAATAGCACAATTTGTCTGTTCTTCGACGTCTAATTACTTTGTGTACTACTCTTAGTAATATAATAATCACTTTATTTATACACATCAGCCCCAATGGAATTTTTGGGAAAAAAACACAATCTCATCATTCCCACAAACACTCTCAGTAAAACTTCCAGTCTCTAAAAAGAGAAAAAAAGAATACACAAGCCGCGGCGTTACCTCACAAATACAAAATGCTCTATTTATTTTGCTGTCAGCTGTCAATTCCCTCTTCTCACTTGATACGTCCTGGCTCGTGTCGTTATCTTTATTGTATTACACAACCTTTCTTCCAGAAACAGAAAAAAGGCCCATAATCATCTGGTAGTTAGCCAAATAAGTCAATCATACCAACAGCTATTTATAGCCTATATACTCGCAGACTATAACTGTCATTATTTAAATCTACATATTATTTTATTCGATACTGTATTATAATATTACATAGTAATATTTGACTAATAGAGTAGTAGTTATGATTAATTATTAAATTATTTCTACGAAGAAATTTTGGCTATTTCTTCGTAGAAATAATAAAATAGCCAATATATATATTATATAAACGACAAGGAATCAAAAAGAAATTGCATTCCTGTTCTTTTGAAAACGGAGCATAAATATAGAATAACTTATTACTTTGTTTATTTATGAAAAAGAATAAATTATGAAATAACCATGACGTATCATGGGAGAACAACAAAATACATAGGATATTTTTCTGTTAGCGAGGTAACACCGTGGGCTATTTCATATTTTTTTTCTTTTCGATAAATAAGTGTAGTAATAACTACTGTAATTATGCTCCGTTTCCAAAAGAACAGGAATACAATTTCTTGTTGATCCCTCGTCGTTTATAATATATCTATATATTAGCCATTTTATTATTTATATGAAGACATTTTGCCTATCATGTACAAATATAAATGTATGCCAACGCTTTTAATAAAATATTACTAGGGAATATTATAATACCGCATCGAATAAAATACCTTATTATGAAATATATATACGTAATTCATCCTAAAAATTGTAGTGAAATAATATGACAATGATACTCTGGGAGTACTTACGAGATAAACAAACGAGATAAAATGATTGACTTATTTGTCTAACTACCAAATTATTTCGGCCCCTTATATTGTTTCTTTTTGAATGAAAGGTTACGTAATAGAATTAAGGGGAACGACATGAAAGAAAGAAAGAAATATCTTTATGGCGGGAGAAAAGGACCGTGTACCGTTATTATTATATTATTAATCAGAATAGAGCTACTACACATGTAGTGTGTACATTTTTATCAGTTTTGCAGGTAATTATATGGTCTTATAGAACATTACATCCATAGAATCTAATAATACAATAATTATATGTAGGTATTAGTATATGATATTTGCTGCTTCGTTTTGGATAATTCTAAATATACTCTTTCTCTTTTGGAACTGTGTGTTTGCCCCTCTCAAATGTTAGTTAGGAAGGCATAATAGAGCTATATACTCTATGATTGAAACAATAACTCTTCAACAACTACTTACATATGTAGAAATAATACAAGACTTTATTTTTTGCTTCATCCTTATAAATACGAATATAGGAAAGGTATCGTATCATCCTCCTCATAATCGGTTTCAAGGTAGGAGCTACTTAGCGCTCTTAATATCATAATGCAATGACGTCATCATATTATGAAAGAGTCATAATAGTAATTACGGTCCTATATATATATATAGTAAAACGTAGGTAGGTAAGGTACTAATAGTAGGCATACGAACTATTGCATTTACTAAGGAGAATGAAATGCGCATACAAACTGATGTAGTATTATTATTCATAAAAAGGGAAAAGGGTTAAATACTTCATGCTTTTTTGAACTCTACATACAACAACTGCATACTCCTAGACCTTTTGGCGTCTTTTGGTTAATATTTTTACTAGCAGACTCCCCCCCCCCTTTCTACATTGATATAATACGTATGTATACCTACAAGGCCTCAGCTCTTGAAAATGTAAGGGTTTAATTTATTAAGGTACAAACAGATTTAATTATGAAGGCCAAGGGTGAGCAATTATAAAATAATGACTCTTTTTTACAATAAAAAAATGGAGAGTGAATGAGAGAGGTTGCGTTATCCATTTACACCTCCCTCACATAAAAATATACACTGTATTTTGTTGGCAGCTGTCGATGTACCTGCTTGTTTTCCCTAATAAGTGTTTTGAACGTTAATTACTAATTAGTTGATTTAGAATATCCACCAACCTATATAATAGCTGTATAATCAATAGGAGGAAAAAAGAAGACTCAACCTTTAGCTGATATTTTATATTATATCTATGTAGTAAAAAAGTCCAAGTAGTAGTAGTATTTATGCGGTAGCCAACAGCTGAAAAAGGAGGAGCTCTCCTTCTCCTTTTGTGCATCTAGTTATTATGAAGGTTAATAGAAATACAAGGTTAGACCATCATCTAATCGGGCTTGCTACAATTTTCAATCGGATGTATTGTACCGACTCCTTGGTAAGACAGACATGTAATCACTCATAGGGTATGACGTCACTATTGCTAGAATTTTCAATTTAATCTATCGTACCGACTACAGGGCAAGAAAAACAGAGTTTGACTAAACACACAAACACTCATCTACTATGACGTCAATATTAAAAGCGTGGTGGAAGTCAAACATCAGTCGTACAGGCGTTATGATATAACCTTGTATTTCTATTAACCTTGGTTATTATATAGGTGGAATTATCCCTTCTTAATCTGCGATTGGCTAACTATCAACTAATTTCAGGTCTTTTTTTCTGTTTACGACTAGCTTTTTTATCCTCTCTCAGGCTCAATTGTCCAAAGGGAAATGAACTTTTTTTTAGCATATGATAGTTCAGGGGCGTCCACAGGGTGGGCTGGAGGCGCTGTGCCTCCCCCACAATGAGGGGATTTTTGAATGATTAATTTTCTTTAAAAAAAGGTGATTTTCAACAGAGAAAAAAATTTAATTTTTTAACTCCCCCCCAGAGGTTACATATCCTAGTCGATTTGACATGGAATGACCCTATATTATATATCAAGAAAATGATGCCACGGAGTAATTTGATTTGTTAACTAAATAATGGTATTTTTATTTGACAATCTTTGGTTTGATAAATGACTCTCTATCTACTTACAAGTCTATTAGATGTAAATACTGTTGACGCTGATCATGAAAAGAGGGGTTGGTAATAATTAGGGATGTGTCACGAGCAAAACTCGAGAATTGGTACTCCAGTTTTATGAAGTAAGCAAAAACTCGGCTCGTCTGTCTAAAATGCGGGTATTTACACGTAACTGTTTTTTGTTTTTGTTTTTTTGAGAATTTTAAAGCATGTTAATCCTCAAAATGTACTTTTTTTATTTATTCGGATTCAAAAAGAATCGGTTCCACAAGAGGAAGAAAGCTCCTTCATCCGAACCCGTTAAGAATGTTAATCTTGTTATTACTAATTGGAGAAGGGTAAGGCTCATAGAAATACAAGGATAGACATTTGGGCTTGCTAGAATTTTCAATTTGACTTCTGAGCAAGACAGACATATTTTGACGTCATAGTATATACTCTTTGACATCACTAATAAAAGCTATGGTGGAAGTCGGAAAAGCGTTATGGGATAACCTCTTATTCCATTAACCTTGGAAAAGGGAATAATTTTCAATAATCCTATATAAAATAAGATTTTTGACAGACAAATTTGTTAACGCGCAAAAAGTATTAAGTAGTCTAGGGGTATCCGCAGGGGTGGACTGTAGGGGCTGTGGTCTCCTTAAATCAATGATTTTTTATCTTTATCACCCCAAAATTATTAGTAAGGCAAAAATTATAATATGAGATAATTATACCCATAAGAGTTATGAGTATTCAAACGAGTAACGAGTATTCCAGAGAGTATAGCTCGTAAATCATCAACTCGCTGCACATCACCAGTAATAATCGATGATATCGTAATAGAGAATCAAAGAAAATTAGACAGAAACAAGTTTAAATACATACATGATCATAATAGTAACTAGTAGCATTTCAAAAATAGAATCAATACATCATCATCATGAGGGTGACGATGTTAGCATACATAGTAGTGTTGGGTACTGGTCTGGAAATCCTAGACCGGTCTGAGAGTGTTATATTTTTGTCGGACTGAATTAATTCGGTCCAACAAAAAAGCTCAGTCTAGAGCCTAAAAATTTGGTCTAGATCGGTCCAAAGGAAAAATTCAGTCTAGTTTAGTCCCAAAAAAATCGGTCTGTACCGATTTTACAGATAAATTGTTTATAACATGACATAATATGTATTTTGTCATGGACAATGACGTTATACGAAGTTTAAACAGATATAGTTTGGATTAATTTTGATCCCGCTGTCTCTTATATGTATACAGTATTTGTTCTAGAACTTATGATGTAATTTTGAGATTTTTTTGAAAAAAATGAATGACAGTTGATCTAGGAAAAAAAATGGCGTTTCATAATATATGAGACCGAATCAACATCAAGTGAGACCGGAAAAAATCGGTCCACGGTCTGAGACCGCGGTTTGGACCGAAAAATATGTCTAAATCGTTCTAAAAAAATCACTTAAGACCGAACCGAAAAGAGAATTCGGTGCTGGACCAAGTTTCAACACTAATACATACATGAACACATTGTAAAACTATTTATAATTTTTTTGTTATTGTTTAGTTTGCAGAGCTTCGTCCTTGAAGAAATCTGGAGAAGGAAGGAAAATGATATTAATGTGTTCGAACAACCTTCAGGAAGGATCACTATAATATGTAATAATGCCTTATGTTCGTTCATGTAAGAATTATACTTAATTGTGTACATATAATTGAAAGGTTGCGTGTTTAGAATCTTGGATTAACATGTATCTTATGAAATTACTTCACTAGTACAAAGATTAAGTGTTGATTTTTCTGTTTTTTCACATAATCAGTGTTTTCAACATTTATTGGTTGAAATCAAATTAGCTCTTCTTAAGCTGATGTACACAAATAAAAACTGAGCAATAATTATGTATTTAGAACTGCTACTAACTGATTTTGGATCTTTTTCCGTTTTTTAAAGGATGGGTTGCGAGATATAATAAAGGTAACAGGGGCGTCCGGAGGATATTATATATATATATATTTAGGGCGGACGGGGGACTTGGTTTTGGAATTTTTCGAAAAAAATCCACAAATAAAATTCTTTGGAAAAGAACTTCAAAAATAAATAGCTATTTTCAAAAAAAAAAAATTCAAAAAATTATATATTTTTATAGAAAATTTCAAAAACCTATACCTAAAATTATTAACGCCGCTACATTATTATTCATATACACAGGTTTATTTTGTATTTAATAATATATATTAGCATAGGGGGCCCGCATTGCAGGGTTGAAAAGAGGGGGATAGAAACAAAGAATGAATGTAGAAGAAAAGAGACATAGAGGCTATGTATAAAGAGAAGAGAAAAGAGACAGAGAGAGGGATATAAATATAGAAAGAGAGAAGGGAAAGGAGGTTTCGTTTCGGTCAAAAACAGCCTCTTAATGACCTCGGAGGTCAAAACAAAAAAATCTTAGGAACATGTTTGGTTATTTTATACGTCTACTTGCTAAATTTTAGGCTGATCTGTTGGACCATTTTGGATTACATGTATAATAATACCAAAAACAGACTTAGATATGAGATATGACAAAATTTTGTTGTAATAGGGTGTTTTTTGGGGGGCTTCAGAAACCTTTAGCTAAACAGGGGGTAGCCTACACGTACTAAATGAATAATATCCAAATTTTTCGAAATTTGGATATTTTGAAAACCTATTGGGAAATTTAATCAGTAATAAGGTCCCTAATGATTTGTAACATGAACAAATGTAAATGACTGACTAAAAAAACTGTGTAAACAAGATTAATAGGTTGAATCAAATAATAGGTAGATTTTTGGTGGAGTAACTGGTAAAGTAGAACTGTGCCTCATTGCTCATTGGACCCTTTGCAAAATTTTTTTTAATGATTTTTATGATTTCATAGGTACACTTTACACGTTACTTCACCAAAAATTGACCTATAAGGTCGATTTTTAATGTTAGACTTATTTTTATTATACTGATAAATATTTACCATGAATCATTCAATTTTGATATTTTTCTTTAAGCAATAGTACAATCCTTCTTGATTGCGTCTGCAGAATTATAATTGGGGGAACTTGGTTTTTGGATTATTTTTTAAATACAAAAATTATTATTATTATTTTTTTATAAATTAAATTTCATGTATTCAATTTTTTGAAAAAATTCAAATATTAAATTTTTTCAAAAAAATTTCAAAAATCTACAGCTGTTCAAAAACAAATTAATAATATAAAAAATTTTCAGGGAAAAATTGCAAAAATCCACAGTTATTCACAAAAAATTAAACTTTTTGAAAAGAAAATTCAAATATTATGTTTGTTTTTATTTAAACATTTTATAAATCAACGGATATTCACAAAAAGTTAAATTTAAAAAAGATAAATATTAAAATATTAAATTTATTGTAAAAAAAAATTATAAAATCCACTGCTATTCACAAAAAAATTTGAGACAAAAATTTATATTTATATTAAACTTTCTTGTAAAAAGCAAAAATTTCTCAATTTGGGGATGCCTCCTCTTTTCTTTAACAAAATTTCACATAAATATATAGAGCATTTTCGCAGTTATTGTGTTTGCTTTGTTACGGAACCTATGACCAAATCTGCATTCTTATTTGAGATATATTTATGAAGTCTTCCACCTCCATTTGCTAAGTAATGGCAGTAGCAAATAAAGATTGATTACTTTCTTCATTTATAATTAAGTATACAAAATGTATCCATAGAAATTGCTTACAAATAAAACTAATATATATAACATTTCTAATGATGCAGAGAGGCCACCTACCTCTATTACATATTTTAAGGAATTCAGCATTTGATGGTGTTTGAAGGTTAAGTCAATTCCTAGCTCCTAGCTAGAAATTGAAGAATATCCAAACGAATAAAATAATTAATGATAGCGAGAACGTATAATACTTGAGTATTATAAATAAAGTTCTAGCCACACGCATCCTATCTTAAAGTTCAGGTATCTTGTCTCTTTGAAAAAGGCTATGATAAAAATTCAACAGCTGAAATTTCAGCTGTTGTAGTTACAATAAAAGGACAATAAGGAACAGTCCTAGGACTGACAAATTTTATTTGTCTTTCAGTTTTGTAAACCGATCCAACACTATCGTACATTCAAGAGAGTGAGTCCATTATGTAGGACTGGGCGTTTGGGTGAGCGCGAGGAGAGGGGGGAGTGAGACATAGTACTATTGATTAAAGTCTATTTTTTCTAAATCAGCTGCCTATTATGTTATGATTTTCCAGGATATAATTTGACGTGTTTCTCCTTTAGAAATGAGAAACTTCTATATTTCAAATAACACTAGTATTAAAAAAGAGTTTATATAAAAATAGTTTTAATTTTTTTAGGGATTAGACTAACTATATTATACAAAGTTAGGGGGCAAACTATTGATTTGGCAAAGAATAAACAAAAAAGAAAAAAAGTGCCTACGTAACAGCCGTTTTTCCTTTTCTAATCTCTAAACAGTTGTTTATAGAACTTTTTCCTTAGCTTCAATGATGTTATAGAAAAGAAGATGGTAATATTATTACAACTAATGTATGGAACAAGGGAAAATATTTTCCCTCGTTAGACAAAGTACGATATAACTAAGAATGTGAAAATTGTCAAAATCTGCCAAAATATACATTTTATTATCAGTATATGTTGGTAATCTGTAGTTATGTAAATCGTGTGTATTTTTTAGAATTTTCTTTTCTCCTGCTGTTATGATTATTATTAAACTCTTGAGTAGTGAACTTTCTTTTCTACCACATCCAATTATATTCAAAACCTGATTGAGCATTCGTGTGTGCTCCTAAAAGACGGAAAGATATGTTGCAGAGTTATAATTGTAAGCCCTTGTTGGACTCAGAGTAGAACTGAAGATCGGCATAGGAGTAATTCTTACTAATGTCCTTGTTTATTTCCTTCTCTTCTTACTCTCTTGTCACAGGTGATTTTAGATGTTCTTCCCTAAAACATTCTTCAAACTGTCAGGGTTTGAATATTTATTTTCTCTGGATTTTAATTAACATACCCAAAAACACACGATCTTCATCACCAGTATCTGCTCTATTAATAATGTATCCTTATTTAGCAAATTCAAACGTATTATACGAGCTAAAAGCACTACAGTGATCTCTCTCATTTGATATTTCGTCTATCAAAGCATACTTCTTGTTTAGATTTACACTCACAAAGATAAGACAATTTTCACATCTCTAGACATAACATATCAATATATCATTTTATATCCCTCAAACTTTGCACAAAAGAGGAGAGAGTAATACCAATTAGTTACTACTAAATAATGAAAAAATCCGCCATATTCATATACTATGATTTATGATAAAAAGTTACATGTATTACTTCACTTTCTCTTTTGCTCCCTTCCCTCTCCCTCTCATGGATTGCAACTTCCTTAAATGAATTGAATCATAAATACACCACATATGGGAAATGTAGAATAATTTGTATTTTTTATCATGATCCCTGTAGTACAGATTTTTCGTTATAGTCGAGGATATAATAAGCGATTTTAAAAGTGCAATAAGAGTAGTCTCAGTTCCATGGATCATGGAAGTACGTACATCTGTTCTTCTCCATGCATATTAAATACCAGAAGAGGGCCCTTGAATTAAATCAATGTATATGCGTAGTGGTACATTCAAGAGCCTGAGTGAGTGAAAGGAAGAGGGGAATCAGTAGGAATTATTATACAGATGAACAATGAGAATCTGTCCTACATAGTGGCGGTGCAGGGTACGACCATCATTCTAATGAAATCTTTTGTTATGGCAATGGAAGTTGAAGTATTAGGATTATAATTATTATCATTATTACTTTCATCTCATCCCCACCTAGTCCATTGGAATGAGCTGTAAAAATTAATAAGAATAGAAACAAAAGGGTTTAGTACATGCTTAGTGGCAGTAGTAGTAACAAAAAAGAACTTGATTTATTATTTTTTATTATTTTACATGTAGTTTTAGCATATTAATTGTGAGAATAGTGAATACCTCTATCATTAAACATTAAAGCAAGAAATAGCACAGCGTAGATGATGATGACTCAAACTACTCTTGCTATAACTTAAAAAAAAAGCTTGCTGGAAAAAAATAAATAGTAACTATCCATAGAGCGGAAACTAGGAGTTAGAGAATAGAGTACGGGTAAATTCCATGTAATCATAGGCATCATTGACTACATTTCCAGTTCTAGGATCTACGTAGAGCTTCATTTTCCTCATACAGTAATCCGCCATTTCTTTAGTAAGATTAGCGTAGAGTTCTTCCTTGGTGACATAATCCCTCTCTTGTTGTTGAGTGATGGCTCGGAAGGCATTCTCAATTTCCTCAGAGGATTGAACATTCTCAGTTTCTTTTGATATCATAAGGCCCATGTATTCTTGTAAAGATACGAAACCATCCCGATGCGGATCAACAACATCAAGGATAGCATCAAACTCTTCATCCGGCCCTCCTTCCTCAACCATAGGAAGGTCATAACCCAAGGCACGAAGGCAGGACTTGAATTCATTGTGATTGAGTCGGCCACTTTTGTCCTTGTCGAAGTGACGGAACATCATGGAGAATTCTTTAAGAGCATCTTCAGATACTCCAGATTGGTTTCGAGCTTGAATTTGTTGTTCCAGATTATGTCTAATCCGCATACCTAGTTGGTTCAACTGATCCCACTGTTGAGCAAGACCAACGGTGGAATGTTCAGTATAACGGTTATCCAAAATAAGATGTTCTTCTAAAATGGCTCCCAAATCCTCAATTTTCTTGAGATCTGTGTTACGGGAAGCAACTTCATGAGCCTTTAAGCCAATGGTGGCAAGTTGTTCTTCCAAGGTTCCAGATCCCTCCATCATTGAGGTTCTCGTATCGGTAAGCCAAGTATGGAAGGCATTAGCTAACAGAGCATACTCCTTCCTAAGCTTATCATTATCCTCCTGTCGCTGATATTCTCTTGCTAACTCAAGATCTCTTTCTTTAATTATTTTTTGAAGATTTTTCCAAGTATCTTGAAGAGCCGGCATAACAAACCAAGTATAAGGATTGGGTCCAACATTGAAACTTTGGATTTGTTCATCAAGTTGAGACAAAGCCTCAAAGTCAGCATTGGCAGAAGTCAATGACTCTTGGAATTGGTTATGAGCCTCCCTAAGTGACTTGATTTCTTCAATGGAATTGCAACGAACAGGATCCGTCATGTCCTCTTCAGCGTTCTCAAACCAGGAATTAAAAGAAGATGCCTTTTTAGCAAACATGAGATAGAGTTCTTCAATCTGTCTAAATTGTTCTTGAACTTCACGGAGTTTCATTCTACGGTTATTTGATTCTTCCAATAGATTTTTCCATCTACTACTTACTTCCTCATATTTCTTATTGATAGCATCAGACTTGTTGTGACCTGAAGACACGAGTTTGTTCTTTAAGGCAGTAATGTTTTCGATTCCCTCATTTTCAAATGCTTCAAGCCCAATATCAAAAGTCTCTTGTTTAGTAAGTAACGTTTGAACACTAGATAAGTCACGTCCGAACTCTTCAGAACGAACATAAGCTTCCTTATCAACAATCCAAGACTCTACTACATCAGCTCTCCACATAAATTGAAGATAAGCTGAGTTATCCAATAGATTTTGCTTCCTAACATTGGATAGATCTCCAAGGTTGTGCATTTTGTTACGCAGTTGTTCACACCGAGAAGCAATGGATTCAGCATGATGATTTTCTTTTTCAATCAATTTTTGACCATCAGCAGAAACTTCTTTACAGCTATCCAAGTGGACAGATAAATCCGTTTGGAAAGCATCATGCTTTTTCAATAAACCTTGTACTGCAGCCATGTTCTCACCTACAAAAAATATATAATTTTTATTGACATAAGACCAAACACAAAATTGTATTACCTAAATCGGGTACGGTAAGAAGTTGTTGCTTCTCAGATATCCATGCTTCTTCTTCTTCAATCTTAGCCAAGAAATTTTGATAAGTAATGGATTCATCTAATTTCCTTCCTCTGGTTGAAGCCATTTCCTTCAATTCCTCCCATAAATCATTCAACTGTCTCAAACGCTGTTTAATTTCTGTTTCTCCCATTTGAGAAACTCCAATCAAAGTTTCTCCAGCATCTTGAACAGACTTTATTGTAGGCTCATGACTAGCCAGCTCAGACTCAAACCGTTTGTGTTTCTTTTTCAAATTTTGCACTCCAATGAGGTCTCTTCCATAATCATCAGAAGAAACCAATAGTTTCTTCTCTTTAATCCAGGACTCTTCATCTGCAATATCTCTAAAGAATTGGTGAAGAGTGCTGGCTTCATTCAGAAGAGACTGTCTATGTGCAGCAAGGTCTAAGATGTGCTTATAGCGGTCATTAATAGATGATCTCTTATCTTGAATTTCCTTAGCTTCAAATTGACCACTTGAAATGAGTGAATCAGCTTGTTCATTCATATCCTTGATTCGATCCTCATGAGCGAGAATATCAGCTTCAACCAGTTGATGCTTCTTCATCAAATTCTGAACAGATGCCAGATCTTTTCCAGAGTCATCAGTATTAAGTAGGGACTCTACCTCACCAAGCCAGAAATCTAAATCTTTAACAGCAGCAATAAATGTTCGCTGGCGATTGGCCTCTTTTAATTTCATGGATTTTTCACACGTCTTTTGTGTGAGGATTTCCCATTGCTCAGAAATAGAACGAAGACGATTTTGAACAGCATCTTCAGAGCCAGCACACTTCCTTCGGTCAATCAAATTTTGACCCATGGAGAGCACTGACTGTATTCTATCAGAATTTGCTCCCAACTCAGCCTCGAATGCTTGATGTTTTTGATGCTTAGATTGGATATTCGCAGGATCCTTGTAATTTTCTTCCTCGGCTAATTGCAATTTTTCTAACATCCAATTTTCGATTTCGTCAGCATCTCTTGAAAATTGTTGCAAGGTTTGAGATTCACCTAATTTGGATCTCTTTTCAATCAATGCTTCCTTAAGTTCCTCCCAGCGAGATAATACTTCTTTCTTTTTGTCTCCAACGTCCCCTTTTGCATAGTGATCAGAAGCTATCAGTTGATCAGCATAAGTAGATAAGGATTCAATTTTTTCTTCTTGATTCCCAATAGCTTTGTCAAAATCTTCATGTTTTTTAATTAAAGCTTCTACATTATCTCCTTCGTTATCAACTTCATCAGATGCCAAAAACGTTTCTCGAGATTGCATCCAGTTCTCTGCTTGTTCACAATCTCTGTAGAACAATTGCAATTCCAAACATTCATCAAGCTGCATACGACGAGCAATCCAGGCCTTTTCCAAGTCTTCTCTAGCTGCACTCATGGACTCAAGTTTTTCTTGCACTTCAATAGAGGCATAGTTGCTACCATGCAATAATTGTTGTCCAAACAATTCAAATGCCTGGAAAGTTCCACTACGAGCGTCAATTTCTGTTCTATGCTCTTGATGACGTTCCAATAGAGCTTCAGCACCAGTAACATCACTAGCAAGCTCATCATTGGCAATTAGACTCTTCATTGAATTTATCCACGACATGAGATCTCTGTAGTCGGACAAAAACCTCTGTAAGTCGTAAGAGTCAAGAAGTTTATCCTTCCTCTTTCCAGCTTTAGCAATCAATTGTGTCCATTCTTCATAGATTTCCTTCTTCTTTTCTTGAATGACTTCGGCAGATTCGCTATGAGTAGTCATCAATTTAGTAGCACCTTCGTCTAATCGTCGAATTTTATCCCCCAAAGCAGCCAAATCTCTCTCAAGGCCCTCATGCTTTCTCTGCAATGCTTGAACTGATCTTAAGTCTTTTCCGAGATCATCAATACTGAGTGCTTCATCCTTTTCTTGGATCCAATCTTTGGTTTCTTCAACATCTCTATGGAAGCGCTGTACTTCGTGAGCTCTTTCAAAAGCTGCAACTCTTTCAGTGGTCACCTAAATTATTATTATTATTATTATTTTATTTTGAATAGATCAGCAATGTTCACATAAAGATTTAAGATTTAAAAAACTTACAGATTGGAGATCTGACCATTTCTTGTTTAAGTCTTCCAATTGAGCTTGGATCTTAATAGCAGCATCAGTTTGTCCTAGAGTCACTAATTGCATAGCAATTTCATTCATTTCAGCTAATCTAACCTCATTAGCCTTCAAATCTGATTGAAAGTCATCAAATTTCTTTTGCATAACCTCAACCTAGAGGAAAAGGGATTATATAAATATAAGTTATATAATAAAAGAATTAAACTCAAAAAACAACTTTTATACATATACTTGATAAATCAACAATAAGGTACTAAATAAATTATAAGTAGTTAATAATTTTGAGACTCACCTGTTCAAGATCGTCGCCCACATTTTGTATTTGAGCATGTTGTTCTTTGGTCTTTATCCAATTAGTCAATTCAGCGGCTTCTCGAACAAGTTGATAGGCTTTACAAGTTTCACTTAAGCGTTTTGCACGCTCACGTCCAAGATTCAGCAAATTACCGTAAAGCTTTTCAATTTGAGCTTGCCTTGAACTCACGGAACTATTATCAACAAGTTGTTGTTGAGATGCAGTTAGACCAGGATCAATTTTCTTGACATATGCGGCCGGAACAAATCCTTGTCGATCATTGACTTCGACCTTCCACCAATCTTTGTTGTTTGAGTTAAGTAAGGTTAATACATCACCCTTTTTCATTGACACCTCTCTTGGAGACTTTTCAGTATAGTCGTAGAGAGCCATGACGCATTCTTTACCAGTAATGTCCATAATAGGTGTTTCTTGTTGACGACAATTAGCTGCTTGTTCCTTTAGGTCTTGAATTGTATTGCCAAAAGCCTCCAAATCACTCATGAAAGCTTCATGACGTTTAAGCAATGCTTCAGAGCCATCTTCATCCCTCCCATATTCTTCATTACCAGCTAGTGGTTCTTTTTCTTTCATCCATGATTCAGCTTCATTTGCGTCGGCAAAATATTGATGAGCTTGAAGAGAATCTTCTAAATCTTGCTTGCGCTGTGCTGCTTTGTCTTTTAATTGATTCCAATGATCATGAAGAAGTCCCAGACGGGTCTTGATTTCATCTGATGCAAAATGACCTTCTTCGACCATTCTCTGTGCGGTCTGAGACACAGTATCAATTCTTGGTTCATGATTATTGATTTCAGCTTGCATTGCCTGGTGCTTCTTGATAAGATTCTGAACACCGATAAGGTCTCTTCCTCGATTAGTAGATGCAATGATAGGTTCTTTTTCCCTTATCCAGGCCTCTTCATCTTCAACATCTCTAAATAGTTGTTGGACTGCAATAGAATCCGTTAGTCTTTGTTTTTTATCTCCAAGAGGATTTTTAAGACTTTGATACCGTTGTAGAAGCTTTTCTTGCTTTACAACAATATTATCAGCATCAAAATGACCAGATTTGGCAAACTGATCGGAGGCAATACGAACTCCATCTACACGATCCTGATGAGAGGAAACATCAGCTTCCAAAAGGGCATGCTTCTTTTGAAGGTTTTGAACAGACGTAAGATCTTTACCATAATCTTCTGATCCAAGTTGTCCTTCCACTTCACTTAACCAAAGTTCTAAATCTTCAATACCTCTATTATATGTTTGTTGTTGAGATGCTTCTTCTAATTTAATGCTTTTTTTATTTGTGGAATTACATAGACCTTCCCAAAGATTAGTTACCTCTTCTAATTTAGCCTTAATTTGCGATGACATAACATGATCAGACTCAATTAATTTTTCACCTGTATTAATAAGATCTTCAAAACGAGATTTATTGGCATTTAATTCAACTTCAAAATTTTGGTGCTTTTGTACTTTGCCATTGAGGTTTGTAGGATCGAGATAAGAATCATCAGTGGCTACCTTAAGCTTTTCGTTTATCCAGCCTTTAGTTTCATCAGCATCTCTATCAAATTGCTGGAAACACAAAGAGTCATGAAGCATAGCTTTACGCTGAGCGGATTTCTCTAAAAGCAGTGCTCTTCTCTCCAGTAAAAGAGCCCTTTTTTGAGCCACCTCATCAGCAGCATAGTGTTGCCCTTTAATAAGTTTGGTGGCAAACTCATCAAGAGCTTTGATCTTTTCCTCTTGAGCTGCCAAAGATTTTTCGAAATCTTCATGCTTCTTAATCATAGCTTCAACAGAATCGAGGGAGTCTCCCAAATCCTTGTTAGTTAAAAAGGCCTCTTGCTTTCCCATCCACGTATCTGTTTGCTCGGTATCTCTATAGAACAATTGTAAATCCATACATTGCTCATAAAGAACACGTCTTTCCTCCCAGAGTTCGAGAAGTTTATTTTTTTCATTGGCAAGATTTATTAATTTTTCTTGAACTTCATCAGAGGCAGAATGTCCGCTATTTAAAAGCATCTGACCAGCTTCAGCAGTAGCCCTAAATGAGTCCTCTCGAACGTCAATTTCAGACTTGTGCTCAGCATGGCTTTCCAAAAGAGCTTCCGCACCATTAACGTCTTTGGCTAATTCATCTGCCTCAATTACAGCCTGCATGTCATTGATCCAGGACGTAAGATCCTTGTAGTCAGCAAGAAATCGATGAAGATGATAAGATTCATCCAACTTTTGTCTCCTGTCTTTTGCTTTATCCAACAACTGCTCCCAGTTTTTACTTATTTCTTGATGTTTTGCTTTGATTTGTTCTGCGTGCTCAGGATGTATCTGACAAAGACGATCAGCTTCCTGGCCCAACGTTAGGACTTTATCTTCGAGAGCAGCTAAGTCTCTTTCCACACCTTCATGTTTACGCTGAAGGGCTTGGACACTGGCCAGACCTTTTCCATAGTCATCAGATGATAAAACTGCATCTTTTTCTGTAATCCAGGCAATTGTTTCATCTGCATCTCTATTGAATCTTTGTATTTCATGGGCTCCAAAGAGTTTTTCTTTACGACCGTTAGCCAATTTCTTAAGTCTAGCCCATGCTGCTTGAACTTCTTCCTTCTTTTTAATAACAGTTTCTGATTCAGGGTGCTCATCACCCACTAATTTATCTGCAGTATCTCCTACTTCAGAAACTCTATATTCTTGAGATGCCATGTCCTTCTGAAATTCTTCAAATTTCCTCTGAAGTACCTCTACATGTTCAAGGTCATGTCCATATTCATCAGCAGTTACAAATGCTTCTTTGTCAGTAATCCAAAACATTACCTCATCACTTTGTCTCAAAAATTGAACTAACACGAGTGCTTGTTGAAGTCTCATACCCTTTTCTGCTAATTTGCTTAACAACAGATCCCATAGTCTATGTAGCTCATCTAACTTTTCCCGAATCTCCATACTTTGAAAATGATCTTGAGTGATCATTTCCATGCCAGCATTATCAAGAGTAACAATCGCATTGGAATGTGCTGCAACTTCAGCCTCAAATGCTTGATGTTTTTGAATTTTAGCTTGAAGATTAGTTGGGTCCTTATAGTTTTCATCAGAAGCTGCTTGTAACTTTTCATAAATCCATGATTCTAATTCTTCAGCATCTCTCCTAAAGTATTGAAATCGACGAGAATCTTCTAATTTCTCACGTTTGACACGGGCAGCATCTTTAAACTCAACATATCGTCGTAAAACTTGTTCACGGCGCTCTTGAATATCCTCCGCCGTTTCAAGGATCTTGACTTCCTTAACTGGAACAGGCTGCTCCATTTTTTTTGTATTATATTCACTTACTACCTTAGTTTATAAGCTATAAGAAAAGAAGGAAAAAGCTGTTATAGGCACAGAAAAGTATTTTTTTTTTTTTATATGAATAAACAATATACATTATATTTCAAAAATATGAATATGGAAGACATTGAGAAAAGATGGTGAATGGAATGATCCAAACATACTATCAAACTATCAATTGATAATAATCAACAACGACGGCTTTCCTACATTCAATTTTACGGATTCATAAATAGTAATAAATATTTACCACTAACGGCTTACATAAAAAATGGTTTTTTAAAAACCCCAATCTACTTAATGAAAACTATGATATATCTAATCATTGCACAATCATCATATACCAACGCCAAAAGCTAATTTAAAAGCTAATTCAATCATATTCTGAGGTGTTGAGTCATGGTAACATATAAAACATTCTTTGAGATTAGGATGAATAAAGAGTCTACCACAAACCCAATAATTGAGTGGATGTGAATAACTTTTCCCTATTTTATTGAGTGGAGTCCACTGAAATAAAATACCTTGTTCTTTAACAGCGACAAGAGGTCGATTAAGCCAGGGTGAAGGAGTAATCCTTCGACTTTCTGAGGTTTTTAACATTTCGCCGTTACGCAAGGCCATTTGAAAAGTTGAGTGGATTATCTGTGCAGAGGCTCTGATGTTTATAAGCAATTCTTTATGCAAATTTCCACTTGGTGTTGATAGAGGACTTAAAAATATACCTTCTCCGAAATCTAAATGTATAAAATGGAATACAGTGTTCTCCTTTGAGATACTTAATTGAGAAATCCTGTAGGTGATCATTTCTTCTTCCAACTCTTCATGCTCATCATTAGAATTATTCAAAGTTCTCTTGCTAGTTTCAGTAATACTCGACATGGAGCTTCCTTCTTCCAGCCCTCTGAAAGCAGTAGACTGTTCTTCGTCGTAATAATACTCATCAATCATATCTTTTTTGTCAGATGCTTCTGAGGAATTAGAGGAATATCCTTCAACACTAAGTGTCTTTTTTAAAACAACACCTTGCTTCTTTGAATCACTGTTGGATGCACTTAAGTCAAGTCCTACTTTTGAATTGTTAGTATTGTTATCATAAAGTTTATCAGTATTTATTATGTCGGGATTTGGTGGGAGTGAAAGCCATTTGTCACAAACTAATGGAATTCCCATTTCATGGAGGTGATCTAATGTATTGTCGGCATGATCAACATAAAAAGGATCAGGAGGAGAAAAAATCTTACGACTGCCACCATCAAGAGATTCCATTAAAGCAGCCAGGATTTGATGTCCTAGTCCAACAACCAACAAAACTAGTTTTCCATAAGCGGGATTATGAACTCGTTGCCAAGCTACAATTCGCTCGACTTTCTTATTCCGAGTTATGCTTAATAGGTTGTTGAACTTCAGCCAGAAGTATATGTCTGTTGCATCTTCACGGGAAAGATGTGATGCAAGGATGAAACCCTTGTGAAATAAAACAGAACCTAAAATATCAAATTCCCGAGGTTGGTCGTAGAATTCGTCAGTGAGATCTTGAAAATCTGCTGATTCAAATTGAGTGAGGGCGTCATCAATTTGAAATTTAACATCATTTGGCAGTACAAAATAATGAGTCAGAGGAAGAAATTCTTCAAAGCGAGGAGGTGCTAAAAATTCTCCCCAATAGGAATTAGTATTTTGAAGTATATCGTTAAAAAGAGCATTAAAAAGAAGATCAAGTTCAGTTTTCTTTGTCGTAAATGCTTCTCTTAAGTTACCAAAACGAAACCTTAAATGATTGATGATACTCCACATTAATGTTGGAGATTCGTCAACTGCAAGCTTGGAATCGGGAAAAACGAGCACAAAATAATCTTCTTCCGTTTCCTCGTACGTTGTGACATGAACTAAAAGTCCCCCATCAAAGAGTAATGAAGTCATGAGAGGTTTAGATCCACTCCCTGTCACTTGTGGACAAGCAGTTGCTAGTGTAGAAACAATTCCTCGAACTTTTAGAAGTTTTTTAGAGGTAGTTGCTGGATAATAATACAGTATATCAGAACCTTCTGGAGAAGTCTCAGTGATGCCTCTTTGGGTCAGAAACAATGCTGACAAAAAGGAAACCGTTTCCTTTTTGTTAAATTCTCTCTGAAAAGTTAATTTCACGGGTTTGTTCTTGTATTTTCTTAAAATACTGTCTATGTTATGAATGGTTACTCGTTGACCTTCTACCAAACGTATCCAGTCTCCTATCTTTATTTTTTCTTCTTCGGTGATTGGTCGTTTAAAGCCGTTTACAATGATATTGTCACCCTCAGCAATCTATAAATACCTCCTTCCTTAATTAACGTTGAAAACTTTATTTAATTAAGGAAATATGCAGAAAAAAAAATCCCATGGTATACTATTTATGATGAGTATGGCCATATTTAATTATTATTTTACAATAAATAGAAGCAAAATATGAGTTTGAAATAATTAAACAAAGAGTTTTAAAATTTCTTCTCGTAGAAAAACAAAATTCCCTTCATTAAAATGGATTTAGTAAATGTCATAGGCCATCATTTTGAAGCTCAATAAATTTTATGTCATTTTCAGTAAAAAAAAATCAATGACAATTATATAGTTAAAGCCATGAAACATTAAATAACACTCCTTTTTTTTACATATTTTATGTACATTTATAAATGTAATTTTTTTTTTTTGTTTGTTTTTTTCCATTAACATATGAGTCATCATGCTCCGTTCTACATAGTTGTATGACTCCATCTACAGAATTTCAATTTGCTATGATTAAAATGTATCATTCTATTTCTTGCATTAGAGAAAAAAAACCTTTGCATCATACAACTTTAGAATCAGAGATTTTGTATCATAAAAACATTTCTTTAAAACACACTTAAATGAAGAAACCCCTGGATTGAATTTGAGTTTGATTTCAAGAGACATTGGGACAAGTTAAGCAAAGAAGAAGGATTTAATAGTGAATAACAACCGTGACAAGTATTTGTAAATCAAGGAACACAGACTCCACGATGGACTCCGATGGGACTTGAAGGAGGGATTCGAATGTTTGGATGCCTCCCAGAGACTCTTCATCTTCTTCATCAGAGCTTTTGGTGAGGCTTTTCTTGAGGCTTGGCGAGGCTTGTTGATGGCGCTCTCTCTTCGACTCCCGACGTCGCACTAAGCGAGAGAGTTTCAGTCCCTTACTCCTCCGCTGCTTCTTTTCCTCCTTCTTCTCTTTGGGATCCAAGGAGAGGCAAGGCCAGGCCTGGGCTCCAGGGGCCTTCACAGGGGAGGAAATCCCTCCAATAAAGAGCACTTGCCCCGTCTCTCCGTCAATCTCCTTTTCCCAATCCGAGAGCTCCTCTTCCTCACTTGACATCCCTAGCAGTAGCTCGGCCTCCCCAACGGACAACGCCCCTTTGAGTCACAGGATCAATTTATTAATTCATTTCTTTGCATAGGAGCAATCCATTCACCATCACCCAATCAATTTACAAGACACGCACAATGCATGGAAATAACCAAAGACTAGTACTCTTACCTCTTTCATGGAAATACTCCTTTAATTCCAATTCAAATGAGGGACTCGGGACTCCACTCCTCCTCTCTTTGCTTCTGCTTCTACTTCTTAATAATAATATGGCGACTCGTCTCCTCCTCTTAATTCTCTTTACAGCTCAGATTCCTGCTCACTTTCTTCCCTTTTCTTTTTGGAATCCAGGCTGCCCAACTCACACCTCACACTCCCTTCCACTAAGCTAGCCCCAGAATACCACTTCCTTCTTCTCATTATTACACCAAAACAGTTGCACAACCTGCATCTTCCTATTTTCATACTCACAAATACGCTTTCTCCTCATGCAGTAACATTGAAGATAATTGAAGTAAATATGCTGGGCATATGTACTTGTAGTAGTATCTCCAGTCTGTATAATAATTAATAAAACAACTTCTAATCTCCCCCCTTTTTTGCTCTCCTCAAGAACTGCCATAAGCGTTAATAGTCCATAGACTCAGTCATAAGAATGAATGAGTAAGTTTTTTCCCCTCTCTAGGTGGATAATAATAACTAAGTTATTAATCTTAGTTTTTTTTCACATAATATATAATGTTATAATTAAATATGTACATAGTAAATACATAGATAATGGCAAGCTCAAGCATAAATATATTCTATTATTTACTTTATGACGTTTTAATAGATCTGATAATAATTGTTTTTGATCTCTTATAATCAGAATCATCATAATAGTATTTTTGAAATCAAGTTATGAAAGAAAAGTTATTTAAAATTATTTCATGAGTCATACTTGAATGAATTTTATTTGTAAATAATAATAGGAACATCATATGTTAGTATTGATAATTTCCTCAATCTTGATTATTTAAACTATTTATATAAAAATGTTATTTTGCTTACTCAGATATCATATGTAGTCAATTATTACATATGAAATAGTTATAAACATGATTTAAGTAACTTTTTATTAGATGAGAACGAGTAGCCGGAATATGAATCGACAAATGTATTAATATTTTAATTTTCAATTATTAAATTACTTTTAACAGTTTTAAGATCGAAAATTATTAATTATATTATATTTTAGATATCTATATATGTGGCCCGTTAACACTAAAACAAGTTATAATGATATTTCTCAAAATGGGGTGTCGAATAAATTTGTATTCTTTAACGGACTATCGTCAGTTCATAACTACAAATTATTCTTATTAACCCTTTGGAGGCACCGCAAATTGTACTTAAGTAGCCATAGTTGATCGTCAAAATAAAAGAATCAAAAATTGATAGACTTTATTTGAAAGGTGCCATATTGGGACCAATATAAGTATCTTGAATCGAATATGCAATCTATAGCTAAAATTCTTGAGTATCTTAACTCATCCCACAGATTTGAATACAAACCCTATAATTATTTACTCAAATAGTCAATGAAATATTGGCCTGTATGTATATATGATTTATGAAGTAATAAAATAAATTGGGAAATATCTTCTTTACTTGTTTTTAAGTTGACGCACTACATGTATTAATATTATTTATTATTAACGATTAAAGAGTTTAGATTTGACGTCACATAAATTTATATATGACGTCATAAATAAATAACAACAAGATTTTATTCCGAAAAACGATGTGAGGATAACATCCAGGACACACACATATTATTATTTGGATTCCAAGAGAGGTACTAATAGTTATACTAATACTTATTAATAATAGATCCCTTCACTTTAAAATCCCTATTAAATTTTAATTATTAGAGAAGCAGTCTCATATGTATTAGAACTTACCCACTGTTTTGAATCAAACTTTGAAGGATACATAATGATAATAAATTGTAAATAATCAAGTATAAATTTTTTCCAATGTTTTAAAAGGATTTTTCTTAGTCCAAAAAGGTACAGTTGTATTTAATGTCTTTAACTTTAACTTAATTAATTGAATTGCATTCGAGTAAATGACCACGTGGGTCGTGTCCATAAACTATTTGTTACTCGTAGTATTTAATTGGCGAGGGAAAATTAATTTTTCCTCGCAATTTAAATACTACGAGTAACAACAATTTTTTATAACTTCGTTAATGACACTGATTCAATATCTATTGACTCATAAATTATATTTCCTTTTGCTTAAATAATCAATATACTTTGTCATGATGATTAAGGGATTTTTAATGAAGCTTTTATATTCCCAAATGAATTGATGACTTGATTTATTTTTGTTCTGATTTGTGATAATATAGCCTTTAATATCTTATTAATTTATTGATTATATTTCAGAGAATACAAATATTAATTAGTATGCCACAGGGCAGACGAAAAATACCTTTTAGCGGTAAAGCTAAGAAGGCTCAAATGCAACTAAAAAAAGATGGTCAAAATCAACAAAGAAGTAGATCTCCTTCCTCAACACCCAAAACTGAGGTATCTAAAGTCGTTTCAGACGCTGCAAAAGATATAACGTCGGATATTACCAAGGGAGTAAAACTTGGAGGTAGTGGAGGTGGTCGATCTAGATATGAGCTACGTTTTCAAACAGAAACCCCAGAAGAAAGAGATGCGACAAAGAAAAAAGCTAGTGAAAGTCTTCCGAGTAAAGCCAAGAGTCGTGAAACGCCTACTGAAGCCATGTATCCTCGTGAAGGTATTGATTTTCCGACTAGGCCTGAATGGAACGAATCTATGTCAAAACACGTGCTAGATCTAAACGAGGAAAAATATTTTCAATCCTATGAAGATGCGATTTTTAATAAATGGAAATCATCACTAAGTTATTTTGAACTTAATTTGGAAACATGGAGACAATTATGGAGAGTTATTGAAATGTCAGATGTTCTATTACTTGTAGTTGATGTTCGTTACACTCCTGCCATGATACCTCCATCTCTTTTTCGCGTAGTTCGAGAAAATAGAAAAGACTTGATCGTTGTTCTGAACAAGGTTGACTTGATACCTCCGCCATTGGTTATAGCCTGGAGAGAATATATTTTGCAACATTATCCCGGTATCTTTGTCACTCTATTTACTTCTTGTCCAAGCTACAACTTGGCTAAGTCGGATGCTTTATCTCTTTATTCAAAATATGGACTTCAATCTCGTAGATTGAGAGGAAATATATCCATGGCTGCAGAAGGTGCTAAAGGGGTTTTTGAAGTGTGTAAAAGAATAGTTAAGGGCTCAAAAGTTAATTTAGATTCATGGGAAGAAAAAATATCTGAAGCATTAAATGAAAGGAATGGCACAACATATTCTTCTGATGAGGATATCAATGTTCCTAGTCAAAGTACTGAAGGCAGATTTATAGATGGAATATTGACTATTGGAATGATTGGACAGCCCAATGCTGGAAAATCGTCTTTAATTAATTCTTTATTAGGTAAAAAGGCTGTTTCTGTTTCAAGAACACCGGGTCATACAAAACACTTTCAAACAATGTTTATCTCTGATTCGGTAAAGCTCTGTGATTGCCCAGGCCTCGTATTTCCTTCCTTAGTTCCAAAGTCCCTTCAGGTAAGCAGCGATGTTTACATATGTCATAAGACTGAGGATATCTTATTAATTTGAATTTCTTTTAGATTATAATGGGAAGTTTTCCTATAGCACAGGTCAAAGATCCCTATGGAGCTATTAGATACATTGCAGAAAGAGTCGACCTTCCCTCAGTTTTAAAAATATCTCATACCGATAAAAGGAACGTCTATTGGACTCCAATTGAAATATGCGAGGCATGGGCCAATAAACGATGTTATAGAACAGCTAAGTCAAATCGTCCTGATATTTATAGATCTGCTAATCATATACTCCGTATGACATTGGAAGGCAAAATTCCCCTTTGGTTGATTCCTCCTGGGTAAGTTCGGGAGACTTTAATTAATAATATTCATCACTCATGAACATTTTTAGGTATAATGTTGAAACTTGGAACAAAAATGACGCGTCCTTACATGAAGTTTTTTATTTACTTGGACTCTCAAGTATTGAGGAAGGAGAAGAAAAATTAGCTAAGGATTATTCCTCTGATGAAAGTACGAATGATGAATCTGAAAGTAATGAAGACTCCGAAAGTGAAGGAAAAAATACACTCCCAAAGACATCCAATAAATTTATGGCTTTAATGTTATCTGATAACGATGAAGCTGATTGAGATTCTTTGATTCAATCTTCTTAAAATATATCAATTATTCATTGGATACATATACATACATTAAAAACATCCATTCATTAAGATCGATGCAATTGTTTCCATGATTCCTTTGCGCAGTTAATTATTTTACGACGGAATACGGAAAAATTCACATTATATGTGAAGTTTAACTGAAATGTAAATATTTATCATAATAAGTTACAAATAAATTTATGAGTTTATTATAATAAGTTACAAATAAATTTATATAAAAAAAAACTCGATTGAGCTCATTATTTGTAGTCATTTAATGACGTAATATATTGTAGGTTTTATCATCTGCAGAATAAAATGCAAGCTGAATTTGACCTATTTTAAATAAATTAAGTTCTTATAATGGTGGTACGTTGTTTTGATGCTCACTAACTACGGCTTGCAATTAAAAATTCTACTCGTATTTGAGTTTCTTCGGTAAAACATATATAATACACCAGCACTTTACTATAACATATGTATTCATATTTTTTTAAATCCAATAAATTTTCCTCTGTACTCTGAATCCCAATGTACAATAGATGGGTACAGGGGCGTAGATAGGCTCTTTATACTTAGAGGCAGCCATTCTGTAAATAAATATAATTTTATAAATTAAGTCTAAGAGAAACTATTTGGCATTGTAGAAACTCTGGAGGGAGAGACATGCATGCCTCCGTTCCTGGTGCCAACTGTATCCATGGATGATAGTGTCACGAAATAATATTAAAAGGAAATACATTTTTATTAATTTATTATTATTGTCATTGAAGGTAAAAAAAAATGCCTTTCAGGAAATACGTAATATAATACTTATTAATTAATAATTTTGTCAAAAAATAAGGATTACTTCATTTCATTGTCGAGCATTTGATGGAATTTTAGTTATTGAATGATTCTCACCAGAAAAATTGTATTTAAAAAAAATTTAAAACACATCTATTTTTTTTCAATCAGCGTGTACATGTTGCAATTTGTACATAACATAACTCTACTGAGATATTGTCTTAAAACTGGATTAATATTATTAATAAACTTTTTAGACGGAATATATATATAAATTTAAACCGAATAGCTATTCAACCCTAGCTTTAATCATCCAAGCTATAGTGGAAAAGTTTAGTGATCCCTGTGTCTCTCTCAAGGGTTTATCAAAAATAATGCATATGTATAAGTAATGAGTCTTATTTCTGATTAAATTTGTTTTTTTTTAAAGATTAAATGGGCTGAATTATGAGGGGAAAGTAGATCAATATGTACTATGAGTCCTACCTTGATTTTTGAGCCTTTTCGTGATATTCATATAAATAATTAAACACACCGTCATCTGTTTTAACTCTCACATTATTTAACTTTTTTAAATGGTTCCACTTAGCATAGGTTTCAGGTAAAACAAGAATTGAGCACATCTTCACTCTTAAACTAATATACGTACATACCTACATATGTTTTGTTTTCATGGGTATTATTAAATAGATGGAAACGAAAGCAGCTGTTGAATTTGCTTTCTAATTTCCATCACTCAATTTTTCGGTTTCATTCTTCTTCACTAGAATCATGGATCAAGTTTATTAATAAGAAATAATTATTTGTACCTTTTTATGCATTTAGGTTTTTCTAAAAAAAAGCCATCATGCAGACTAATCAAATAAGGATTACATTAAATTGTTGTAATTAATGACACTGCACAGAAAATATAATTTATGACCTGAAATTTGCCTATCAAAAAGAAGCAAATTTTTACGCCGATTCATATTCTAAGTAGAATATTTTTTTCTACTTTTTTACAATTTATTGGTATAGTTGCTTTTTTAAATATTTGAAAATAATGCAGTATGTGCTACATATACTAAATGGCCACATTTTGACAAACAAATATACTTTTAAAATTCTAAACTAGTTTTATGGCCAATAAAGAATTCAATGAGGCACTTCTATCCATTTTTTTGTGGGTGTCTTGTTTGTCATCAATACTATTCAAATTATAGATTAAAACACATGATTTAATTTTCTCTATTTGGTCAATTTTATTTTAAAATGTAGCATAGCTTTTATTGAGCTATAAAAGAAAGTCGTCATGACTTTGTTGTACAGTCTTTCAAATGTTCCATGGTCGTTGATTTTACAATGATTAAAGAGAAAACACATGATATCATGATCAAGAATAAAAAACTACAATTTGAACTTCTGGAACGTATAAAAGGTTTTACAACTTTTTGGGTCCTTAGCATCTAGATTCTAGAAACCATAAACAAGCAGATTGTTCTAAAATTTTTTTTTTTTTTTTGTATATTGTGTATATAAATATAGAAAATAGAAACTCAGTAAAAGCCTTTTCCAATAATCGTATTAATTATATGTAGTCCTACATGGAATATAATATATTGGTTATAATCAAATAGTATAAAAATATTATATAATTGAAGTCTAGGTTGCATTGATGTAGTTTAGACTCAATTAGAGATTACCATTAATCAGTTATATATCAATAATTTAATTAATCCGACTAGAATGATATTTACATATCTACTAGTAGTGAGGAAAATACATATACTTTGATAATTAATTAATTATTTTTTACATTTATTAAATGTACAAATGAAATCCATAACCTCAGCCAATTATTTTTCCTCAACTTTATATTAATCCAAAAAAACAAAAATTCGAACTAAATTTATATTTTGATTAAAATATAACTTTTTGAAAAATACCTACTAATTATACACAATAAATCAATAGCTGATTTTAGGTGGTTACTGCAAACAAATATTCGGAACCCATGTCCTTAAGAATTATGTAGATCAATAAAATCGATGAATCATCTTTCATAGAATTGACCCACATATTCTGAAACCTGCACTGAATGTATTAACCTATTTTAAGTTCCTTTGATTACTTAATTAGTCTACAAATATTTAAGAACATCAAGTCTAACTATAGATGTGAAGCAATGCCACCTTTAAACTAGCAAATTAAAAATTGTATTTTCTATCGACTGAAAAAGGTATTCCACATAAATCAAAAATTAGGTGTAAAACTTTCCCTTCATTTATATGATGTGTTTACACGTTCATAATTAACCCCAAGCATTTATTTCTATAATACTAAAACATAACCTTAGGAATACTAAGTCTTAGAATAATTTAAAAATACTCTGTTTAAGTTGATGTCCTTATTTTATTAGAAACTGACGACAAAAAATTGTCATTCATATATTTTCTAAGCTCCTGTATGATTAGCGCAGGTGTAGAACAAGAGCTCCCTTCAATCATTACATTTATATCCAACACTATAAATTATAATTTATGCACCAATATGTAACGGTTATTATAATAAAAATTCAAGTTCCATAACAATCAACATTGCGTTAAATCAATAAGTTCAAAAAGTAGGGATCATTTCTTCTTTAAATATTAACAATTCTTCAAAGTTGTTGATGATTATCATAAGATGAATTTATCTGGAAAACATATAAAGGTATTCAAATCATCGTTGAAGTGGCTGTAAGTAATATTTGAAACGTTCAGTTTAACCCAAATATTCATGTTCTTTATCAATATCTATTTTAGAATATATAGGCTTTTGAATATTTTGTACCTGATATCATAGTTTGAAAGAAGGGAATAAAATTTTAAATTATGATTTTTCAGCACTGAGTAAAAAATTTCAAACGTGATTGCTGAATGGCAGATAAACACCAAAAAAATGCCTCCTACAGCTATGAAAGTAGATATTAATAAGGTACATTGTTGAAATGTATTAATAAGGACATTAGAAATGAACACTGTTGTTCCTTTATGCAGAGGATGAAGAGCGAAATATCATTTATGACAGCAAATAATCTGCTGATAATTATATAAAAATTTACACTCAATTACAGAATGAACCTCTTTTAGAAGTAATTATATATATACATATATTATTTATTTTACATCATGAAATTCACAACCATATTGATATAAAATGTCCCTGAGACTTTCCCTAGAAAGCATAGAGGAATGCCAATCAAGCAAACCATTTTTTCCTTTTCTTCTCAAATTCCACTGTAAAAGCTCTCCGCCTGTTACGATGTCCTCATTTTATCCTCAATTTTTCAGACATGAGAATTTGCTAAAGAAGTATCTAAACATCTCTGGGTATCCAAACTTTGGAAAAATTTAAGGCTTTTGAGTAAATTCTCAGAGTTTGACTCAGAGATTTCCACACTATGAGTCTTTGATGAACCCAGAACTCAGAAATATTTAAAACTCTGAACCATTTCCATAACCCTCTGACTCATTTTATATTTATAAGGATGGGAAAGTCAGCTTTCTTTTATGTATCCTCCTTCTGCCTCCTTTAAGAAGAGAGACCCCTGGAAGAAAAGCGTCAAAGCTCAGAAGGAGGGGTCCTCTTCTTCTGTTATGGTTGCCTTGCAGTAACTATTCATTCAAGATTCTTTTCTCACAAAGAATGTTGGAATATTCTGAGAAATTTATAAAGAATCTGGGTCAAAAAGTTGTTTTTTTACTTATTCCAAGAGAAAGTCACCTCTGCACACACGGATATAAATATATTAAATGGGTGAATGTCTTATATGATAACAACCCAAGAAAGATCATATTTGTGCTATCTTAGAAGCCATACTCCCTCAACTTGGGAGTTCAGATTCATGTCATGAATCTATCCTACATCACATGGGAGACACAAAGTTATAGTAGCTATGACTGCTGGCTGTTGTTGGACTTTGGAGAACCTTTGCAAAATATTAACTAAACACTTTTATGCGAATCCAATAATATGAGGCTCAAGACTAATAAAATATACCAATTTCATTTTTTTTAATGCTAGAAATGCACTGCTCTAAGCCGAGAAATGCTTTAAAAAAATACATACATACAAAGAAAAATGCAGTTGTGTCTAGTAAGTTAATGCTAATACAGTAGTAACCAAAGAAGAAACACACCTAACGCGTCCGCGAAAAACTCTCCCCCCCCTTCGTCTTCCTCAGAAAATAGAGAAAGGGAGAAGAAGAAGAACTTGCACTTGAACTTCACAGAAGCCATTTTCGCGGGGCACTCAACAGAACATCGAAACAAAAGCAGAGGTAAATACTTTAATGTAGAAAACCTCTGCTAGATGTCTCTTTCTCTTGTAGTCGTCGCTGCTATTCAGATTACTATAAGAAAAAGTACTTATCTTTAGAACTCGCTTTAATTTTTCTTCTATTTATAAACACATGGCGTTTATTTTTAATGAATGAATAAAAGCTCTGTCAAATCAAAGATAAAGATTTAAATTTTTTTTAAGTAAGCTCTGACTTTATTTATATATAGTTGTATTTGTGTATGATTTCAAGGCGACCTCTATAGTGTGATAACAAAAGCTTTTATTTCAATTATAACATTTGAAAACATTTTATTACAGAATTCAAAAATAATTGTTATTAAATATTGATGGAATAACTTAGGATCATTGAGTCAATCCTTTTGAAATTATTTGTTAGTGGAAATTTGTTTATAAATAGTAACATTCCTATTGTAATCAAAACACGCAATTTTAAATTTTTAAACAAAAAATTAAATTTAGATCCCCATAGACTTATTTTATTTTACAAAAATATGTATGTACATATTTATATCATACATTGTGAAACCACAAAGAGACTATTAATAATTTTAGAATGAAACAGATGAACTGGATTATATTTATTTATATATATATATTTTTTGGTTAATCAGTTTTTATATAGTTAATTTATTATAAGCGTTTTATCTTGTGAAAATTCTTGGAAAACAATCCTTAAAATGATTACCACAGGGAACGAGTAAATCTAATTATATTCAATTAAAAAAACCCATCAATTTTGAGATATTTACATAAATGTAATAGTCTGATATAATATTTTCCTTCCATTGTCAACACAACCTTTTCCGCATTATAACTATCTTATTAAATCTCAACTCTTTATTTTACAGAATAATAGCAAATTAAAATGTATTTTTTTCCTTAGTCCACAATTTTATATTTATAAAAATATTGGTCAGATAACTGAATTATGATTTTAATATAAATATTATATACCTACCCAAAAATAAATGTTAAAATATTTTGATCAAAATGCTTTGAGTCCACAAAATTATTTTTTATGCTTCAGTAGATCACAAAAGAATAATTCCACATCACTACAGCCATTGTAATTTAAATTTTTAGATCATTTTGGTTATTGGTATGTGGTACATAATATTCTCATTTATGGAAGTAAAAAATAACAAAATACTTGATCGTTGATATTGAAAATATACCTAAATATATATTGTATAATACAAATACCAATGGAATCTTTTTATCTGTCTCCTTGACATAGATCATTATCAATTGTAATCAATGATTATAAATATAAAAATTTATGACAAATGGCGCGATTTTTTATACTTCATTTGTCCTAGAATATATTTTTAATTATCATAGATGAAAATGTATATTTATGGATTCTATGTACTCCCGTATAAAGAAAAGATTTAGCATAGAGATTTATTTGTATATAAAACGTTGTTCGTATTAGACTACAAATGTGGTTCATCAAAATAAAAACAATTTTGAACAAAAATCAAGAAATGAGAAAATTCCGATTTATTTTTTTACTTTATACATACATACACCCCAAAATTTAGTAGATATATTTGAGTGAGTACATAATTTGGGGGATAAGTTAAGATGCCCAATAATTTTAACTATAGTTTAGAACGGTAATTTTATTTAAGATACTAATATTCGCATCAATCCTATGGGTTCTTTCAAATAAAATCTATACACTTCTTATTATTTTATTGTGTTTATCAATTTTGTCTACTTTGTAAAACATTCAAACACTTAATAAGAAAAAATTGTTGATAAAAATTGAAGAAGAAACGTCGAAGAATACAGGTGTAGTGTGCACTCTCAATTTTGTGAAAAATGATTCTAACTTGCATTTGTGTTGACGGGTAACATATGTATTTTGTCGATTTAATACTATGTACATATAATATGTAAGTCTTTTTTTTTCTTCTTATTCTGTGGTAGACGATGAGGGCTGAAACATCTATATGCATTACTTTCAGACAATTCCATCTACGACGCACCATGTTCCATTCATATTATATACGAATAAATATAATATCATCTAAATAAACGTTCTGAAAAATAACATTACATGATCTTGCCTACCTTGATTTTAAACTTATAAAACTCTGGATAAGAGGATCTTGATGTAGTGATCCTCGTCATATCTGGCATAAAATAAATGTACCATATGGCTGCTACAAAAAAGGATTCTAGCGTGCAGGCCGGAAGCACATGTCTGAGTAAAATGTGTATGTACGACAAAATGAATTGATCTATTTTGTACAAATACGGCACCGGAAATATTCGTATTTTGCTATAAAATAAATATAGCTCTATCCTTTGATTTTTAACAAGTGAAGCCATGAGTTTATTTAAAGTAGTTATTCGATTGATTTTTTGTAGTAAAACCCCATGAATTAACTATGTAAACAACAAATAAAATTGAATTCATACATAATTTTGTAGTGTAAAAGTAATATTAATTTTAACCATATTTTCCGTTTTGCAATTATCCATTTTTGCGTGATATGTTTTGATAATACAAGAGAGGTTATGTAATGAATTATTCATCAATCATTTTTAATTAGGTCATCGGCAGCTACATACAAATTAGCAAAATAGCTATTAACATATTATACTCCAAATATATGTTTTTCTCCTATTGAGAAAGAGTCAAGACAAGAAAAAAATATATATTCATTCATGATTAAGAAAACTCGAGTTATTTAATCCTTACACAATTGAACGCTGTCTATAACTACAGAAAAATGCCGTTTTCCCTGTTAAAATTTAATAAAGTATGCAAGAGAAGTTAGGTAAAAAATAATATTGGCATATTTTCTTATTGTAACCTATAAAAAATGCTGGCCTTGTGTTTCAAGAAATGAATGATGCATATTTTCTTTAGTAAACTAATGTCAATTTTGGCTTCTTTTTAAATTAGACATATTTAAAGAAATGAAGAGACTCGTTTTAAATACAGCATGACCGACCATATTGAGAATATATAGAAGCACAAAATGGTACATTTTTTGTATCATTGTCACAAGGAATGTCAAGGGTATCTAGTTCAAATTAAATGACCTTGTATTTGTGTGTATATTTGAAGAGACAAGCAAGGTTGACAAGAAATCATGGAGTTTATCACTTATAGTGTGTATATCAATAGATTTTTTGCAAATAAAAATACATAAAATATCCTATTTGTGTTTAGCAGTAGATCTGTAGGTACATGTGTGGCAAAAATAAAACAAGAGGGAGAAAGAGAGAAAAAAACACCCGTTGTAACTGTAAATTAAAAACTGCTTTAAATCATCAAGGCATGGGGTAACCATTCAAAGAAAAAATATATTTTAATATAGTCAAATAACTAATCAGTTATCATGAATGACATTCTTCGTTTGTGATGTACATTGTTTTATGTTTTTTGTGCTTTTAAAAATGATTAAGCAAAATTTTTGAGCTTAGAAAATCATTATGTTCTTTATTCTTTTTCAACTTTAGTGCAGAGGGATCAAATGATGAAGACTCGAAGGTGTCAATTCAAATCTCAACAGTGTACCCTCATTCTTTTAGATATCAAATAATAGTCAGGAAATCATCGACCCCACAACATAAATACAGCAAACTATTTATTCACTATACATACTACAGCGACTATAAAACATCGTAGTACTACAACAATGCTTTTTTTCGGCCGGTATAGAATTATTTAATCGTCCTGGCATGACTCTAGTGTATTTACGAGCGCCATTTTTTCTGTCAATATATTTTTTTTCGCGCGTTCTTTATCCGGCCATAGTTGTTAGGGGCAGAAGGCAGAAGAAAGTTTGGCTTGGATCCTTTAAACCCCCTTTTTATGATGATGTTCAAGGTATACAAAGGATATAAATTTGAAATTAGCGACCTCTATAAGTGTAGTCTAATGATATAATATGTAAGTTTTGGATATTTTATGGACACAATGTGTATGATTTAATTTTGATATTGAGTGTAATACAAAGTTAAAATACTAGGCTGTGTGGCTAAATAATGATCTATATACGTTAGAGGGCGCTTTTGTAAAAAGTTCTTTGCGCTTTAAATAGTAGAATGGCTACGAGGCAGGCGTGTTTGGGAATAAAAAAGAAAAAGAAAACGACGTGACGCGTCACGTTGTACTACGAAATGGGGCGGGAAATTCTATCAGGGAAGGAGAGGAAAGAAAGAAAGGAGAAAAGAAGAAGAAGAAAAAAAAAACAAAAAGGAAAAAAAAAGCGTCGCCGCCATCATCTTATTCTATATGAGCTCAGTAGTTGTTTCTCTGGCTGGTTCCATAAGGGGCATTCTTTTTTTCCTCTTCCTCTTATTTTTTTCTTCCTTCTTCAGTGACCAAAGGAATTTTCCCCAAGTTTTTTTGTATAATAAGTCGAGGATGGACTGTTTTCAAAAGATTGAGAAAATCGGAGAAGGGACTTATGGTGTTGTCTATAAAGCGAAAGATAAAGTGACGAATCAGTTCGTGGCTTTGAAGAAGATCCGCCTGGAAACGTGAGTTCTCATCCTCAAATCTCAGCCTGTTGTTGTTCTTTCCTCGCTCCGTCTCTTGAGCGCCCCTCTTTTCCTTCTCTCCTTCTCTTGAATCTGGATTCCTTCTCCTTCCGAGGTGTGTGAGAATGGATCGACTCTTTTTATTTACTGATTATTCCCGACCCCTAGTAGTGAGGACATTGCCGCAGCTGCTCTGATCCAAGGGGAAGAGACTCTGCTGGAATGGGTAACTTCCCCTGGACGTGTGCTAGTGACCCAATGCAGCTATCGGTCATCCCCTTCCGCCCATTTTTTCATGGGTAGGACATTTTTTTTTGTTCCTCCACCCCGTAGCAAATAATAATACATTTTTGCCCATCCTTTTTTGGCGCTCGCTCGCACACACAGATTTTCATGAATGTTAATTTCTGTGAAAAGTCTTTCCTACAGAAATAATAATAATAAGAAATAAGTAATAATAAAAAACTACAAAACTTCTTCCCCCCTCCCGTTGTACAGCGCGTCTCCAAGCGCGTGTTCCCCCCCTCCCTAGAAAACTTTTTTTCCTTCCTTCTTCTGGATCCTCCGATCTAGGAACTTACACTGTGGTATGTTCGAACACTTTTGTATCACAGTGAGAGTTACCTTGTTCGAAGGAGAATCAAATCTCTCAACTTCTTCGCTCTTTCGTCATCATCATCATCAATCATAATATAGGTCTATCAATCATGAAATCACTCTGCATTTGAGGCTCAGGGACTTCGTGCCTGTGATGTGTGGTTGTTACTCTTTTGCAAATACGTTCTCAATCCAATATGTTGTGTGTATTTAAAACAATTCTATTTTTTTGGGAAGTTTCATATCACAGTACGAGTTACCTACGCCTTGTGTTAGTATCCATCACAGTATTTCTATTAACAACTCTTACTTCTTAACTACTTACTTATTAGCTATTACAATAACATTCATTATTATTATTATTATTATTTCAATTGCTTACTATTATTAAAATGTATTTCTAATAAAAAAATGATATGAAAATATATTTTATTATATTAAGATGAATCATTTCCTGTTATTTTTCTTTCTATCCATATTGGGGGAGAGGAAGAGGGAGGGGGGGGGGGTCGAAGAAGAAATTTTATATATGTAAAATGAGTCATTATAATACATACAACTTTAAATTGCGCATGCGCAGTTCCCCTCTGCTCGAGCGTCATTCTCCTGTAGCTGAAGGGGAGGGAGAAAAAGGGAAAGCCGAGCTGTTCTTGTTTTCCCCTACATGCAAACACAATATCGATCTCTTTATTACGACGTTTTTTATTAAATAAACGACGCTCTCCCCTGCGTCATACGCATTATATGTGGATGCGAGTATGTTTAACATTACGTCCGTTAGATGTCCATAGTGTAAAACATACAATTTTTATGGTCTCACTGGTGAGAGAGGATAAAGAGAGCTGCGGCTTTCTCTTTTATATATAAGAACGATTTATCTCTCTCCGTTATATGAAGAGAGAGAGAGAGAGGGGAACTTACTCCTTTGAGAAGGCGTCTTCTATTGAGGAAGCTTTCTGGACCCTTTCATAATTTCTTTTCTTGGTGGCTCTCTCTTTCTCTCCGTTGCTTCTTCTTCTCTCATAGTACTTTAGTGACAGCGGACGATACGACGATGATGGCGGGCTCTCTTTTTCTCTTGTAATCCCGGCGATCCCATGTTACTTGTAATAAGATTTTCAAAGGGACATAATGTTTTGTCTTACAGACGAGAAAAAGGGATTTTTTTGAAAAAGAGATATAGTATTACATAGTCGCTCATTGCGACGACTACAAAAAAATACCAGCAATAAAAAAAGAAAAAAAAACAACTCAAGTTATGCTTTAAAAACTCTTTGGTGCTTTCATTCATTCATTGTATGTATATTTATCCTCATCACTAACAGTTTCTTTGTTATACCTACAACAAGAGCAAACAATCAACCCTTGTAATGGCTTTCGTTACTACAACGGATTTAAGATAAGTACAAATAGTATGCATGTTAGTTGTTAGTCTTCTTATGTAATTATTTTTATCTTTCAATACGATATACACACATCTATATGTACATACACACATACCTACATTCACGAGCTAATATATTATTGCTCAACAAGTATACGATATTATTAAAGATATTTTTATCGATTTTCCCCTTGTTCGCAAACACAATGGTGTCTGTGTCTGACTGTCTTCCCTTCTTTTCTTTTACCTTATTCTTCCCTCCCCTTTCCACACTCACGCACTTTGTGAAAGAAGAATAAGAGGATGATGACTCATAGCCACATCATTATCATCAACAATACAATCTTAATAATAAGAAAGCATAGGTAGATGTCTCCATTCTCAATGATGATGAACACTCAACCTCTTTTTATTTGTATTACACAGTCAGGCACAGTGATTGCTGGTGACACTACTTAATATAAGTTCCAAATTGAATCCCTCCCATTCAAAAAATGTGCATATGGATGTGTGTCAGTTGAAAAGCAATCAAATAATAAAGATTTTTTTTTGCATGCATAGATCCGTGAGTGATTGATTTCCTAGGGGTGTGCATTCTTTTCTTGTACTTGCACTATATATATCTCTCTTTCTCTCGTTCTGTGAGATTCCCCCGCTGGCTTCACGGGGTGATTTACGAAATCCTTGTTGCAAACTTTGTAGCACCACGTGATTCAGCTTGGGCGTCCATGTTTAATAACAACATTTACCACCATCATTACGGTCATCGTCGTGAATGCAGTATAAGGATATGAAGAAATCTTCTTCCCCCTCCTCTTCCCTAATCAATCAAATAGAAAGGAAAGCTGTTTAGTATTTCAGCAAACCAGAAGGAAATCGTCTTTCGTGCCTCTTTCCTTCATAACTCACACCCCATGAATCATAAGTAAGCACTACCTTAAACCCATTCTGTTAATCACGTAAGTAAGCCATCCATATCAAGAGAAGGAAAAGATTTGGCAAAGAGGATGTAGTTCATCTGTCCATGAATTTACTTTATTTGTGCTTTGAGCTACTTATTTATATGTTTATACAGTAATATCCCAAATAATCCAAGTGTTTGGTTCCGCGGACACAAGACGTGGGTCATCCCTTTGCAAACTCGCATATATTCTTTTTGTATCTAAATGCTGCATTTTTATTATTAACAAGGTCCTAAAAAGAAAAGTTGTAGCCATGCGAAACTTGGACTATACGGGGTATTGTTCTATCACCTTACTTTTAAGTGCATCTTTGAGAAACTTTCCATTTAGTACATTTTAATTCATTTACTAAAGGAAATTCTTTTAATATAATAACAAACCTCTATTATCATATGATGTACCTATGTATTTTTAATGGCAACAACAAGTGAATTCACACATTATTGCATTTCGTTGTACTTGTGTCAGTCTCAATGAAACCTCGCAAATGAGGATGTTATTTTTATATTATGTGAAATGGCTTCCCTACATAATTGGTTTGCATATAGTATATATATATTATAAAGAGACAACCAAAGGCATTTGAACAGACTTCCCTCCTTCCTTATACATAATGATTTACATAGGTATTTATCTTAATTAAATTATTATTATTTTTTTGCTATTATTATTTTTTTTAAAGTCGTTTTCTTCCTTTATAATTTTTTTATAATTTATTGTTTTCTTTTCTTTCAGGTAAGCTATTCATTTTCATAAATAATTTCCCCTTCTTTTAAAATATATGTACTACACACATTGTTTCGGTCCACAAAACGACTTACATTAATTCTATTATTATTACTGCTTATGTATTAAAGAAGACTTATTCAAGACAAATGGCTCTCTCTTTTTAGTTTTATCCCTTTTGAGGAGATGTAAATGTTAATGGAAGTTCGATATTATTTTTAAAATTAATCTTCTTCTACTTCAATGATATTGAGCAGCATTGTTCTTTCCTTTTTTTTTTTCATTGTTAGTTTGTTCTTAAATTAATGATTACCACCAGATGTGTTGTAGCTCTATCGGTTTTCTCTCCTCCCTCTCTCCCTCTTCTTCATGTATAAATTCAATAATGCTAATATTATGATGGCCGTTCATCGATGGCTCAGAAATGTGGTGCGTCAACATGAAACAAAATTGAACAATAATCAAGAACATAAGAAGAATAAATTTCAATTTATTATATAACATACACACCAATATTTTAGACATATTTGAGTCAGTAATAGCTTTTGTATTAAGAATTGCGGGATTAGATACCGCGTCTGAGCTGTGGCTTAGAATCTTTATTGCTCTTAAGATGCTTATATTGACTGCGATATGGCCGCTTTCAATAATAAAATATCTCAATTTCTCATTCTTTTATTGTGGCAATCAATTTTGCATACTTTAAGTGCAACTTGCGGCACTCCCAAAGGT
Source organism: Lepeophtheirus salmonis (assembly GCF_016086655.4). NCBI lineage: Eukaryota > Metazoa > Arthropoda > Copepoda > Siphonostomatoida > Caligidae > Lepeophtheirus > Lepeophtheirus salmonis. Next base: position 48,934,094 of record NC_052131.2, on the reverse strand, counting down.
CTACAAAGAATAATTTAATCATAGAAATTGAAGAATATTTGTCGAAGAATATAAATTATGTCCACACTCAATTTTGATAAAACTCTTTTTTCCTTGCTTTTGTGTTGACGAGCCACAAATACTGGAGTTATATTCTACTACATTTATTTACAATGTGTCTTTTGGTAGGAGGTTCTTTTGCACATACTCTACATATATTATGTAAATCTAATATGTTTGATATTAATTATTCTTTATTTAATTGATTCTCTTAAATTCAGTTCCTCCCAGTTTATAGGTTTCTAATTTATATTCAAAGTTTAAATATGCATAAATAAACGAGGCTCGTTATTGGAAAATCATATTAATAAGTAATTGTATTGGTTTTTTTCTACGTTTGTACCATGCTCTCTAATATCCATTATTACATTTTTATTATTATTTCGTGCTTCTTTCATGACCTATTCTGTTCAATCTCTGGAGGTATCCTAATTAGTATAGTATGTATAAACGTACAACATTAAATCCCAAAGTAGTCACTAAGGGCTTCATGAAATTGCTTTCTCATATAGATATATACACTTATATTTCTCTTGTTCGTTTCTTCAATCTCTAAATTCCAAATATCATTTGAGGAGGTCCACTTTTTTATTATTCAAATATAATTTGTGATTGTCACGATGCTGTAGGTCCTATTATTATAATATAATAAATGAAAGGCTTTCCAATTTATGATGATTTATTTATGATTGATAAGTTGAACATTGCTCACACAGAGTCCTAGTGCTCCATTTATAATTTATTAAAATAATAAATACCATCTTAGGAGAGAAGTTTTTTTTTGGCGAACTAATATCTATTTTGTTCAATTTTACATATTTTTTGCTATTGTCTATTAACTATTTCATCACGTATTATTTTACTCAATCTTTCCATTTTTTGGAGAATATTTTAAATATTATTTGATATACAGCTACAAAATTCGCTGAAAGAAAAAAATCTGAGCTCTGATGGTGTGTATGTATATATTAGATTGAGAACCCCATGTAATAAAAGACACCCCAGATTCGTTAGGAATATATAATTTTTCTATAAACACTCTTTGTATAAAGAAACTTTTTTTGTATTCCCCAACTTCTTGAACCTCAGTTCCAGATGACTCCTTAGCTTAGATGACTCATCTCCTCACGCCCATTATGTACCTTCACATATCCTGGTTAGTACATTGGGTCATTGATTTAATTAAGAGAATACTTTATTTATTTTATTTGCAAAACAATCAGTATTTGCGAATAAGTAGTGGCTCCTAAAGGCATATTTATACAATGATTAATTAATCAATCCATCCTTTTTTTTAAAACTAAAATACACAGTCCTTGACTCAATCCCCCTTATTTTTAATGAGTTGCATTTCAATATTATTAGCCATAATTAGTGTTGTAGCCACCCTTATTTCAGTTCAGTCTTGGTTCGGTCTAGCTTAGTCCTAAAAAGTTATGAAGTTCAGTACTTGATGACGTCACTCAACTTTATATCTTCATTGTTTAATTAGTTTTAGTCTTAAGGACTGGTGCTAAAGACTGATAGAACCGGTTCTAAGACTGAACTGTACCAAATAAATAAGGACCAACACAACACTAGCATATGTTGATTAATTATGTCCCAAGCTGTGATTTCATTTTCTCTACCTTTCTTGACTAATTCATTATTCAGGATGATAAAGGCACTTTGTGTGTACATTTTGTTGGTTGGTTGATTGGTGAGGGAGAGAGAGAGAGAGAGAGAGAGGAGGAGGGAAAAAGAAGAGAAAGCACGACATTATTTTTTTAAACATGTATTTTGTATGGTTATATATATATATATATTTGAAGTGATGCCAAGAAAATATTGATAACTTTAATAGGGAATTCTAAAATACCTTTAAAATTCCCTGTCAAATACTACATACATAGATATAAAAATAGATGAATGTTCAATCATATGGAAAATATATTCCTATTTCACTTTTTAAGAGGTACAAAGGTGGTACATCAATTTTTTTGTTAATTGTGGTTGATGTGACTCCCCTTGTTACTTGCTGTTATTTGGAATATTGTTTCTTCTTGGAAAATAATTTATTTTGAAAATTGTTTAGTTCTCTAGCTATTAAAAAACACACAATCTAATCAAAAAAATCATTACTTTCTCACCTCTTAACGTTTATCGAATATAAATGTATATTCGATTTTTGTGATCTTTGAAGGATTTCTAGTTGTGTTATAATCCTACATTCGATGATGTATTATATTATTGCTTACTAATATTTTATTAAAGGTGCATTTGTATATGATATCCCATTTTTTTCATAGAAATAATAAGTTGGCCAATATATTATTTATATACAGATATAGACACAACGAGGGATCATTAAGAAATTGTATTCCTGTCCTTTATAAAACAGAGCATAACTATAGTATAACTTAATAGTTTGTTTTTTTGTAAAAAACAGTACATTATGAAATAGACATGCCGTATCAAGTGAAACGTGAGAATCGACAGCTGACACAAAATACATAGGGTATTTTTTTAACGAGGTAACGCACTGCTATTACCACCATATATGTAGATCTTGAATGAAGATGTTATTAATTTCTCCCCTCAATATCAACTACTCCTATGTATTTTTTTGTCAACTATCAATTAGTCTACTCATGGTTATGGCCAATTTTCTGATTTTGGATCTATTAAACTCAGATTAAATCTTGTCAAGCAGTGAACATATTTCTATATACTATTAAAAATGAAGGAATCCAACAGTTTGGTAAAATGACGTAAATAATCTGCATACTACCATATTATTTTGGGACTAGTAAAGGAAAGGTTGAGTGATATACTTAATATTGTTATTTGTTCAGTGGAAGTTTTTGTATTTTCATGGATGTAACTTATTTTGTGATATGTTCAGATGAGTTATTTGTTAAAAAAGTCTGAAATAATTATCTACTAAGTTTCAAATTCCACTCCCAAAAAAATTCTAGACTGAAAATTGATATAAGAAGTAAATTCTCAACAACTGTTACCTATTAAAAACTATTATAATACCGTCAACTAACAATAAAGTGTTTCTAGAATATTCCTACACTTAGTCTAAACTGATTTATTGTCGTAATAAGAATCTCTAATCATTGTTAAATACTCTAGTGTATCTCACTTCTACTTAAGATTCTTTTATCCATTATATTATTATTATATGATTAGTTGACGGTGTTATTAGAGTTGTTGATAGGTAACCAATAGAATTGTATAAGATATGATCTTAAAGGGTGAAATTAATTTTTTTCTATAGTACAAAAAGAGTTTCTTAGATTCTAGTAATGCGAAAGTTGACTTTTAACCCGCGAGTTGGATTGTATATTTCCCAATTATACAAACCCTATCTTCACAAAAATTAGTTTTTGTTAATTTCTTACTAATGAGATATTTTGTACGGATCGGATGGGGTTACAGAATTAACGTGCGAGCTCTAAAATACAACTGTATCACTATTTGTGATAATTTAAAAAATGAAAAACATGAGATAGGATCAAACCTAAAACCAAGTGGCGAAACGGAGATACATATCTATTTTATATAGATTTCTGTAGTTGGCAATCTGACCAATATTTTATTTTATTTTATAAAGGTCTTATAAGTATTCTTTAATTGTTGAGGGTAGACCATCGAAGTATTTAATGAATGGGCCATGAGAAATGGAGAATAACACTGAGGATTTGTTGGAGAGTTAGAAGAGTAAGTTCTTCTTGGATTCTGAGTAAAATTGAGGATCGATATTGGAGTAATTCCTGCTTATGTCTTTGCTAGATTTGTGTAGATTTATTTCCTGTCATAGCTGCCCGCAGCTAATCTATTATAACGTCATGACAGCTAAGCTGCTCACCTCCAAAATACTCTTCAAATCGTGATGTTGATCATGTCATTTTTTGGTTTCTTTTATTTTTACATACAGGTAGGTCATATTTTATACAACTTTTGTTATCGATAAATTTACTCTATTTCTTATCATTTTATTGATGATTTCATTCTTATTGTATCTCCTGTCCTTTCATGACCATTTCATATCCGAGGACACCAATGAACTATCATGTGTTCTTATGTATACAAAAAGGTAATCAAATCTTGTTCCATCTTGGAAAAATTTCCAGTTTCGTTTATGATTTAAACTTTCAATAGGGATATTCCTAGTTATGTCATGAGTAATATTGAAATCAGAAGGATGTATAGATAGTAAGAGTTTATGGAATAATGGGCTTGATAAGTCCTCCTACTGAGCTAATAATTAGTTTTTTCCCTTTTCAAGCACTGTTATGTTGTTTTTTTTCCCTTGAGCAAGGTGCTTGCGTATTTACCATTATTTGAGATTGGCTCTCCTTTTTATGGTAGCTCTCCTGCTTATGTTAATTTTTCTCTTATGGTGATTTAATATGTTGTGTATGCATTGCATAGTACTACGCAAACGAGAATAATGAGGGTTGTAAATTTGAATTATGTTTTATGCACATTCATTTTGATAAAGCATGAAATGTATTCTCCGTGAATTTCCCATTAGGAGATTGAATTTTGATTTACTGGGATTATTTATTATGCAATAACTCATTTTTGGGGTACATATTGAATAATTAAAAACAATCAATCCATTTTCTTATGAATATATCTGAAATACAGTATGTCCGAAAATTGATGGTGGTTTAAAAAAATAATAAATGATGAAATAACCGAAACAAGTGATTTTTTTTCATGAAAAACTTTATTTACTTTCCAATATGCTTAGCTTAATACATTTTTTATGCGTTTTGGCATCCATATACAGATTATTCAAAGTATCTGGAGAAATTTTTTGCAGTTTTTTTTTAATAAACTAATCTTCTGAAGTTGCTGGCGCATTTTCATTCAGTTCCCTCTGGACCAAGGCTCACAAATTTTCAATGTAAGATAAATCAAGACTGTTGGTAGGAATTCAAGTTATCTCAATACTACTTTTTGCCTTTTCGGAGGGGTGAGCAGGGGCATCATCCTGCTGGAAATGGCTCTTGATATATCGGACAACATTTTCCTCTTCAAAGGAGGTGCAGTTTCTTCAGTACTAGACAAAGCTCACATTAGAGACTTGCTGAGGATCTCCGTTACGTAGTACTCGGCCGTCACAGTTTGGTTTCGTGGAATCAGGTGAAGATCTGACACTGCCTGGTGGCTGATAATGACCCAAACCTGAATTTTCAGAGGAAACTTCACAGTTAGAGTGGGCTCCACATCTCCCTTATCTCTTGCCCAAACCCGATCTGTTTGGGACTTTCATCACTGAAGAGTATACATTTCCAGTCATCTGCAGTACAGTGTTTCCGCTCACGGCAGAATTGAAGCCGGGCCTTCCTTTGGTTTTCTGAAAGTTTGGGGTGCAGACGAGTTTTGTATGGCAGAGCATTCAAAGAGTGCCTCAGGTAGTTGTGGACAGATGACTTGGATATTGGATAGCCCTTTGAAGTCAATCTTGCTGCAAGTTTCCTTGTGGATTGCCTCTTTTTGGTCAAAGGTTTTGAAATCACCAGTTAGGGAACTTTGCTAATTTTTTTCTTCCTTCCTCGACCCCTCTGATTTGCAAAGGGTTGACCATCGTTCCTTTTCTTACACCAATTCTCAATGGTCCTGAGAGGAATCTATAACCTTTGAGCAACGTCTCTCTGGCTTGATCTACCCTCTATCATGCCATCAGCCTTGACCCTGGTCTCCAAAGAGTGCTCTCTCACCATTTCAGGTGTTGAATTTCAACTAACATCCTGTGGTGTTTTCTGAGCCCTTTTATACTGATGTATGATGCAATCATCGAAAATTATTGCATCAGAAAAATTCAATATTGCTTAATGATTGTATCAGCCAAATTTCATTTTATTCCGACCCAAAAAAAAAAAATTTTAAAACTATAAAACGGATATTTTTAATACAACCATCAATTTTTGGACATAATGTAGTGCTAAAAATCGGCATGTTAAAAGTTATGCGCCTTAGAGTAGACTAAATCAATATTGCAACTAGTATCTGGTTTCGGTATGAAAATCCTAAACCAATTGAGACCGTAATGAATTAAAGTGCACCGAACTAATTCGATCCCTTAAAGAAGTTCGGTCCCAAAGATAATTTGGTATATTTGCCTACCTTTCAACTTTTATAATCCCCTTTCGGGTGGTTTTATCGAAAGATGTCAACTAAACGCCTTTCGACACTAATTTGAAACCATATTATCACATACAGCCTTTTCTAATTTGATATTTATACCCATATACAATTTGTAATTTACATTCATACAGATAAACTCTTGATTTATGTCTATCGAGTTAAAATAGATTCAATTCTAGTTCATTGGATGCTTAAAGTTTGTTTTCTTACAAAATATGCCAAAACTTTAAAAAATACAATAGATATCAATGTAATATATATTATGCAATAGTTGTGTTACTTAACAAATATTATTGTACCGATTCTAGTATCAAAATTTATAATAATATTTTGATACTTTTTGACTGACAAGACAAAATAAATATATTGTTAACCCTTTAGGGACGGCTACACTTGAAGGAAAAAACTTTTTGTTAGTGATACTTTGGCCTCATTAGAATTTAAAAAAAATGGAAATCTGAATATTTTTTTATTTCATCAAAATGGGAACGTTGATCACTTTGAGGGAGTGATTAAGTAGGATAAATGAAACAAGATATTCTCGTAAATAAATCATTTATTTCATATATAAATATTTATCAATTTTAATTACTTAATACTTACGGTCTAAAGTTGAAGCAAAATATTTATTCTTCAAAATATGATTTTCGACTGTTTTCTTTCAAGGATATTGACGCTTGACTGGTATCAATTTATTTTGATAATGTAGACCGGCTTTAATTTGAATTTATTATATTCTTAGTACCGTTATTAATTCTTCAATAACTCGGTACCACTATAGTGCTGATATACCAAACAATACTATTATTTAATAAATATATTTCCAAGGTTTGATCTCACAAATGTCAGGAATGAAATGGTTTTATCTATAGATAAATAAATACATAGAGACGGCGAAGGGATTTCGATTGGCAATTTGGCATAGTAAAGTTGTTGTAAATTAAAATCTCCAGTCCAAGGTAGAAAATAAGAGTCAGTAATTTATTGAGGCACGAGTGGCAAAACATACGCATTTTTACTAATGTTAAGTCTGGTCGAGAGTTAACTAAGGAACGCGAGAGTCGCTTCAAATTTAATTTTTTTACTTGTTATTTATTTTGGGATAAATTGCTTTGACTTACGAATTCCTGTACAGGAAAGAACTGAACTCGTATGTTGAGGTATTACTGTATATTGTTTTATATTTGGTTATAAAGGTGTATTATAATTTTAACTTCGTCTGCTAAAAGGAAAAAGTTGATTTGTTAACTTTTTGTTACATCATCAGAGTCAATTAGAGTTGAATATCATTTCTGTAGTAGAAATCCCCTACTATTTATGTAAGAGAAACAACAAATGTGACATCATATGATTAACGTTTGTTAGATGGTACTTTGCTCAATCATTCGTGCATCTTCTCCTCTCTATGGGTGTATCTCTCTCTATATTAAAGATAAGTAGTGTTTTGTAAATCTTCACATTCTAGATTTCTACATATATCAAACTAATGAAAAATTGCTTGCAGAATTGGGGTTTCAATTAAAAAAGAGTTAAAAATACTGTCCTGTTCAGTCTTTTGCCTACTACAAATACATTCTTGTTCAAAATGATCGACATATAACTAAAATTTTAGCTAATAAACAAAAATAGATGAATAAAAAAGGTATTTATATCTTAGTTCACTATAGTCTGTATCTAGAGAAGTGAAAATGCGTGCATTTTTAAGTTTGCGAGGATATGATCATAAAATCTATTTGTACAAGTAGTAATTTTTTGAAGAGATAAATTTTACAATTAAATCCGTACTCGATTAAAAATGCGCGCATTTTTACTTCTGTATTTATATCATTAATATTTTATGCGGATTATTAATTATTGGTAAAGGATATTCAGAAATGCTAGCAATGGACTTACTAATATTTGATAGAGAGCAATTATTAACAGTACTTAAGAAAAAAGAAAAAAGTTCAATCAAGTTCTAGACAAAGGCTACAAATACGTTCAGGTATTTAAAAAAAAAGCAAACAAAGCAAACAAAAAAAACAAAACATACACTGTGTAGGTTTTTATTTTTCAAAGTTGCTCTATTAAACTCAATTTTTTAAAACAAATATTTATTTATTTTTCTAAAATGAGCTTTTATATAGAGAAGGTCAGGAAAAGGTTGGATCATTTTTAGATTTATTCAATTATTTCTCCTTTTTTCCTACTACTATTACAATCTACTGGGTTTTAAGCTGACCCCCATCTCCAACGAGAATATACGGGCTTTAGGTCTTAACTCTCCCCCATAATTGCCCACGTGATTTGAGAATGGCCTTAAATATCATTTGTAAGATATTTGGTTAGAAGCCGTACTCAATGTGAATCGTATGGAGCTTGAACTTTTTTTAAATATCCTAATTTTAAAGAAATTAATCGTCAGGATTTATAATTTCCATGCTTGAATGATCCCTTACATGATATGAAGCAACCTACTAGTCCACAATAAAGTATGCATTTTTCCACGTAAAAAGGGTATATTTAGAAATTATTTAAAATCTTTTCCTTACTTAACTTCCATGGTCTCCCAGCAGTCAAATGCAAATATAAAAAGGAGTCTTCTTTCAAAAGATCCAATTAGGTATATGTATATGGCTGAATCAATATATAATACTTCGGACTGAAGAAATTTTAGTTTATTTTTATAGGGCTCAGGATCAAAATATTTTTTAACCTTTTCAATGAAATGACGAATCATTTTCTAGCTCTGCCATACTTACATTGTCTGATAATATATCTTAAATAATCGTGATGTAAAGGTCAGAGCTTCTGAACCAATCAGCCTGAAATTTATCATGTGAATATGTACTCTTGGTACCTTGGTGAAAAAAGTTTTAAAAATAGCAATATATATATTTTTTTAAAACTAATAGACAATATTTTTGTTAGTGGGTAATTTTTCATCTAATAAATCCCTTTGTAGATCTAAATAACCCTGGGAATCTGTTAGAGGACGAAATATTCTATATTGAAAAATTCATAAATGTTTTTTATATGAGAAATAAATCTGTTAAGATTTCAAGCATCTTTTATTTCTTTCAATATTTGATTTGAGGCCTTTCATCTTCTCAAAATGAGCTACAAAGTTTGAATAATTAATTAAACTTAAAAAAGTCCGGATAAGTTCTCTGCAAGTTAATAACAAACATAGTAACTTATTCGCGACTAGTAAATTTTAAAATATTGTCGAGAGATCAAACAATATTTCCTTTATTTCTTCTAAATCAATGAACAAAATGTTTTATATCCGTCGGTTTGTGTGTCAGATGAAGTCTCGTTTTTCAACAAAAATCTCATAAAAAAGCAAAGAAGAGACATACATAAGTTTGTGTAGGTAAAACCAGCCAGCGAGCGTTATCGAGGCTAAAGTACTCCTTTGTTCATTATGTATTGAGTAGAAACGTATTTGTGTGCTCCTGAAAAATGGAGAGTAACGCCTATGATTGATTAAGTGATTATCTTCTATATTACTATGTAAAGTTTTGCCTATTATCTCCGGGCAGTGTTGAGCACTCCCGATTATATATGTATAAATGTCAATATATCTCCATTTCTACTTCTTAATGACTTGAAGGCTCAATGGAAATAACCCTTTCTAAACCCTCTGTAAATTGAACAACAAAATTAATTCATTTGAGCACATTTAGCCTATACATAATCATTAGCAATTAGTGTTTTGTGAGTCCTTATTTAGGACTGTGGTCTAAAGCAATCCAGTCCCACATGACGGTCCTTAAATGTTTTTCCTTTTTTAAATGATTCTGCTATATAATATAATAAATTATACAACTAAGTAAATATATTATTTGTTCGTTTCAAATTGCATTATAATGAAAAAATGAGTATGTTCACTCTTATTTATATCTCTCTCATATATCAAGTTAGGGTAATAAAATATCGATATTTTTATGAAAAATTCCATGGACGAGAGTTAACGACGGGTCCCAAGGTCTGACTTCCTCAAGACCGATCCTAAGACTGGACTGAACAGAAAAAGGAAGGACCAAAACAACACTTGTAGCAATTAGGTCCATTGATTCATTTTCAAAACAATATTATTTGCACTGGAAAGAGCTTTTCCTAAGAGCTTTCTTCTTTTGAACAAAAAAAAAAAATATCAAATTATTATTTGAGCACATATTTTAATGTTACGTCTACTGCGGTTCCATTGGTGTATTTTCCTTTGAAACACTTCCCCTAATAATAAAGCAATAATAATAATAATTAAGAATTGTGCTTGGATTTTTTTTTTTTTTTTGCAGGGCGGGCCTTTTAAAACTTTTGAGAATGAAATGAAACTTCCTTTTTGTATCGTGTATGTACACAATTTCACTCCCTATTCATATAATATGTAGGGCATCGCACTTTTGCATTTGATTTCTTTACAAAAAAAAATATCCCCTTCCTATATGGAAGAAGAAAAAAAGATGGGAAAATATGGTTGTGAACCATATCAAAGGAAAATTTAACTCCCTTTTTGAATATAAAATAAGTGGTTTGACCCTCAAGGTCCACCATTATTTTGTTATATTTACATTAAATATGTTCTGTATTATTGGATTATGCATCAATTTACAAAATCCTTATTTCAAGAGCTCTTTTCATGGGATTATGTTATCTCTAACTTCCATTTATTTGAATTGAGGTCATTCCCTTTGTTTTTGACAATTTAAGAATTTGACCATTTTCACTTCTTCATATGAATATACTTTATCTTCTATAATAATAAAACAAAGTTTATCTCTATGTATGATTGTATGTTGGAAGAAAAACAGTCCTTTTTGATCTCATAAGTAACAATGTAGTCGTATTTATGAAATCTTGCAGTTGTTTTGCAAGTAGCATTGAGCATGTATACAGTATGCACTCTATGAAGAGCACCTTAATACATATCTAGTGATGAAAATCGGGTGTATCTTTAGCTCTCCCGTTTTTGGAGTTGATAAACTACAGGTTGCCTTTTCTTTTTTAACCTAAAGTTAATATTTAAGAATTTAAATTTAATTCTATAGTTGTAACTATTTGCTGGACTCACAATATAATTGAGGATCGATATCGGAGTAATTCTTGCCAATGTCCTTGTTTATTTCCTTTTCCCTCTCCTCCCCTTGTTACAACTGAATGTAGAAATCCAATGAAACGTCATGAGAGCTAAGCTGTTCTCCTAAAAGGTTAATAGAAATACAAGGTTATACGATAACGTGTGTACGACTGATGTTTGACTTCCACCACGCTTTTTAATATTGACGTCATAGTGTATGAGGGGTTGTTTGTTTTTTCAAAACCTGTCTTTCTTGCCAAGCAGTCAGTACGATACAACAAATTGAAAATTTTAGTAATAGTGACGTCATAGATTATGATTGGTTGCGTTTTTTTCTTCAAAATCTGACTACCTTGGTCAGCAGTCGGTACGATACATCAAATTGAATATTCTACCAAGCCCGATTACATGATGGTCTAACCTTGTATTTCTATTAAACTGGCTCTTCTACAAAATATTGTTTAAATTGTCAGGGTAGTAATATCATGGAAAAATAAGAAAATACTATCTCGTAGCACTGAAAATCTCGAACAATCCCTATGCAAACATTTGAGTTCCCAATGGGGGTATTGTTGTACTATGATTTGGGATGGGCATCGAGTGAGTGCGAGGAAAAGGCGGGAGCGAGACATAGTATTATTTATTAAAGTTATGGTTTTGGAGGATAGAATATCACGTGATTCTGGTATAGTAATGAGAATCTTCTATATTTCAAACAGCACTAGAATAGTTAATATAAAAACTAGTTGAAATTTTCAAATTCAGAAATACCTGATTTACTTCTTCAGAATCATGAAAACATTTCCAAATTTCTATATTATAGGTCTATTATTATTATTATATATAAGTCGCTAATATGATATGTCATTCAATGAGTAATCAAAAACTTATGATTATATCTTTACCTGTAGTAGTAGATTACTAGTAATTTTATAAATTTCAGAATTATTACGTATATTTGTGATATTAAGTTAAAGAAGTATGTGTAAAATGAATAAAAAAAACACAATTAAAAAACAATTAACTATTACAAAAAATATTAATTATAAATTTTAAAAGTAGTTATAGACAGAAAGTCAAACAAATTATTAGGGACAAATGAAACGAAATTGAAGTTATTAAAATTAAATATTAGGAATGGATTCAACAAATTATAAGGGACAAATGTAAATTATATATATGTATATAAAATATAATGAGACATTTTATACAGAAATAAATTCACTAATTATGTGTAGAAGTAAGATCCATATTTTTCTTATCATACTTAAAATTCCATGTGGAATCCTTATTTCTAGTCATCTAAGTAATTTGTAAAGATAAGAAAAGAAAAATAAATTAATTTGTTCAGTATTTAAAACAACTTATACTTATCTTAAATAAATTGCACTTCAACATGTTAGAGTCCATGGAGCATACCCAATTTTTAACCCGAAGAAACTATTTGCACGCCATTAGAAGCTAAGACCCTCTTTGAGACCATTCATGCTATTGTTCTTGACCATATTACTGTATTTTTTCGACACCTTATCTCGGAGTTTTTGAACATTTAGCTATATGCTAATCCTAAATTTGAAAAAGTAGATAGTTAATTAGTTTTTGAATATTTGAATACGTCAATTATAACTTACCCAAGTCTATACCCGAAGAAACTGGTGTTAGACGAACTACTTGCAGCAAAGACGCCATTTGAGGCCATTCAGGCTGTTGTTCTTGACCATATAACTGTATTTATGAATAAATGTAATTCGGTAATTGGTTTGAGATTATTATTAATTATTGATAATTCTCAATAAATTAACTTATCATTTATAATCTCCATCACTTTAATAACCAATGACGTTTTTTCATTAAGGTTGTTTAAATATTTCCTGATTACATCAAAGTTATTGAAATAGTAATCAAATGCTTTTAACCAAGTTCCCTAGCGTGTGACAATAGTTGCTGGAGGTAAGAGAATTAGGTAAGAAGCAGTAAAGTTCCGTTTTTTTTGTCTCGGGATTCAAAAGTATTCTTTTTAATTCTGAAATAAGCTCGGGTTGTCTTTGGGAATTCTTTACGTGAAAGTTCAGCCACGTCATGTAGTCCACAATGGAGTTGCACAAGTAACATGTTTCAATTGGGGTAGTTTCTTTTGAGGTCTTCGCCCTCTTTTTGCAGTAGGATGCTCCATCCCTGATGAAAACTTTAAACTTATTTTCCTCTTAGTCCAAGCCTAAACTTTGTTGAATACTCTGTACGACAAAATTTGCAATATTAATAGCATTAGCAACTTTTATGGGTTTCATGTTAATTAGATAAGGACAACCCAATAAAAGGCTATCCAAAGTACCTATCAATATAGTTGTCATTGATCGTTCCCGGTTGTCTTTAGTCTCATTAGCAGCTGTGAAAATATCCTTATCTCCATTTTCCCCATTAATTTTGGAGATTACATCCTTGCTGACAACCTCCATTAATCTATGTATAGTCCTTCTACCAGGGACGGTTTTATTGCCATATTTCTCAATAAATTTTCCGAAATTGAGATTTTCACGGTATAAAAAGGCATATAACATGAAACAAGCATCTTTAATGGGTCGGTGTTAAGGTTGTCAAAATCAACATGAATCAAATGTTGTTCGTATCCGTTATATTCTTGATGTGGGACGAGGACATTAAGTATCATTTGAATCTGGATGAGGCGCTGTAAGAGTACTTACATCGACAAATTCGACAAAATATTTTGATGTCATGCGGTAGGTAGCTCCAAGTTTCATGGTCTCTATTAATTTGAATTCAGACAAAGTGAGAAATTTGGTTGAGCATTTCAATAATTTTATAGCACAAATGTACGCGACAAATAGTAGATTCTTTGTTAGAGGAGATGTGACCACAACATTGATTCAAGAAAGAATGAATAATTAAGAAAAAGAAAATGGAATAACCGCTTTTCCTTTTCTAATCTCAAAACAGTAATTTATCTGATCAAATATGCCCAGCCTTAACTATGATTTAGTATTAAAATTTTCATCTGGGTGAAGCTGTTATACATTTATATAAATCTTTCATATCGTTGTCCCACATGTTGTTAGTAATATTGTATCATGCAAACTTTTCACCGAAAAGAAACAGGGAGAAAAAGGGCCAAATTCAGTTGGCAGTTAACCTATTTTTCCCAAATATGGAATTATTAATTGCTTGGAATAGTTTTAAGTACAAAAAGGGCTAATTCAATCAGTCAACGTTCATAACACTAATTAGGAGAATATGCATAAATATCTATAGCTGACAACAACAACATACAGGGTACAATGGACATTTTTGTGTTAGTGAGGTAACGCCGTGCTCACTGACAAGCCCTACCACTAAATATAAGTGAGGAGACAGTTTGAGAGATTGTCATAATTGACTAACTACCAATTAATTTCGAGGATTTTTCCTTTCTCTTTTTGGAAGAAAAAAGGTTACAAGAGAGCTACATTGAGTTCATTTATTTTTGCAAAAAGTGAACTACAATGGTGTTTTTCATCCTTGAATATATATATTGCTAGTAAAATTCCTTTTTTGATCCCACATGCAGTTTAAAGTCATACGCGTAAAAAAATGTATTTAACACAGTTTCGTTCTTGGGGTAAGCCGGCAAACCAATTAGTCGGAAATTTGGCATGTGAATACTTGCCTACGTTTTTAGTAACAAAGTAGAATACAATTTGCCTTTTTTTTTTTTTTTGCAATGAACCTTTAAATAGCCATATAAATTTGTTTTTTGACACAATGGACAAAGTCTTTTTATTAAATTAAAAATGAAAGAGTGACCACTAATAAATGTAATGATCGTAGACTAAATATCCCTTGAGAGGAGTTAGAGGCACAAATGTCTTATATTGGAAAATCCATCAATTTTTTTGTATAATCTATAAATCGAGGAATATATCAAACAACTTTTGTTTCTACCAATATTTGATTTAGAAACTTTTTTTGTACTCAAAATGAGTCAAAAGTTTTAATTTAAAGATTTCATTTTTTTTCTAAGCTTCAAATAAACTTTTTAAAATCTTCGTTAATTCGATAATAAAATCTAAAACTATGCAGTAGTATCCTTATCCTTAAAAATGGTTACAGGGTTAGAAAAAGGCAAAAAATGACCAAAAATATGCTTCAAAAGTCAAATCCTAATAAATTGTTGATTCATGATCCATGATGATAATTGGAACCATTTTGGACAATTAAAAACAAATCAATATGGTAAAATCCTGACAATTTGAATAATGTAGTGGAGTAGAGGGGCTTAGTATCACGACGTTTCATTATGTCAGCTGTCATGAAGGGGCTGATTATGGAAGTAAACAAGGAGATAGGCAAGAATTACTCCAATGTTAATCCTCAATTCTAGTCTGAGTCCAACAAGTACTTTATGCAATTATAACTCCTCAGCAAATTCTATTATGAGCACACGCTAATGTTCAATTCGATTTCGTACATATCAATAATAGCTTGTATGTTGTAGAAAAGGAAGTTCACGTCCCTGGAATAAAATTATAATGCAAAAGCTTAAAAGTAAGGAAATTGGGGCATTTCATTATGTGACCATGATATGAGCAATCAGTGAGTTGATACAATTTGACTGAATTGAGTGAAAATTCTGTTAATTTGCAAAAATCTTGATAATTGTTGTGAAAAAGTCTTTAAAAAGTAATATTGATTCAACTTAAGAGCCATCTAAAAAGTAAATAATAATGGATGTACGAGTATGTATGCATTTAGGAAAATACGTCACCGTATAGTGCTCCCTGATTCTTATAGCAATCTATATTATTAAAGCAAGGTTTGTCTTTTTTCTGTCTTTCTTTCTGTCTGTTTGAATATAGATCATAAGAAATGATATTGTAGTCGTATTAATGAAGCAGACCTGTACATCTGTCGAATGAATATCCTAATTCCTGAGCTTTTTCAGTATATGTTAATATTTGAATGAAATATAAACGCTACTATGTTAAAATGAATTTTGTTTGTTTTTATTAGTGAGCGTTCTTAAGACTCAAGTACTCATCAGCATTACTCATATTAATGCTTTTTTGTCAAACTCATATCATTATTCTTTCATTATCGAGGAGAGAACACATGAATTGATATACGTATTGTTGTATTAAGTAGTTACGTGTGAGTCTATTCATGAAAAAAATAGAGCGTAACAAAGATAATTTTATATGGGAGTTATTTTCCATATTATTATTGAAAAATGTGTCTTTTAGCCGATACCTAATTACTCCGGGTAATGCTGGGTACTACCGCTAGTAAAGTAAAAAAAAAAAGAAAAGAAGAACACTCTATGAAATGAGTACAATAGCGCAGGCAATATTTCGACTCATATTAAAAAAGAAAAGAAAGGAAGTACTTTATACAAAATTTAAAAAAAAAAAATGAATGTGACTTTAGTTGAGGTTTAGTATCGAGCTAAAATACTGTCCCATAAAATTATATGAAATTTTGTTCCTGAATCTGTTGGGGTTATTTTTTTATTCTTGAGGAGAGAACATTTAAGTATTGAGTAGTTATGGTTGAGTGCGCTCATGATAGCAAGACCCTTAAATTTGTCAACACCTAATAACTCGAGTCAATGCCGAGTAATACCGTTAGTTGTATCATCAAAAGGTTTATATTTTTTGTTTTTATTCAAATGATGCTTTTGAAAAACTTTCTTTGCATGGCTATACTGCTACTACTCTTTGCCTTCATACTAAAAATATATGCATTGCAGTATATTTTCTATGTATACTACTTTTATATACATTTTATTTCTTTGATATGAATAAAAGTTTGCTCTGGATGTGTGTGTTTTTGAAAAATAATGCAAAAAAATGCAAATAAATAATAGTAATAACATTTATTCCATATTAAATAATAATGGTTGTTGTTGTACGCAGAGCCTTCCCCCCTTCCCCCTTTGTCTAATAGTACAATATGCATTGTTGGAATCCTTTCAGTCATGATGAAACAGGTCCTTGTCAATAAAATTACTTAATCGCTTGGATAAAGAAATGTATGAAGATCATAATTAATGAACTTCTTTCAACCTCCTCATCAATCTTTTCAAGAACCAAAAATTCCCATTTTTTCATCTTTAAAAAAAGAAAGAAAGAAGAAGTCCCTTTTTGATGAACAGCCTCCTTTCTATTCCTCTATAATATTATTAACCCTCATTGACCATCCTCTCTGACTAACTCTCCTAAGGTTTCATTCTCAAATGTTTTTATGTTTACAGAGTAGGAAACTAAAACTTGCAGTAGCATTTAGTTATGATTTTATCAATATCAACTTTATTTTGGATTACATGGTTGCGTTACGCAATCAAGCTACAACAAAAATAAACAAGTTTAGTTTTTATTCCATATCTGTTAGTGTCAAAATGTCGGAGCAATAGCAAAAAAAAAAAAAAAAAAAAAAAAAAAAAAGAAACGCGAAGGCGATCTCCTCTGCGCATTTGTCAGTCCCAAGAAGATTACAAGAATTTTTGGTATCTTTAGTGATGAAAATTGCATATTAAAAACAAACAACATTTTTTTAACATCTGACTTATGCCTTGTCTCCATGTAGCCCTCTTCCAGCCCTGACCTCAATGCCAGCGTGGTACGGCCTTTATCATCAAGAGCCGACAATCTCTTCGCCGGGATGTCGGGGCTGATATTACTTGTGAAGGAGGATAAACTGAAGAAAATATATGTCTAAATCTAGTATTTCAGTATTTGGTTTTTGTTCTCTTTTCTTGATTCGATAAAAATCCCATTTTTCGTAATTTATTCATTCTTCTTCAAGTTTTGTGTACCCACTCTGTATATATGGAGTTCTTTGAGAGCAAAGTGATGTTCTGGCAATATTAATTTTGTCTTGTTTCGTCACATTTTCTCCTGTCTTCGTAACATTTAGTCTCGTCTTCATTTCGTCAAGAAAAGAAAAGATTTGTATTAGTCATATGAAATATATGTATATAAATAGATTTCCTCTTGAATTCGAAATACCAAGAACCTTAATTGTCATTGTATTTTGTCATAACTGATGAAATTAACACCTTTCTTTGGTCTCTAATTGGCTTTACTAGAACATTCGGGCAAAATGACCATTTTGAGCACTTCCGGAAAAAGTAATGTTGCCCTCCTTTCTGACATGATTTATCAGCCATTGACTTCTTCAAATATATACAGGTCGAAAGGGAGATCAATTATATCTTCAGGTCTACCAAAGACTCACTGACCACTGATGCTGAATATGAGAAACTGCCTATAAATTTTTCCGTAACTTTTAAAAGGTGGACAAAGTTATTAAAATTATACAGTTATATTTTTCCAGACCTTGTATATTCTGCAATATTATCCTACATTAATTATGCATGATTTTAGTATAGTGTAGTTTATCTTCATACTCTGTGGAAAAAAGAAACTAAATATATATGTATTTATAAAGAATGTAATTTCTCTTTTAGGAGAGCAGTTTTGATCAACCTTGATGATGATTTTTTTTATTACAATCAAGTACAGTAAAATTATTTTTATTTAAAAAGTAAGGATTGTACTTTTTATGAAGAAATTGTATAGAAACCCATGACGAATCAAATTAAGTTTATGAGTCCTAAATTATGTTCAAAATTGTTTTATGTTTATTTAGGTCACAAAGAAAATAACAATTCCCCCCTTTCCTTCCAAATATTTGCAAAATTTCATAAGACAAGAACAAATGATGTAAAGGATTACATCAATCGATCATAGATGGAGGGTCATAGACCTTTATTTGGAAAATAATAAATACAAAAAATCGAAAGAATTAATTAGAATTTATCTAAATATAAAGTGTAAATCGTTCTGGTCTTCATCATAATATAATATTTGATTTTCCCGAAAAATGAACCCAATTGTCACTCTTACTTGGTACAACAAATATCTATCAATTAATCTCCTAAGGCGTTATTACAAACCTTTTTGAGTTGTTGAACTATAGGGTGTGACAACATAACTAGCAATTTTAATAGGTGTGGCAATCAGGCTGTCGAAGTAGTAGTGGAGTTTCCCTGGTTTCATTCTTAAGCGAGATTCGAGTGTTTAGAAACAGCGTCAGTCAGATGGGCAGGAGTAGTGAGGAACGTTCGTTTGCCGTCGAAAACATATAGTACCAAAAATGATTTGATATCATATTTTAGAAAATTAAACTAATTGCAATTTAATTTCTGGGTTTTTATTGGTTCGATTAATGAAATCAGTTAAGTGCATCAATTTCTAATTTATTTTAAAATTATTTGAATTCAAATAACTCAGGAAATAATGATGCAAGGGAGCTAAAATTAATAGCATTAGATTCTGTGTTATGCAAGAATTCTAAATTGGTGCGGGTTGCCCAAATTTGGTAATTGAAACCGATTTTTTTCCGATAAAAACAATGTTTTTAAGACCTTTGCGGAACCGCCAATAACTAATTATTTAATCGACTAATCATCCACAACTATAAATAAGAAATTTTGCCAATTAAATTATACATCTTTTTGTATAAAATATATATCCCTTAAGCTATATAAATATAAATGAAAAAATCAACAGTTATTAAAATACGGAAGTTTGGTTTATTCAGTGTATTGACAAAGGTGGACGTCACCTATCTGATACGATTTTTAAAATGTCTAAAACAAAACTTGAAATATGTACTATCATTATGAAACAAAAAAAAAAGAAGTTATGATTAAAAAATCTTGTTTTATTGCACTTTGGAAAAATGAAGTTGCTGCATCCTCTAGTACACAATTAAGTCATAAAGTTAAACATTTTCAAAAATCTTTTAAATTTCACATTCATTTTTAGTAGTACTTGACGCACTAATTACGAAGTACACATTTGAAAACAATATAAAATGTGTAAAGAATGCACTATTCCATTGAGACATTGCATGTCAAGCCGGAGTGAATAAAAAACTAGCCAAATATTTATGTTACTTTCTTTTTCATTAGTTCTTATTCTCTTTTAGGTACATACTGTTGCTGAAAGACAATAATAAATCTTGATTCCAGCAGTTATATCCTCAGGCATATTTAGAATATGAAAAATATACACTTTAATTTTTTACATATTTGTAAAATGTACATCAAGATCAAGTTCACTGTGTGTTGTGTTGTGTTGGTGCGTGTTATCTTCCATAGGGGTCATTCCACGTCAAATGTACACCCTCACGGCATGACCATCACAGATTTTGATGATTTTTAGTGAGCTGGCTTTTCTATATGAAATAAGAGAGTGTGTGAAATATTAGAGTTCTGTAACTCAGCTGGGCCGTTCTAGGCCCGCTCAAAGTTGGGCCTGATGTGTTGGACCCGCATTGTTTAGAAGGCCACAATTCCGCTCATAGTGGCTCGATTTTAACACAAATTCCGTTGAAAAATAGAACAATAATACCAATATGCTAGTAAAACAGCTCTATATACTCTAAATAATGCTCTTGTTGAATGTGATCCCATGAACATCCCACTCTGAATTTTGGATATGATTGAAAACATATACTGATACATGTTCTACGAAAATTAAAACAAAATCAGGTTTGCTGCTTGGCAGAGGCGTCATTTTGAAGGCCGCACCAGAGCCCCGAACTTTTATTTTTGATTAAAATAAGATTATGATTGAAAATAGGTTAAATTTTGTATTCTTGTGCATCTTTTGACGTAATTTCTGTTAACATCGAATTATGGCCTTCTAAACAATGTATATATTGAAAAGCCAGCTAACCAAAAAACATCGCGGAGGATCATGCCGTAAATTGCAGAAAAGTGTTTACACTTGACGTGGAATGACTAATATATTTTGTTCATTCTTTAATAAATTGTTGTGTTGTTAACATCTCCCTCTGACTGAAGTAATTATCCCCTATCTCAGGTGTAAATTGTTTTAAAATCTAATAAATGTAGAGTCAATTTTGGATATAAGAAAAATACGCTTATAGTAAACATTCTCCCAAATATTAATTTTCTGATACATAAAATACTTCCTATAGAAGAAACAAGAAGTTAAAAATCCAAATAAAGTCAACTTTTTCTTCTATAGGAAGGAATAGTAGGTATGTTACAAAAGGGGGAGTGCTCTAATCTTTTTTCTCCCCACGTATTAAGTTGCTTAAACGGGTGATCGATAAGAAGTTTCGTGACGCATAAAACGTCATAAATATGTACATCTTTTAAATCATAAATTTGATTACTTTTTCTTAAAGACATTACGAAAAATTTATTCTAATAATGCTCTAGAGCTTTTAAACTATATTGGTATTGCAAAAATTCAAGAAAAAATCGCAATATACAGTTCATTTAATAACTTAAAATGACTTCCGAATCGGCTTCGACGTTTTGGGCCAAAAAGGACCCTTTTAATTAATATAATTTTTTTGAAAGGGAAGGAAGGAAGAACATTTTTCTATTCATTGGTGAAAAAATATAAAAATTGATAGACGGAATCAGTTTTTATGAGACGAAGAAGTTTATTAGCGCTATTAAATTATGAGATGAGTGTCATGTTTGTGTTGTACTCATTCCTTTCCGGTCACTGAGCCTCGTACAATTCACATCTAGGAAAGTGTAGATTCCGTGGTTGAAACTACGACATTCCTAAATGAAGAGATACATAATTTGAGTGAGATGATAATACACTAACTCTCTGCGTCATATTTTATACGCCAGTCTTAAGAAACCAGTACGTGCGATTGAAGAAGAGGACGGAGATAGTTTTAAACCACGAATCTCCGGATTTCTCAGTGAATAGGCAATGGATTTTAATAATTATGGTATTTATGGGAAGATACACTCCATATACAACGTTAAAGCCCATTTTCAAATTCATATTTTGACCTTTTTTATACTTCGTAACATATAGTAATTCCTGGCTCATCATGCCATATATAATTTTTTTGTCTTCTTCTGAATGAGTTATTATTATTCTTTTTATTTTTGAGGAGAGAATATCCAAGTATTGAGATGCTATGTGAGAGTGTGCTCATGAAAAACGGAGGGTAGCACTAAGGATTTCCTGGGGAGTGATCTTATATATTATTAAGACAAAGTGTGTCTGTTCGTTGACGTCTAAAAACTCCGTTCAATTCCGAATACTACAGCTATTATTTAAATATGAGAATGGGAACAAATCTTGCAAATGATAGTAAAATACTAGTTAGCAAGTACTGGGTATATAACTCCGTAGAGAAGTTGTTAGATGATGGATGATTTTAAAATCTCACATCATTGTTGGAGTCATAGCTTCCTTTATATTTTGAATTGAATTTGATATAATAATAAATATCGTTATGTATACGCATATATACACAAATATTTTTTGGCATTTGCTGTTTGTTTCAATATATTATAGGACTTCTTCTCCTCATTTTGTTTCTTCTTCTTTATTTGTCTTTTTTTTTCTCTTTGATTCAACATTATAGCCTAAAACAAAAAAAACAAAAAAACATTCTTATTTCCACCATTTCTTTTTGACTGAAAATGACAGATATATGTAGAAAAAGTTTCCAATTCTTTCTTTTCTTCTTTTTCCTTTCTCGTCATATTCCATTTTTCTCTTTCCACACCAAAACGTAGATATAAAATATATTATATTTTATCTACGTAGGTATTAGTGTTGAGTTTTGGTCTGAAAATCCTAGACTGCTATGATTTTTTATGTACCCAAATAATTCCATCCTGTAGATGAGTTTGTTGTGTAGCGGTCTGAACGAAAAATTTGGCCTAGATCCGTCCATAAGAAAAAATTGGTCTAATATAAAGTTTGCTGTAGGGTGATTCTAATGTTGAATTGTCGAAGTCAATTGTTGTATTTCAAAACATCGGAAAAATAACGTTTCATGAAGTTAAATGTGTTGCATAAATCATATTTGTTTAACTCAAAATAGGTGAGAATGGTTTATATAGAATGGGGAAACAAAACTTGGAGTTAGAATTTAATTACCATATTATCCCCAATATTTTTAATTAAAAGGTTTAATTGGAGAACCAAACGAGAGCTGAAACAAATATAAACAAATTTTGTTTTTATCCCATGGGTCTATATTTAAAATTGTTGGAGCAACATAAAAAAAGGTAATGCGTGTTCTATCTCCTCCAACCCCGTCGTCTCAGTGCTGAAAAGGCTGTAGAGACCGTTGGTATCTCCATCTCTATGGCTACAACTTCAAAAAGTTCTGGATGGTACTACATCCATACAGCCCAAAAGAACCAATAATTACATCAGCAACAATATGTTTTACAACTGGTTTGCCTTCATGTGGCCCTCCCTCAAGCCTTGCCCTCAACCCCTTGGACTTTGTAATTTGGCGTGTTTTAGAGAATAATGTTTTCCTCACCTCTCATCCAAATTTGGACTCGCTCCGAGCTGCCATATAGACAGCGTGCTACGTTTTAGAAACGGTCTTAATTTCCAAGAGCTGCCAACCTGTTCGCCGGCATGTCAGTGTGTTATTGCTTGTAAAGGAGGGCATATTGAACAAATAATACAGCTAAAAATAGTATTTAAACATATCACAAATGGCTTTGTCAGTTGTCTCTTCTTGGTAATAAAAAAATCACATCTTTTCTAATTTAATCTTGCTACTACAAATTTTGGGTTCCCTCTATGTACATTGAGACAGAATAAATTGGTTCATGATTTGAAGAAGGTTATATTTTTTTCTATGGTCTCAGATTGCGGTCTGGACCGAAATATTGTTACCAATCGGTCTAGGAAAATGGGTGAATTGAGGGGGAAAAAATAATAATCTGTCTGTATTTACATGATGGTAAATATATAAACTTATGACATTCCCTTATCACTACAAATAGTTTATAAATAATCCATTTAGTGTCATTAAGGTTAATATATCGAGATATATGTGATGTTTCAAAGGGATTATGGTTGATCATTCGTGAGAATGTTCATTTTTTTCCTTTTTTTCAAGTTATATTTGGATGGAGAACAGGAAATAAGAAGCGATAAGGTGAAACGGAAATTAGATAAAAAAGAGAGAGAGAGAGAGGCTTAAAAAAACATGAATGAGAATTGGGAAGAATGAACACATACAAAAAAAAAAGTAAAAAAAAAAGAAAGCAAGTAGATATTGGGCAATCTATATTTGGACTTATAACCTTACATCATAAATACACTACTGGAGATTATGATTGTGCTTCTGTATGTCATATCGCCTGCATCAGGAACATTTTTGGGATGTAAAAAAAAAAAAAAAAAAAAAAAACGAAAAATCAATATGGTAACCCTGACAATTTGAAGAATGCTTTGGAAGTGAGGAGCTTAATGACATTTCTATAGATTTGTAATAATAATTATTACATCACTATAATTTATAGTTAGTATTGTACTAGATATTACCTGCTGGTACGGTAAAATAAAAAAACAAACCAAAATTAACATGGTAACCCTGACGATTTGTAGAATGTGGGGAAGAAGTTTCATTAGATCAGTTAAAAGTAGCTGTGACGAGAAGTAGGGAGAAAAGGGAATAAACAAGGGCATGGGCAAGAATGACCCCTATGTCTATCCCCAATTCTACTCTTAGTCTAAGAATGACTTACAATTATAGCCCTGTAACAAATCCTTGGGATTACTCTCCATTTTTTAGGAACACACACAAATATTCAATCTGCCTTTCAATATAATTGAATGTAATAGAAAGGAAGTTCAATCCTCAGGATATATATAATAATGAGAATTGCTCAGGAACAGAAAATTCACTCTTTTGTTTGATAACTACAAAAAAACCGGTTGACCTACAAAAACAACCGATTTTTATACCTACATAAAATTCATATGTACAATCTACTTCATGAAGGCCTCGATCATTCCTAGAAAGAAGTGAAAGCACGGAATTATTGATCCAATAATATGAAATTAGAGTTGTATCTGTCCTTAATATGGCTTATAAAATCGGTACCGTCCCTCTTATCGGGTATTTATCAAGTCCTAAATCTTAAAATGCCCTCTACATTGTATTATTTTCTCTCATATTACAAATGTGGCCCGTCAACAAAAAAACAAACTAAAATCATTTTTCTTACATTATATGTTTTCTTCGACAAATTATCCTAAATTTTTATCTAAAAATTACTCTTAATAACCCGTTGGATGTGTTGCAAATCGTATTTAAATTAGGCAAAATTGATAAATTTTATTTAAAAGGCCATATCTTAGCCAATATAAATCATATAAAGGTTTTGAACTATTGCTTAAATTTACTATTTATCTCAACTCATCCCATAAGTTTGAACAATAAGCGTATAATTAAGTACTATATGTCTACGAAATATTGGCCTGCATTAGCATTGGTAAAGCAAAGTTTGTCTGTCTGTATGAATATTTGAAAGTGAGTCATTGTGTGTATTGTATATAATACTCCATGGCGTATATCATAAACATTTTTTGATCTAAAAATAATATCTTCGTATAATTGAAATATTGGAGGCGTGTGCATATATCATCGAACGTGTATAAAATTTATAAATTGATCTAAATTTTATAAAAAAAAATTAGTATTAAAAATAATAATGTAGTCGTATTAATGTAATATTGAAGGTGTGTGTATTTATAACAAGATTCACTGTTTCTGCTTGTTTTTGTTATGGGTCTATCATAATTCATGACCATTTTTACTATATCTTAAGATTTGAATTAAATATAAACGCTGATATGTTAAAAGGAATTTTTATTTATTTATTAGTGAGAGTCATCCTAATATATTTTTTTTCTCAAATTTTTTAAATTATTATTCCTTCATTCTTGAGGACAGAACACATGTGAATTTATTTAAGTATTGAGTAGTTACGTGTGAGAGTGCCTATGAAAAACAGAGTAACACTGAGGATTTTTTTGGACAGATATTTTCTATATTATTTAAGCAAATTGAACAAAAAATATTCTGGGTAATGCTGGGTACTAATTGGGATTTTTTCTTTTTATTGATTATGTTCAAGATTGTTTTTATGTGGACGAATATTATCATAAATACAATGATTTAGCCTAACTTAAGACTAATGACATACTCTCTTGCTTGGCAGTTTGAGTAAACTAATTCAAATGGTAAACTGACGTACTTAACTATATGTCACCATTTATAGTGAAGTACGACAGACGATACTTGTAAAAGTTTCTCAGCAGTCGGACAATTGGTTCGTGAAATAAATCATTTTGAGTCAAGCAACTTTTGTTCTTTATAAAAAAATGGATAACGTATTTCATGTGTTAATGAAGCATTGCTTTTTGACGAAAAAAATACTTTTGAACCCTTAATTTATTAGACTATACATATGTAACTAATCATGAAACGTGGTTCCGTCACTACATTCCAGATTCTAATTGACAGTCAATCGGATTATCTACATGCGATTAACCAAATACAAATCGTGGAAAGAGGGCAAGTTTGTAGGGTCAATATTTGGGGATGAGCATGGTATAAGGGTAAAGAGTCGAAAAGGGCTTGCCCATCAACAGTGATTATTACTTCGAATTGTCAGAGCGTTTATTGTTTTATCATTGTGCCACACATCACTGAAAACCATGGCGAAGTTGGACCACGAATTCCTTCTCTATCCACTATATTTTTCAAATCTGGTACTGATTTACTTTATCATGTTTGCAGACTTCAAAAGAATGCTGAGTGTAAAAAAAGTTCAGAGGTAAGGAAGAGTTAATCGACGAAACTAATGCCTATTCTGAGACTAAAGAGAAATAGTACCATCAAAAATAACATCAGAAGACTGAATGACTGCTATAGTTTTTGTATCGCACTATGTTAGCCGACAAACTTTTCAACCAATTTATTATTTGGTTAAAGTTGAAAGTCTATGGGAATATCTGTGTTTTTCATCAATAAAATTATGGGAAGTATTGTTTTAGTGTCCAAATAACAACTACCTATATTGAGCCCAATCTGACCCCAAATGACTGCATGTGTTTTCGAGTCGGAATCTTCAAAAAAGAACTTAAGTCAGAGCCCGTAATCGAGTACAGTAAAGATTCTCTGATTGTAATCAGTTCTCTAATCAATGCAGGCTTTTTTTCTCTTTAATGTAAAGATTGAGAGATACAGTGTACCTAAGCAAAACGAACCGGGTCAATTTGAGATCCATAAAACCATTATTACTTGCAATCGATGTTGAGTGATTAAAAGGAAATTGTTCCAAAATATATCACCTTTCATAGTTGATACGCTGTATTATTGGCTGCAATACATCAACAAACAACGTCAATTGAAATTGAAGCCTCGCCAAACACCAGCAAGAAGGCGTTGACCAAGGGCCTGAATGTCAGCGAGAAGACTATTAGTCACGAAATCACGAAGCTGGGGACCTATTCTACTCAGCACCAGGCCAGAAGGACATAACAACTCAAGCTTTGTGCAAGGAAGACATCACCTATTTCTGACTTAAAATTTGGGGCCCTTTCATCACCGGACTACTCGCCAATGGAATATGGGGCTTCGTGGAGAGCAAGTCCTGTAAAGTCTCCAACCACAATGTTAATTGCCAAAAGGCTCCGTTGAGAAGGAGTGGAGTGATTTGTCCAATGACTACGTCATCAAGGTGTGCAAGGCCTTGAGGCCCAGATTGGTGGCCATGGTGGCAACAGAAGGGTGTCATTTTGAGAAGTAATTCTTGATATTATAAGGTATAATTATGGCTAAGAAATATATTCTTGAACTATATACAACATGTTGTTCTTCACGAAGTTGGCTTAAATCTTACTATCCAAAACGGTATGAATTGCTACGTACACTATACAATGAAGATAACTTCGAGGAAAAGATACTTTTTAAAAACACATACATCTGTTGACTTATTAAGATGACTTGGCTGTTGCCAACATATATATATAAAAAGGAAGATTGTTAAAATCCCATCCCTTGAGATCGTTTTTATCCCCCTTCCTCTAATTTCCGAGCTACTTGAAATTCATTCTATTCCCTTGGGAGTATAGAGAAAAGGAGATTCACATAATATTTGGTAAGGTAGATGGCTCCACCATCACTTTCAAAAACTTTTCCATACAAGAAAAAAAGAAAAATGAAAGAATTAGCATACTAATTATAATTTAGGTATATTATGTTCGTATCTGAAAATAAAGAAGAAAGTATAAATTGGGAGTTGATAGTCAAAATGTGAGGAATATAGTAGAAAGTTTCTTCCATACTTTTTAAATTATTTTATCCTCCTATTTCTTAATTAATAATGATTAAGATACTCTTTTCCATGTAGTATTAGTTTAATGAATTTTCCTTCCTTTAGGGGATACAACTAAAAGCACTTGACTCATTAATAACTTAATTACATAATATACAAGGATGTATCACTTCTCACTGCCCTATACTTATTCAAAGCATCTATACAATTAACTTTTACTAATGGGGCCTGTCAAAAACTAGTTAGAAGCTAGGGGATGTATTACTCAACTTTTAAGATTTATTTCATGTCTATTCATAAATTATTCAGTTTCATCTGTCAAAGACCCCGCGAATTGCATTTCCTTTATTAAAAATAATATGATAGATAATTATATTTGAAATCTCATATCGTTCCCAAATAAACTCTTGTAGATGAATTGAAGACTTAATACTAGAATTGTGTCATCTTTTATCCCTAAGGATATGTCACTAGTCATGACGCTGTAGGTACAGAAAATCACATACTCTTAGAATTTCATCTTAGTTAGTACGATCATAAACGTTATAGCTTATATATTCTTAGGAGAAAGGACCGCATAATAAGGGGTTAAGGCTGTGCAGAGTGAGGATCCAAAACTTGCTGAGGCTTCACTAAATTAAGAAAAATGTCATTTTGTTGAATCCATACAAGACGCTCGAAACCAATTTGTGATTTATTTAAATACAATATTTAGTTATAATACCAGCCTTGACACGCTGGTGAACATATTGTCATCTCTTAACGATGAAGGCTGTGTCCATGGCATACCACGCTGTCATGATGGCAGTGAATCGAATTTTGGATGAAAGGTGCGGTAGACATTGATCTTCATGACGCCACCAACTGGCAAGTCTTCGGGATTGAGGCATGGGATACAGGAGGGCCACATGAAGGTAAACCAAAAATCAGCCTAATTGTTGCTACATAGTTTTTGGTTCTTCCAGCTGTTTGGCTGTATTCCCATCCTCAACATGTCGGATGTGGTCTTGCAGGGACGACTAAAACACCAATGTATGTAAGCTCTATTTTCTTCTATGGTGGTTATCTTGCTAGTTTGTTGATTGTTTTTATATCAAAGGATAGCTGAGAATCTAAACTATAAGTTATTGACTGGTACTTCTTAATTATCAAAAAGGGGATTGAAAATGATCACAAAACTTTTTTCCGTCCTGGTATGTCATAATTACTTATGATTGAACTTAGGAAAACAAATTACTACGCATCCTCCTGTGTTCAACCGTAATAATGGAGAATTAATGACCATGTAGTGTTTATGCTTAAGTGACAAAGTATATTCGTCAATTGTCAAAAATTGGTATTACCATTTAATTACGCCATATTTAAGAAACAGCAGCTACAACAACAACACGCCTTTCTTACTTTCTATCTCCCTCTCTCGTTTAAAATAAATCCAATTTATTTTGACACATTTTCAATTTTAATAATTTTCCTCCTGTTATTCAAATATTGACTTAAGATATATATATATGTACATAAGTATGTATATGAGATATTTGTATGATAACAAGAAGCTATTCCTTGTTTCTGCAAACAAATGGAGCCCCTTCTCCTACATATCATTCTCATCATCATCACATTTCATCCAATTATTGTTATTGGTAGCTCTGATTGTTTACATTTCGTTTTGTGTACATTCATCGATGGAAATTTATGTGTTTCAACAACTTTATTTCCCTTTATTTTCCTTTGCTTCCTCTGGCTCCCATCTCTTCCTTTCTCTCTCTTTTAGATTACAATTGACGAATGGGAAGAAATAAGGATGTATACATTTAGGATTATATCGTTGGTTTAAAGCCAAATTGTGCTAAATGACATTTTGAAAAAGTTAAGATAGGATCAGTATAACCTTAATTCTAATTATCCAATCAGCTGTAGATCTAGGTCAGATGGAAATTGTAGATCTAAATAGAGGTGGGGATTATATTAAAAGTCTGGTTTGGCATATTAGTGATATTATAGTCATTTTTTTAGACAGATTAATTAAAACATATCTTTCGACTTGAGTTCTTTGTTTATTAAAGCACATTTAGCATTAATTCATGTGGACATTGCCCAGAGTAATTGGGCGTCGGCTAAAATACAAATTTTTCTTTAATAATATAGAAGATACCTAACTCCCCAAGAAATCTTGTCACTTACACTTTTTCATGAGCACACTCACACGTAACTACTCAATACTTATATCAATTCATATGACCTGTTCTCTCCTCAAAAATGAAAGAATAAAAATAAGAGTTTGGAAATTTGTTTTAATATAATGGGATGATTGATAAGTAGAGTTGAGTAGTTTGTAATGAAAAAAAGAGCGCGAGGAGAAGGCGAGAACGAAACATATGGTATACTGGAATACTGACCTTGTTAATATCAGCTCTCTATTATATGATTTGGGGAGAACATGAATTAACCTTCTACTTTAAAATGCCATTAGTTCAGTGAAAATGCATTATTTTATTATGCATTTTTAAAATAATGTACACCAAAGATCGGAAAGAATTCTTCTTTCAAAGTGATAAGTTAACACCACGACGACCGATGAAATAATGAACAAAAAAGAAGAAAAAGCAAACGCAAGAACCGTTTTTTCTTTCTCTAATTTTTAAAGGCAGTTTTTTTAATAACAAACTACTCAACTTTATTGATGAATACTTTAGTCTCTAGGGTGCTCACTAACAAAAACATACAAAACGCCTTCAAGAGTTAATTTTTACATTTTTATATGCCGAAGTTTATATTGATTCAAATCCTTAGATATACTGTATTTGGTTTGGTATAGGGTATTACTGACCATTTTTAATATCAACTGCCTTTATATGATTTAAAGAATTACTGATAAAGAGAAGAAAACCTTTTACATTTAAAATAGCATTAGTGTAGGGAAAATATCATAATTATATTTAAATGGGTGATGACCAAAGGAAAAAGTGCTTTTTCTTTTGATATACATATAAAACGCATACTTTTTTGAGGTTTAGTGACATTATTACTGAAATACATTTAATTTCCTTAGAGAGAGCGAGTCCAGGGTACATCCAGGGTCATGATCTTCCGCCTTGTAAGACAATTACTAAGAAGAAGAAGAAGAAAAAAGAAAGAGGGAAAGACAAAGAAGAACACAAAGAGAAGAAGGGATTGAAAGTTTCTCTTTTTGACTCTCTTCACCTATAATCTAGGATGATTCTCTAAGAAAAGGATATATATTAAATTGCTTGCAATTTCTTTAAAGCAAGTCTTCTTTAGAACTCATAATGATACTATGAGCCCAACATATGTGGGCATTTTGCCGTTTAGACTCATTCACAGATTTTGAACCTTATAGAATACGTCAAGAAGTAATTGTAGTCCCTGGCAATTTATTAGACGTACTTACATCTTCTGAAAGTATTGGCATTCTCATATTTTTTTCTCTGAAAAAACTTTACCCATATCCTAAACTAAGCTAAAACCAATTTTTTATAGACAAACTTTTATTCTTTTATGATTGATGATTATAAAATGCTTTTACTACATATATGACGTCCATCAACACTAAGCAATCTAGAAGGATTTTTCGCCAAATTGAATGTGGATTATATGAAGGTATATTCTTCAACGCATTATCGTCCTTAATTTTTTTTCTCTTTTTTTTTGCGGGCCGGAGTTCGGGCGGTTTATTATCCTCAAAGTTGAAATTAACAGTGACGTTTTCTCCTTTTGTTGATTTTTATTGAAGATTGTTTTTATGTTAACGGTTGCCATCTAAAATATTTTTGTTTGTATCTTTCATATTTTGATAATCTGCATTTTTTAGGTAGCTCAATTTTTTAAAAGATACATTTGGAACGAACTTTGTTTTAATTAATAAGCAACGATTGAAATTAAGGATTTAGAAACTATAGAGGAATAGTGTCGATTGATTATCCAAAAGTCCGTGCAACTTAATCCTCGAAATTTTTTGACCTTGCAATGCTCCTATTGTGTAAAAATTTTTCAGCTTATTGTAACATGCTTTAATTTCCCTGGAAATTGTCCTTCAATATACAAGTAAATTCCGCCATAAGGTAGTAAATAGTCGTATTTGGACATTCGTTAAAGATATCTAAAATTAGTTATGTTTCTACTGTTGGAAGCAAAAATATTAAATATTCATTTGCTGGTTTGGCATCGTTACCCTGTTACAACAATCGTTAAAAACTGTATCTCAAGTGAATTTTCAAATATATTCACCTTTTTATTGAATGAATAAACTATTTCAACGAAAACTTAAATATATTATGAAGTTATTAAACGTCCGGGGAAATATTTCTATCGGGAATTTATCGTGGGTTGAAAAACCCCTCAGAAATCCTAGAAAAACGTTATTCCAAGTTTCTGGGAAAGACCCCTTAGTATCTAGACATGTTGTCCTGTAATAGTAATCCATTTTTCTTATTTAGAATAGCCTGCTCTGGGTCAATTTTCGATGATAAGCAGCACTTTTTCCAAATAGATACTGCTGGTAATTACAAGTACTTTAATTACTAAACATTCAACTATTTACTCACCAAGTCAACGAATTTATGTACATTCATTACAAATGTAGGTATATTGACTTTTTTTTAAGGAATATTTATCAATTAACTTAATGTCAAATAATAAAGATAAAATGTCAATTGAGTGCAAAAATTTCAAATATTTTAATACCACAATATACATTTTATGTAGTATTAAAGATAGGGGAGAGGAGGGGGGATGAGGCAAAACTTTTTTTCCTTTAAAATCATCTTATGTAAGTAAAATGTGCCTAGTACCTACAAGTCCTTAAGTATATATGTACATATTAAAGTATCTGTGAAGGTATGTGAGTCCGGAGACAAAACATACTTAGATGAAAAGAAAAACAACGTAATTTACAAAAAAAAAATAATAATTGTTTTTTGTTAAAATGAAACATATCTTTTTATTTTATTATTTTTTTGGGTAATAAAAAAAACAAAAATGTTGGCCTTCTCCTTTTCTCTTGAAGACAGTAGGTTAAAGAAGGATTCATCCTGATTTGATAAGGGGGTTGATTGTTATAAAAATGAAGGATTATTATTTGTGAGGTCTGATTTGTT
Organism: Lepeophtheirus salmonis; assembly: GCF_016086655.4. Taxonomy (NCBI): domain Eukaryota; kingdom Metazoa; phylum Arthropoda; class Copepoda; order Siphonostomatoida; family Caligidae; genus Lepeophtheirus; species Lepeophtheirus salmonis. Next base: position 48,900,565 of record NC_052131.2, on the reverse strand, counting down.
TCAAGGAGTGATGGATTTAGCGAGGTTTATATAATCCCATAGGGAATGGGGGGCTTAGAAATAGTGCGTTTAATGTATTTCTCATTTCCAAGGAAATTGTTTTTGAGTGGGATCCCGGGAACAAATTTTTAATCTCGAGAAATATTGGGATCATTTTAGTAAATAATAAATACTGTTTAATTTAAGTATTTCTTTTATATTTCAAGAATAAACCTTGAGCTAGAATTAACAATATATTCTAAATTCTCATTATCATCATTACTCTATGCAATAAAATGAAGGTCATGGAGCATCCCCCGTAGGCTGAAACCTACATTTACTATTGTTATTTAAGCTGTAGAACACGAATACGTTAAAACTTTCTACCTCAAAAGATTTTGACTTTAAAGCCTTTTTTTTTTTAAATCATAAAAAAAAAAAAAAAATGAAATATAGGGCATATTCTATAACTTCAGCTAGGATATAAAGCACTTGAAGTAAAAATTAAAAAAATATATTAGCTTCTAATTAAAGTCATTACCACATGACCAATGTTTTGGAATTATTTTATGCCATCCGAACAACAATAAAAGAAACTCTATAATAATGAGTATTACAAATCTTTTTTTTTTGTGGATTATACATAATGTAATTCAAGATTTCCATTGAATTTCCTGTAGGAATAAAATCCCGCAAAATCTGGAAAATGATATTCTGGGAAAGAAACTTACGTATATACGTACTAGTATTTGTGATTTGTCTGAAAATCCTAGACTTAGTGTACTAAACTAATTCGTTACTTAAAAGAAGTTCAATCTGGACAGATCTCAAAGAAAACATCTATCTATATCGGTCACAAAGGAAAAATCAGTCTGAATTGGACTCTTTTAATATTTGGTCTAGAACTGCTCTAAAGATGAAATGTTGACGTCAGACATGTTTCAAAATTGTGAAAATGTGCAGAAAACGTCAAATAAAGTTAAATGGGATGTATAAATCATATTTTTTACAATGCATAAATCAGGATAGAGTTATTAAAATCAGTCCATAGATTTGAGAAATAAATAAGTGGTTCTTTTTCTATTGAGACCGAAAAATTAGGTACACTATTTAGTCTACGGTCTGAGATCGCGGTAAGGACTGAAATATCGGTACAAATCCGTCTAGAAAAAATCACTTAATACCGAACTAAAGAAAGTAATTTGTTCACTGAGCGAGTTTCAATATTAATCACGATGTTACTTCCCTAACGCCAATACAAAAATTAAAAAAACCCTATGTATTTGGTTGCCAACTGTTGATTCTCTCATCTCACTAGATACGACTATTTCATCATTTATTCTTTTTGATACATAAACGAAGTATTAAGTTATGATTAAATAGGGGGATCCGTGTAAAGAAATAACTAAATATAGGGATTAGATAAGGAAAACGATGATGCGTGTGCTCTTTTTTCTTTTTTGTTCCTTATTTATTAAGTTGTGGGGGTGTTAATACCTCCCTCTAAAAGAAGAATTCTCGCCTATCTTTGCTTTAAATTGATTTAAAAATGTATTATTAATAATTTTAGTATTAATAATAAGGTTATAATGTAGAAGGTTCTCCTCTTTGTAGCAGTGATTCATTTTCTCCACCTAAAATCATATAACAGGGAGCTCATATTAAGGGTCTTATTTCAGCAATGCCATATGTCTTGCTTCCGCCTTTTCCTCGCGCTCTTACACAAATCCCATTTCTATTTATG